>NC_080400.1:11505000-11828333 GCF_030265065.1 Corythoichthys intestinalis
TTGAATTTAAATGTAATTGAAATTGCCATAGTCTTTCATTTAAGGTCAACGACAATATTTTCCCTTTTTTTTTTTTTTCGTAGAATTTTGAATTAACTCATCTTTTAAAATGTTTTAAAGAAAATAAAGAGAGAATAGTTTGTTTTTCTGGTTTAAAATTGAAACAAAAATGTAAAATTAAATAATGATTTCCCCCCGTTTTTTTGTTATCATTGAAAATTGTATATAAATTAAAAATGAATGAATAAAATAAAAAAGAAATACTTACTGCTTTTCCTTTTTTAATTAAAAATTACATTAAAAAAAAGAATATTTGCTCTATATTTAATAAAATGTAAAATAATTCGAAAATAAAAATACAGTATATAAATAAATATAAAAGAGAAAATTACTCTTTCCTCCTTCTATATTAAAAAAAAAAAAACTTTTCAAAAACGATTTGTATAAAATACAGCAGACATGTCTAAAGTCCGGCCCGGGGGCCAAATGCGGCCCGTGGTCAAATTTCATCGGGCCCCCAGCCTCTGTCATAAAATCAATCACGTCTGGCCCGCGCACAGACTTAATAAATTGGTCAGAAATACTGCTACCAGCATATGAAGTAGCTTACACACTAAATGCTGCTCCTCATTTACCCACTGAAAGGCAGCAGCACTCTAAGCAACATTACCCCGTGTGACCCTCACTCACAATTTTCTAAAATGGCGACAATCAACAAAAAAAAGAAAGTTGCCGGCCAACCCTTCAAGGATAGGTGAAAATTACTATTTCTTCATTAAAATACGCAACAACTGTGTCTGCCTCATTTGCAAAGAGACAGTCCATGTTTTTAAAGAGTTCAACGTGAGGCGATATTACCAAACAAGACACGCTGACATGGACAACAAGATTACAGGGAAGATGCGTAGCGAGAAATTGAAGCAACTTGAAGCTAGTTTAATTTTACAGCAGCAGTATTTCGCAAGAGCCCGAGAGTCGAAGGAGAATGCCACAAAGGCTAGTTGCAACAATGTTGAAATTATTAATTAAAAATAATAACAAAGCAAATAATACAAATAATAATACTACATTTTATTTATAGAGCGCTTTTACCGGTGCTCAAAGGCGCTTTACAGTTGAGGGAAAAAAATAAATTAAGCTCACACAATGTGGGCAGTAAAGAACAATAGAGGAAAGAATTACAAATTAAAAGCCAGTTTAAAAAGGTGAGTTTTTAACAATTTTTTGAATATGGGAAGATCAGAACAGGTGCGGATGGTTTTAGGGAGTGCGTTCCAAAGTGAGGGGGCAGCAATGGAGAAGGCTCTGTCCCCCCAAGTACGGTGTGTTATTTGTGGGGGCAGTGCGAGAATGTTTCCATTAGATGAGCGAAGGTGACGGGAGGGGGTGTGGGGACAGAGAAGGTCTGTGAGGTAAGGAGGAGCCAAGTAATTGAGTGCTTTGTATGTGAGAAGGATGATTTTGAAATGTATCCTGTGTGAGATGGGAAGCCAGTGCAGTTTATGAAGGACGGGGGTAATGTGATTCCTGTAGGGGGTACGGGTGAGAAGGCGTGCAGCGGAGTTCTGGATATATTGTAGTTTATTGAGGAGTTTGGCTGGAGATCCGAAAAGAATGCTGTTACAATAATCGAGTCTGTAGGTGACGAATGCATGTATGAGGGTTTCTGCAGCAGAGTAGGTGAGGGAGGGGCAGAGGCGGGCTATGTTCTTGAGGTGGAAGAAGGCGGTTATGCTGATGTGGTTGATGTGCTGATCGAATCTTAGTTTATTGTCGAAAATGATACCTAGGTTGCGGTAGTGTGTTGAGAGAGGGAGGGTGCAGTTGTCGATGGTAAGGGAGAATTGACTGTTTTTGATGTGAGCTGTAGGGTCTATGATGATTATGTCAGATTTGTTGCTGTTGAGTTGAAGGTAGTTAAGTTGCATCCAGGATTTAATTTCGCTGAGGCAGTTGTGAAGTGTAGTTTTGGTGCTGTGTGAGATGGTTTTTGTGGAGATGTATATTTGGATGTCATCGGCGTAGCAGTGAAATTGCAGTCCAAATTTACGGATGATCTGACCAAGGGGGAGGATGTAAAGAATGAAGAGGAGGGGGCCAAGAACTAAACCTTGGGGGACACCTTGTGGTAGGGAAACAGCAGGGGACGTGCAGTTGTTAATGCTGATGAATTGTTGTCGGCCAGTGAGGTAGGAGTGGACACACAGAATGGCTTGCTAAAATTTGCTTAAATATATGGTTCTCCGTAAAGGACGTCAGCCAAGGTCGGCCCCCCAAATTTTTACCACAACAAATCTGGCCCCCTTTGCAAAACGTTTGGACACCCCTGTAATAGAGTATCCTTCAGTATACGTGTGTGCATGAATAGTTGTTAGTCTAGATCGGCTAGGTGTACCCCGCCTACTGCCCATAGATAGCTGGGATAGGCTCCGGCACCGCCCCTTGGAAGTTGAATGAATGAATAATAGAGTATTTGCTATTACGAAGCTAAAAAAAACAAACAACAACAAACAACAATATTGATCATTCTTAGGTCAACAATCTCTAAAGGATTTATCAACTATCAAAATGCACTAGTTGATTCATTTGATTGTCGATAAGTTGTCGACTCGTCGGTACATCAGACCAGCCTTATTTGGCAAACAGTGGCCCTCTGAATTAAATCATAACAACAGGGTGGCTCACAGCAAGTATGAATTTGACACGCCTGGTCTACGATATTTTTTGTTATCAAGCCAAGTATTTAATTAAATGGTTGTGCTTCTGACTCGCAGGCATGCGTGGTTCGACTCCTCTAGACGTGGCAGCGGCTTCTTGCATCGACAACAATGAGCTGGCTTTAGCACTGCAGGAGCAGGACCTAGAAATGGTTTGAAAACTGACATTAAAAGTATATAGACACACCCCACTTCACAAACCTTTTCTAATGATGTTGTTATCGCATGTTACAGGTAGTGACGTACTTGGCAGGCTGTGGCCTACAGATGTGTCCCATGCTGCTATCCAAGGGTTACCCAGACATTGGCTGGAATCCATGCGGAGGGGAAAGATATTTGGACTTCCTACGATTTGCAGTTTTTGTGAATGGTAACAGTACTTCACACATTGGTCCTGACTTCTTATTATTTACCTGTGTCTTCTTTAGTTATTTTGCATCAGGGGTGTCTAAAAAAAAAGATCGGGTTTTTAAAATGTATTCATTTTAAAGTATTAACTTATTAGCTGCCATTGACGGTGATAGACGTGCAATCCATTTTGACTGGACCCCATAGGCGGAGTTTGACTTTTGGGGCAGGGGGGCACAATATGTCGATGACTCCCAAAACGCAGTGTCAGCAAAAAAATTAACTTACAAGAATATTTATAATAATAAATTGAAAATGACTGTTTTTTTGTTACCCTTCATTCTTGAGGGGAATTCCAAATCAGTTTGCTTAGGCTATACTTTTCGCCAAGATCATCATCCATTGAATATGGTACGCCCACAGGTGTCTTGCCAACGTAGTTACCCCAGTCAAAAATTGTATCCCCGGGTGGAGCCACTGCGCTGTACTGATTTGCTCGATTTCCGTGTTTTGGTGATGTAGTCATCTATGAGGTTTCAAAACATGGCACATCCATTAAAAAAAAAACTTTTTTTCTGTCGTATAACGTAGCATACGTACTGAATATAAAAAAGGCAATGTTTCACTGTTTTACTCATAGGATGACCTATAACTGTTATTACTGTAATTCAAGTCCTGTATGGAGTTTCTCCAGTTTAATAAACGTTAATGACCAAAATATATAACTATGGTTCTTTTCTGGCTTCAATTCATTGTTTAAGTCGACATAACTCATAACTAATGTGTGTGTGTGTGTGTGTGTGCGCTCCCGCGGCCAGTGGACACAATTTTTGACGGGGGTAACTACATTGGCAAGACACCAGTGGTGGCTCTGTTGTACAATTAGCGTCTTTAGTGGGGCAAATTGAAACGCCGCTCACCAGCGTTTCATGGTCCACATTTTCAATCCTTGGTTCTTGCTCAGTAGTTGTTGTTGCTTTTGAAAGCTTAGGTTTGAAAAAAATTATGTATATCCATCTTGCCTCTTCGGTCCTCGGGTGATTTTGGCAAAGCAAATGACGGTCTAAGGTGATAATCACTTGATCTGTTCGAAAAATCATTTTGACCCATTAAAATATCTTTTTTTGTTCATTAAATTCATTTTTGTTGTTTGTTTTATTGCTATACAACTTTTATAGACAATATTTTCCCGGAAAATTCTTAATTTTAAACTCATATACAGAACTGTATAGGAAAGTCAATTACATGTAATGACACTTTCCTCCCACCAGGGGCCTATTGTTTGCAGTGCTCACATTTACCGTCAGGATGTTTACCTATCTTGGCCAGATCCCAAGCTAGTCCACAGTGACCCAATCTTAGACGCGTTAACATGACGGCATATTTCCTTTCTTTACCGATATACACCGGAGTAAATTTGACAGATGGGTTAATAGCAAAGTAATGACGCCCCCTGGTGTCACTATCCCAAATTTTTTGCCAGACAGCTGTCACATACGCCTTAATTTTACCCTTTCACTCATAAATTCCAGGGACTATTTCAACTTGAATTTCCCGTTTGAGAGCCCACTTCGCCGCCATATCGGCCATTTCATTTCCAAAGATCCCCACATGGGCTGGAACCCATACAAAACCTACCTCACCGCCTGCCCTCTCAATTCTATGAACGATTGACAGCAATGCTGAGATGAGGTCAGGTCGTGAACCTTGTCCTCTCCCCCCCAAAGCTTCCAGAGCAGATGCTGAATCAGTGCACACCACTACCCTTTCCTGTTTTGTACTCTCTGCCCACTGTAAAGCACATATTATTGCTGCAATTTCAGCTGCATATACAGACACATTAGAAATACTTTTAAACTGAAGAACATCGTAATCAGGGACGTAAATTGCAAAACCAGTTTTTCCCGACTTGAGGTCCTTTGACCCATCAGTGTAAATTTGGAGAAACCCCTCCCATCTACTCGCCATCAATTTATCCACAAGCCCCACATAATTACTTCCTTCTTTAGCCAGTACCATCACCGACATATCAATATCCGGGGTAGGTAAAGTCCATGGTGGACTACCAGTCCAAATCACACTCGGAGCCACACCCACCTCTCCTAGTTTCAGCCTTTGCAGCTCTTTACCCATTTTGTATACATAAGGCACAGTCTTGTTAGCCCCCCACTCCCACACCTCCTCAAGGACCTGCCTAGCAGGATGACTCCCCGGATATGCTAATAATTTGATCACATATTGCATAGCAAATTTTGCTCTCCTAATTGACAGAGGAGTCTCACCCAACTCTACCAGCATTGCCGGGATTGGGCTTGTTCTGAGAGCACCACAACAGACCCTTAAAGCTTTTGCTTGAACTGTATCCAGTTTCTTGAGATGGGAGGCTGCAGCCAGCATGCTTATTTTATAATACACGCGGTATTTTATGCTCCTGAATGATATGGACCGCTTGGATGTGTGTGGAAGCGATCGCTATATTTATTTAGTTTTTTGAATACCGCGCCATGAAAATGAGTGACTTCCGGCAACAGTCTCGAGTTGAGAAAGAGGGCGCTCTGACGTGTACGGAGGAAGGAGTCCTCTTCACTATACAGCCGTACTGTGGTATGAGAAGGACGAAGGATTCAGCTGATTTTGCGGATTAATACGTTTATTTTTCGCATCACACCAGCCAAACGGCTGCCGAAAAATCTTGCTGGATGAGGGAAAGGCGTGTGCGCCTTTTAGGAGTTTCAAAAGGTTCCCATTCACCGGTGGATATTGGCCAAAACAAGCCCTACTACTGTGGGACCATGGGACTTACGAGGAAGTGAGTAAACATCGTGTTTTGTATAATGCCAAATACTGGGATCATTTTAATACGGAGGTGGCTTGCATTTTGTGGCTGACATGCTCCTTGTCCCCTTGGCCGACAACCAGCGGCTTGTCGCACATCCCCCCCAACGGCCGAGCACTATACTCAGCTTTTGCACTCTTGGTATGCCCGGTGTTCGTCAAATTTTCCGCCCGATCAGAAATTGCAACTTTTTGTTAAAAATAGCTGCGAATACAGCGATTACAAAGTAAACACGACAAACTTTCTTCAAATAAAGGACTACTTACGTTTGATCATTGATAGGCATGTAAAAAGCTCTCATGCACATTAGCTGCACGTTAGCTGCACAATAACTGCAGCCGCACTCCTCCGGGGAACGAGCTGTAAATTGCTCTCCGCCGGGCGGTTTGCCGATCGGCGGAGACAGTCGACAACCCAGTTGTCATGTCAAATGACCCGGGCTAGTTATGTGTGATTTTCCGCTTCGAAGACTTTGAAACATCACTCGGTTCAGGTTAGCATGTCGGCTAGTTGTCACGCCTCTTGGTTTGTTTACATTCTCCGAAGCCGGGGAAGGGAAGTGATATAAGGCCGATTTAGGTGTCATAAAATATCGTTCAGGAGGCGTGACAGTAAAGGTGAAGTCGACAGTTTTGACCATTATGGAGTAATTTTGCCATGTCGTCCTGAACAAGTGCATTTTTATTATTTCATATTCCATTTAGCACAATACTGTTATTTGTCATGACCATGCCATTTATTTAGCAATTGGGGAAAAATACTTGGATAAAAAGAATATCTTGTAAAAATATTGAAGTAGAGAGACAGAAACAATGACATTTTGCAGCTCTCTTCGTCGTGTTTTCCTCGTTGTGAATAATTCCTCCTCGATGGGCTGACTGGTCCTACTCAAGCCATTTATTTAGCTATTGGGGAAAAATACTTGGATAAAAAGAAATTCCTGTAAAAATATTGGAGTAGAGAGACTGAAACAGTGACATTTTGCGACTCTCTTCATCGTGTTTTCCTCGTTGTGAATAATTTCCTCCCAATGGGCTGCATACTAAATCACATGAAATCGTGACTCCGCTGACGTCATCCACCTGTTGGGGATGTTAGAGCCCTGTAATGGTAGGCGTGGCTAACTGGCAGATTAAAAGACTAATTTCTCGTCATCTGCGCTTTGCTAAATAGTTGTATATAGTCGAATCGTCTGAAAATATGATTCTAATTCACATAATAATCCTATTTAAGACTTTTTTTCTCTTGTCGTACGCACTTTAAGCTTCTTGTGTGGGCCATATTCAATGGTATTTTCTTCATTTTCAAAACTGGGCAGTGGGTTGTAGTGTGGACACCCCTGGTTTACATGAAACCTTGTCTTTCTCACTCCTGCAAATGCACTTTTGGGGGTCATAAACAGATTCTTTAGTGTGGGGAAGGAACAGGCTTTAAGAGTCACGGTAGTCATAGGGTAGGCACATGCATTTTGGTTGGGAGGATGCCCTATTCTAGTCTAGTCAAGAAATGACTTTTGAGCGTTTACTCAGTGAGATTGATAGGATTTTCGTCATTAAACTAACGTTCTTGTGGTTGACTTCCCGCCCCCTTACAGGTGAGAGCGTGGAAGAGAACGCCAATGTGGTGGTGCGTCTTCTCATCCGCCGGCCCGAGTGCTTTGGCCCGGCGCTCCGAGGAGAGGGTGGCAACGGTTTGCTGGCAGCCATGGAGGAGGCGATTAAGATCTCAGAAGATCCAGCAAGGGATGGACCAACTGTCAAAAAAGACAGGCGCTTTATGTGGGTTTCTTATGGCTTCTCTGTGTCCCGGGTCTTGTTACCTTTGTTCACTCTGGACTTCTTGTCTTTCTTGTCAGGTTCGGTGGTGAAGAGCAGCAGGAGGAGAGTCGGGTGCACCTGGGAAACGCCATCATGTCATTCTATTCGGCCCTTATAGATCTGCTGGGCCGCTGCGCCCCAGAAATGCACGTGAGTGGAGCTGGTTTTGCCATAGCTATTTCCCCTCAAATGTGAAACTAGAACTCTTAATGTTTCTTTGAACGTCCATTAGCTGATCCAAGCAGCAAAGGGTGAAGCTCTAAGGATCCGAGCCATCTTGAGATCGCTGGTTCCCATTGAGGATCTGGTGGGGGTCATCAGCTTGCCAGTGCAGATTCCTGCTCATGGCAAAGGTGAAGTACAAACAGTACAACACTATCAATCATCTGATACCTCCCACTGAGCACTTTGTTGCTTTTCAACTCTCCAGACGGTCAGGTTGTCGAACCCAAGATGTCTGCCAGCTTCGTACCTGACCACAAAGCTTCCATGGTGCTCTTCCTGGACAGAGTGTATGGTATCGAGAACCAGGACTTCCTACTTCACGTGCTGGAGGTTGGCTTCTTGCCTGACATGAGAGCTGCTGCATCTCTGGACACCGTGAGTCTTTTAATTACAATCTTAAAATAGATAATTTCCAAGTTAGTAACCACACAACCTCTCTGCTTCTAGGTGGCCTTCAGCACCACCGAGATGGCGCTGGCTTTGAACCGCTACCTCAGCTCGGCTGTTCTGCCTCTGCTCACCAAGTGCGCCCCTTTGTTCGCCGGCACTGACCACCGCGCCATCATGATCGACTCTATGCTCCACACCATATACCGGCTGTCCCGCGGCCGAGCCCTTACCAAAGCCCAGAGGGACGTGATTGAGGAATGCTTAATGTCACTTTGCAAGTCAGTCTGGGGAAAATCGGGAATGGATAGTGTGAAAGGTGAAAAATCCATTTCACTCACGATGGTCTGTTGGCAGGTACCTCCGGCCATCCATGCTTCAACATCTGCTCAGGAGGTTGGTGTTCGACGTGCCCATCCTCAACGAATATGCAAAGATGCCTCTTAAGGTTTGCCATCTTTTAATTGACACTACCATTTCCTGATTGGGGGCTGCTTTGCAAAAAAAGCCTCCCACATATAATATATTTTAAGCCTGAACGATATATCGTTTAAACATCGCCATCGCGATGTGCGCGTGCGCGATAGTCCCATCGCAAGCACGTGTGATAGTTTTTATTTTTTTTAATCCACATACGCCTTGCTTTCTGCTCTGCGCACAGCCTCACACCCTCTCTCTCCAAGCCCTTTGTTCCTCTCAGTCACTGCGGCACTTGCTTATTAAAGTTAACGATGGCTTTGATTTGGCCAAAGAAGCCGGGCAGCAATTTGTCAATCATTGTTTAACTTGTTAAACAGTTTCTGCAAGGAAGCCGCGCTGGAATGAATGAGTGTGTGTGGAGACGTTGGAGACATACGTACTGTATAAATGCCAGAAGTGATCATGAGGAGTTTGAAATTTCTACATGTCACTCCAACAGTCACAGCTAAGGTAAATAAACAGAAGCATTTAATAAAGCCAAGCATTTATCTACTACAGTACTTTATTCTTGTTCAAAAATGATTTGGTTGGACAGTTATGTTTAAAACTGATCATAATTATGACATTTGAACTGCTTAAAAACCATTTATTTTTATACATTTTTTAAATCAATTTGGGGGGAAAAGTGAGAAAAAAAACATGTCTTATATGTATCTCTTTCCAATACTAAATCTGAATGAATACATTGAGCACAAAAAACACACACACACAAAAAAAAAATTGTGGGGGGGTACGCTACTTCGCGGTTTTTCACTTATCGCGACGGGTTCTGGTCCCCATTAACGGCGAAAAACGAGGGATCACTGTAAACTGTGGTGATGGTGATTCATCCAAAGTCTTTCCAAACAGCTATTCAAGTCATCTAGTGGAAATTTATTTTAAAAAATATATATAATTTAAAAAAAAATATCGCAATATAATATTGCAATGTATCGCTAACCCCCCCAAAAAAATAGTTTTTTTTCCAATATCGTTCAAGCCTAATATATTTTTCCCCGTCCATAATCTCTCAATTAAAATGGATTGGATGTCTCGGGTCGTTAATGGCAGTCAATGAGTTGACAAGGAAATGACGGAAAAATGCTCCATAATAGACACGTGCCGATTACCGGTTTCAAGGTATACCGTGGTATGTAAATGTCAAGGTTTCAAAACCGTAAAAAATGTCCGTCATACCGTCCCTAAGGTAGTAGCTATTTTTTATGTCCCAAAAACGCATGTAGAAATCCCTCGCTTGTAGCTGCAAGGCTCAACCGGTTGTTGCTCAGTGTTAGTGAGTCAGCTGTGCTACACGATGGCCGGAGAAGGTGAAATTCCTGAACTCTTTCCCCCATCAAAGAAAATGAAATCACTGGTATGGGAAAACTTCGGCTACAAAAAAGTTAGATAGCCTTAGAGGAGGAGGGCCAACTGACATGGAAAACATGTTCGTGGAGGGTGGCTGCCGAGGAGGCAATACCTCCAATATGATTTCACATTTATAAAAATTTAAGGTTAGTAAACACTGTCATGAATGTTTCCCACCCTCTCAGAGAATTTACTCCGGTGTGTTTAGTGTGTCTAGCTGTGGTAAAACGTAGTGTTTTTTTCTTTCTGGCAACTGTCTGTGTTGAGAACCAGAGTGTGTGTATACTGTAAGCATGATGCGAGTCATACACACGTGCTTTTTATGGAAAATAATTGAATCATTTTTGTTCTGATGGTAATAATGTTGAGCTGTGGGCCTGTGGCTGTGATAATATTTTGGCTCGAGGTAATCATCCCATCAGAATATCAGACCGGCACATGCCGACTCCAGAACTGATAGGAAGCGACAATTGGGAGAGAAAGCAAAGCATCCCTACGCAAATTCTCTAGAAATTTCATCTTCTAGTTTACATGGAGTTTCCGAGTTTCCAAACATTTATAATTGTCCTACAGCTTCTGACCAATCACTATGACCGCTGCTGGAAGTACTACTGCTTGCCTAACGGCTGGGCCAACTTTGGGGTGACGTCAGAAGAAGAGCTGCATCTTTCTCGTAAACTCTTCTGGGGAATCTTTGAGTCTTTGGCTCACAAGGTACAGATGTGAAAAGGAAAATAATCACATTAAGAGTATGTCTTTAGTAACTCTGCGCCTCTCCACTCTAGAAATTTGACGCAGAGCTTTTCAAGATCGCCATGCCGTGCCTGTGCGGCATCGCAGGAGCCATCCCGCCTGACTACGTGGACGCTAGCTACTCCTCTCACACCGAGAAGAAAGCATCTGTAGATGCTGAGGGAAACTTTGATCCGAAACCGGTGGAGACCACCAAGTAAGATTTGAGAAATTCATTCATTCGTTAGCCTCATTAGCCTCACAAGGGTTGTGGGGGTTCTGTAGCCTATCCCAGCTAACTATCTGCAGTAGGCGGAGTACACTCCCTGAATCGGTTGCCAGCCATTCAGAGGATTTGAGGAATACATTCTAAATTAATTCATGACTTTGTCCACCTCAGGGGTGCCCATGTACGGTCCTATCCAGCTTGTTTTCCATATCTCCCTCCTTTAGCATGCAGGATAACAATCCTGATTATTTGATTCAGGTATGTTGGAGGAGGGAGACATGGATAAACAAGCTGGATTGGGGCTCTTGAGGACCGGTGTACCTGCACTCTGATTATTTAGCTGGAAAAGGGAAAACAACATGATGGATGAGGGAAAACAACTGAAACTGGTAATCATGGGGATGCTTACATTTTTTGCATTTAGTTTTTCTTTGTTGTTGTGTTTTTCAGGAAACAATATGAAACTTTTTGACGCTTTTTTGCAATTTTAGGGGTTTTTGCTTCCTATTTGTGTGGAAAAAACGATTACCAGCAATGCCAATGACTGCTATGTACAGTGATCCCTCACTACTTTGCGCCCTCAGTCCACTGCGTTTTTTTCCCAATTAAAATAAATAAATAAATAAAATAAAATAAATACAGATGAGTTGTCCTGATCCGACCATGTAGTCTCACTCTCCCTCCTGGTGCCTTTTTTTTTTTTTTTTTTTGGTCAGGCTGTGCACTAGAGTTGCTTATAAAAGTTAATAATGACTGACAGACGTTAAGGTTTAATCTTGCCAGAGATGCTTGAAAGCTTAAACTTCAAAGCGCCGCATGTGTCAATCATTGTTTAACTTGTTAAACAGTTGCTGTGTCAACTCATTGTGTGTAAGTGAGCAGCTTGAGTGGACGCACTCAATGAATCATTTAATAAAGACAAGCATTTTTCTACTTTATTCTTGTTTAAAAATAATTCGGTGGGACAGTAACATGGTTCAAATTTATCATAATCATTACATTTGAAGTGCTTAAGAACCATTTATTAAACTATATATACATATAAGTTTTTTAATATTATAGATTGGGAAAACAGTGAAAAAACGTGTCTTATATGTATCTTTCTAATGCTAAATGTATTTATTCAATAAATTGGGGCCTACTTTGCTGTTTTTCACTTATTGCGTCGGGTTCTGGTCCCCATTAACTGTGAAAAATGAGGGATCACTGTTCACCTATGCCAGTGAATGCCATGTATGCCAATGCCACTGGCTATGTTCATCAGTGCCACTGACCACTATGTCCGCCAATGCAAGTTACGGTATATCCCTCAATGCCGACAGATTGATACATCAGTCAGTTCCAAAGGGGATTGGGGAAAAAGTTACTGACCAGCAGAGCAGAGCAAAGCATCCACGTGCAATTTCTCTAGAATTTTCATCTTCTAGTTTTCAATGTAACTACAGTATTTGATGCTAATCTGTGTCCATTTTTTTGACAGCACCATAATCCCTGAGAGGTTGGACGCCTTTATCAACAAGTATGCAGAGCATACTCATGATAAATGGGCGTTTGAAAAGGTCAGTGATTAAATCATGATCAATTCATTTTCCCATACTAATAATGTCTGTTACTTTTATTAACTCATTCACAGATTCAGAACAACTGGACCTACGGAGAGGCATTAGACGAGAACGCCAAGACTCACCCGATGTTAAGACCGTATAAAACGTTTTCGGAAAAGGTCGTCTTTTTAATTTTCCTAGCATATTGATCGAGAAGTTTCGCCAAGCTATGTTTCAGATCCATGTATTGACTTGCACTGTGTTGCATTTTGCTGTTTCCTGTGCTCCTCAGGACAAAGAAATCTATCGTTGGCCCATTAAAGAGTCCATCAAAGCCATGCTGGCGTGGGAGTGGACCTTGGAAAAAGCCCGAGACGGTGAAGGAGAGGTGGAGAAGAAGGCCGCTACACGGAAAATCTCACAAACTGCTCAGGTATTCTCAGGCTGTGTTGTAGTTTAGTACCTCAAAAACAAACCAACATTCTTTGTTTGTAGGCTACTTATGATCCTAGTCATGGTTACAGCCCTCAACCAATAGACATCACAGGAATGGCGTTATCCAGAGAGCTGCAGGTTTGTATCAGAAATGTCTCTCTTTGTCTTAAAACTTCACAAGTTGAAGATGCTTCTTCATTTTCTTCACAGTCAATGGCTGAGCAGCTGGCGGAGAACTACCACAACACTTGGGGCAGGAAGAAGAAGCTGGAGCTTCAGTCCAAAGGTTTAGAGCTTTCCCTCTGCCAAACTCTTGCACAAGTGTCAAGTTGCTGAGCAGAACCAATCATATGATTTCAGGTGGTGGGACCCATCCTTTGCTGGTGCCTTATGACACTCTGACTGCCAAGGAGAAGGCTAGAGACAGAGAAAAAGCCCAGGATCTGCTCAAGTTCCTTCAGCTCAACGGATACGCTGTGACCAGGTTGGCTTAGGCCTTGTTTAGACTGGCAGGAAAAATCTGATTTTTAGCCTATCCATATTAAAACTGGATGGCTCTTTTGTAGTCTGAACAGTTACAAAACACTGATATCTGTTTTTTTTTTTTTTGCGAGACGGATTGAAACCACATACGGGAGGTAGTTTCATATCAAAGTTGGACAAGATGCTTCTCAGTCTGAGCAGCTCGATTGGGATTTGACTTTCTATGACGTCGCTCTATGCTGGATGATCCCTTCGTTGCCAAAGCAACCTGTCAATAATGTGGCCTAGTCTGAACAGGCGCAGATCTGATTTGGGCATTGATTAGCTAAAATAGTGTAAAGAGTTAGACCTAAAAATCAAATTTCAAGAAGAATCTCATTGGAATCACATATGCCTGCAGTCTGAACGCAGTCTTAGCCATGTCATATAATCAAAAATTCAAACTTCGGGGGTGAACCTCATGGATATAGTGAAACACTCCTAATAGACACTGTACTATAGTAACTAATAGAGACGTGCGACATTTCCGATTCTTAGATTATTCGCGATTCGGCCGTGATTCGAGAACAATTCACAAACATCCAAATTCCGATTATTGAATTATATCAGGTAAAGCGGAACTAAAACACAGTCGGCGCGGTCTTCGGGGCTCAATGAAGAACGGACCGAGAATAAATATCATGGTCCACTCATAGATAGATAAAAAAACAATCATACCTGACTGCGGCCAACAGCCGCTACAAACGACGCCTGGTTGCTAGTTGCTAACATACGGCCACATACGGCTACAGTAGATATCACATAAATGTGGAACTAGATGCAAAATGACAGACAACAGCGGTGTTAGAACATGTTTTAGAGAACTAGATGCGAAATGACAGACTCGGCCAGCATTAGTAAACAGCCGCCATCTTAAAGCAGAAGACTTCTCTAGAAGGCTCTGTTGTAGCGAACCCAAGTAACTTTTTATCTAAAATGCTCCTAAATCGACAAAATATTGACTTAAATCTATCTTTAAATAATAAAACAGTTTTAAAACTTTGACATGTCAAAAGTAGACAGGAGGGAAATTACGGAATAACGGGAATAATTTTAACAACTTTGACGGGTGATTCACAACATTAAATTAATTGAATGTAGTTTAAAGCTGCTGATACAGAATGGGGACTTGAGTATTTTATTTACTATTTTGAAGTGTTGACACTGAACTAGTAGTTTGGTGTAGCCTGAGAGGATTTTTGAACAATTTTGGAACTAATGCACAAAAAATTAAAATCGGGGGGGGGGGGGGGGGGGGGCTGTTAATCAATAATCGATTTATAATTGAATCGGAGCCTCTGAATCGTAATCGAATCGGAGCCTCTGAATCGTAATCGTAATCGAATCGTTAGGTGCCCAAAGATTCCCACCTCTAGTAACTAACACTACCAAGTTGGATTTTTCACTGTGGTTTCTTCATTTTCAGAGGCATGAAGGACATGGAGCAGGACATCTCATCCATCGAGAAGCGCTTTGCCTATGGATTTTTGCAGAAACTTCTCAAATGGATGGACATTGCGCAGGAGTTCATCGCTCATCTCGGTATGTAAGACAGACAAAAGTAGACAACAAGAACTCTGATGTCAAGTTTTTACATGCTGTATCTCTTAACAGAGGCTGTGGTTAGTAGCGGTCGAGTCGAGAAGTCACCACATGAGCAAGAGATCAAATTCTTTGCTAAGGTACGCTACTTGTTAAGATAGTCTCCATGGTTTTAACTCATTGAGCAAACATTAAGTGAAATGTGTTTCGTCAAACCTTAATTTCCCCTCCAGATTCTCTTGCCGCTTGTGAATCAGTATTTCAAGAACCACTGCCTCTACTTCCTATCCACTCCTGCTAAAGTCCTGGGAAGTGGAGGACATTCCTCCAACAAGGAGAAGGAAATGATCGCCAGGTATGTTCACGTCCTTTTCGGAATTCCAAAGTAGCGTTTGATGTGTCTATCCTCTTCCACTTCCTTCCTAACGTTGGCTTTCCATGTCACGTCAAACATCTCTCCTTCTCTGGATCTCTCCTTGTCGTCTTCTTATTTTCTCCCCCGTGTCAGTATCTTCTGTAAGTTGGCTGCTTTGGTGCGGCACAGAGTTTCTCTTTTTGGTAAGCGATCTGCATTGTGACAGTGTGCCCAGCGGCTTCCTTGCATCTTCATTGAGTTTGATGATCTTGTGCTGTGATGTAAACTTTCAACTTTCTGATGGCTTCTGTTTTTTTTTTTTTTGTATGCTTTTAAAAATACTGCGTGTGATTTCATTGCGTGTTCTCTGGATTGGTTTAATACAACCTCAAAGCACTTCACTTTTTTCATGTTATGTTAGCTTTATAACTACCTCACCTCTTCAAATGAGAGGTTTGGTAAACACAAAAACAGAATTCAGGGGATTAATTTCAAACCTTTTTCGTCCATTCCATTAATGTGGCCTTGAAAAAAAGTCCCACATTAGTTTGGGAGATTGAGTTAAGGAAGTGTCACCCAAAAATACACACTCACCGGCCACTTTATTAGGTATACCTGTCCAACTGCTCGTTAACACTTAATTTCTAATCAGCCAATCACATGGCGGCAACTCAGTGCATCTAGGCATGTAGACATGGTTTAAGACAATCTCCTGCAGTTCAAACCGAGCATCAGTATGGGGAAGAAAGGTGATTTGAGTGACTTTGAACGTGGCATGGTTGTTGGTGCCAGAAGGGCTGGTCTGAGTATTTCAGAAACTGCTGATCTACTGGGATTTTCACGCACAACCATCTCTAGGGTATACAGAGAATGGTCTGAAAAAGAAAAAATTTCCAGTGAGCGGCAGTTCTGTGGGCGGAAATGCCTTGTTGATGCCAGAGGTCAGAGGAGAATGGCCAGACTGGTTCGAGCTGATAGAAAGGCAACAGGGACTCAAATAACCAGCCGTTACAACAAAGTTAGGTAGAAGAGCATCTCTGAACGCACAGTACGTCAAACATTGAAGCAGATGGGCTACAGCAGCAGAAGACCACGCCGGGTACCACTCATTTCAGCTAAGAACAGGAAACTGATGCTACAATTTGCATCCATGGTTTTATGTTGTTGACGCCAAATTCTGACCCTACCATCCGAATGTCGCAGCAGAAATCGAGATTCATCAGACCAGGCAACGTTTTTCCAATCTTCTATTGTCCAATTTCGATGAGCTTGTGCAAATTGTAGCCTCAGTTTACTGTTTTTAGCTGAAAGGAGTGGCACCCGGCGTGGTCTTCTGCTGCTGTAGCCCATCTGCCTCAAAGTTTGACGTACTGTGCGTTCAGAGATGCTCTTCTGCCTACCTTGTTTGTAACAGGTGGTATTTGAGTTACTGTTGCCTTTCTATCAGCTCGAACCAGTCTGGCCATTCTCCTCTGACCTCTGGCATCAACAAGGCATTTCCGCCCACAGAACTGCCGCTCACTGGATATTTTTTCTTTTTCGAACCATTCTCTGTAAACCCTAGCGATGGTTGTGCGTGAAAATCCCAGGAGATCAGCAGTTTCTTAAAATACTCAGACCTGCCCTTCTGGCACCAACAACCATGCCACGTTCAAAGTCACACAAATCACCTTTCTTCCCCATACTGATGCTCGGTTTGAACTGCATTCTTCAACTGAATTCTTCGAGTTTTAATATCTCAATATATCGCAACCCCCCCCCCCCCAAAAATCGCAATGATAGTTTTTTCCAATATCGTTCAGGCCTCATTCCCATGCAATTTCTCCAAAAATGTCATTTGCTCGTTGAATTATGCAATTTTACTGGCCACATTAATAGTGGAAAATCATTGCTTCATTTTTTTTACACCACCAAACATGGCATTTAACTCATTCACTGCCATTGATGGCGTCCAATCCATTTGATACTCGTCAATGGCAGCCAATGAGTTTAACAGTGTTGTGTAGACTTTCTTTATTCACTTCACTTGTATGCAAAAATAGCCAAAAAGCAAACCTAAGACCAGCCTTGTTCGTAGGAACGGATGCAAGCGCCGTGGTCAACTGCCTGCACATTCTGTCCCACTCGCTGGACGCAAGGTGCGTCTCGCGTTTCTTTTACGCATGCTTTTACTTTTGGGGAAAAAAATAGAAAAAAAAAAAAAAACAGTTTTACTAACTGCGTCACAGAACTGTAATGAAATCGGGGCCTGAGATTGTCAAAGCTGGACTGCGTCAGTTCTTTGAGAGCGCTGCTGATGACATTGAGAAGATGGTAGAGAATCTCAAACTGGGCAAGGTGTCCAGCCGCAACCAGGTCAGGAACCGCTCCGATAAAGTTGTAGAGATCTCACCTGATGAAAGTGTACGGGACGAGTATAAGTCTGGTCGCTGACCGTAGGTGAAAGGCGTGGCCCAGAACATCAACTACACCACGAACGCTCTGCTGCCGGTCCTCACCTCGCTGTTCGACCACATCGCTCAGCATCAGTTTGGAGATGACGTCATGAGTGAGTCCAGTCCTTATGAGTCCTGGTGTTCGTGCAACAGATGACTAACCCTATGTGTTTTCTTCTTCTCAGTGGACGATTTGCAAATTTCCTGTTATCGGCTCATGTGCAGCATCTACTCGCTGGGCACTGTGAAGACACCACACGTTGAAAAGTATGCGAGAACCTCTAACTTCACTCCTCTTAGATGTCTAATATCCTTCCCCCCTTTATTCCCCCTTTCTCTTCTTCCTCCTCTTGCTCTTCTTCTTTACCTCTTCAACCCCTCTTTTATCTCTCCTCATCTTTTTGCTTCCCTCCCTTATTCCTTTTTTCTTCCTCCTCCTTCCACTTTTCCTCGTACCTCTCATCGCTCCCATCTTTTCCCTCCCCTCTTCTGCCTCCTCACTCTTCTTGTTGTAGCTCTTCATCCCCTCTAATTTTGCCTTATCTATATCCTCCCCTCCTTTATTTCTTCTTTCTCGCTTCTTCCCTCTCGCTCTTCTTCTTTGACCTCTTCCTCTCCTTTCTCTATCATCATCCCCTCCTTTATTCCTCTTTTCTCTCTTCTTCCCCCTCTAGCTCTTCTTTTACCTCCTCCTCATTTCTCCATTCCCGTTATATATCTTCTCTCCCGTATTTTTTCTTTGACCTCGCCCTCTTCTTTCCAATTCTTCATGCCCTCCTTTATTCTCCTTTTTCTCTCATTCCTTCTTTTGCTATTCTTCTTTTTCTTATCATATTCCTTCCCTCCTTTATTCTATTTTTCTCTCTATTTCTTCCTCTCTCGCTCTTCTTCATTTACCACTTCCTCCTATCTCCTCAAATTCTTGTTCCTCCCACCCTTTATTCTTATCTTGTGTCTTCCTTTTTTTCTTTTTCACCTTCTTCTTCCCTCTCTCCCTTCTTATCTTCGTACTCCGTTCCTTTCTTCCTCCTTTCTCTTTACTTCCTGCCTTCATTCCTCTTTTTTCTCTTCCTCCCCTCTTCTTTCTCCTCCTCTTCATCTTCCTCTTCAAGCATCTCTTCATCTATTTTCTCAACGCTTTTTCTCTTACTCCACAACACGTCTCCTTTTGTCTCCTTCCACCCTCTTTATTCCTCCTTTTCTTCCTCTTTTCATCCCCCTCACTCCTGTTGGTATTTGACCTTTTGGCCAGATTGCCAGAATCACGCCAGCCAAATTGCGGGAATCGCGCTAGTGCAATTCCAACAACCCGGGCTGGCGCAACCCAACAACCAGGCCAAAAGGCCAAGCTCCGCGCGTTCACATTAGTTTTAGATGCATAAGTGGGTCAAAAATGACCCGGTGAGGTTGTTTTCTTGAAATATCTTCAGAATGAAAAATTGTTATCAATTCATATTCCAGGTATTCCTCAAAAAACATGTTTTTTGATATAATGCCATTCAAATTTTCGATGAACTTTTTATACATTTGAAGAAATTATCATTTTTGTATTACTACCGTAAGCTTCCACAAGTGGGTCAAAAATGACCCACATGCATTTTCTATGGAATCCAATGGGAATCTTTCTTATCAACTTTGGCTGTAAGGAATAAATTTACCGTGGACCACACAGACTAGGTATGTAAAAAGTGACATCCCTTAAGAAGATTATTTTACACAGCAAGAGCTGATACGTGTACTGTAAGTATTATGTCCATATAGTATTTTGTGTGTGTGTCTTTCATGACTCTTTATTATTATTTATCAACAAATTAACCTACTTCATAACTAGCTAGCTAACTAAGGCTAGGTTCATACCGCTGGTCGTAATGCACAATTCCGATTTTTTCTGTCATATGTTTTTTGGCGTATCCGTTCAGACTGCCTTTGTACATTGAGCCTGTTCAAGCATCACACATGCGCTCTAATTTGCAGTCCGAGATGTGCTGAGCAAACTGGGCCGCATGCGCAGGTGCATTGGAGCAGAGAGAAAACAGAGCATTGTCAGGCTTATTCTCAACCCATTTTATTTTTTTATGACTCTTGTCAAGCCCGCTCCTTCCCCAAAAGCCACGTTCCAGCTAGGCGCTAACGCTAATGCACAGCTGTACCGCTACCGTAGAACCCTGTCTCTCTCGCTCTTTGCTGATGTTAATTGCTGCATGAGTTCCAATTTGGGGGACTTGACAGTTCGGACCGCAGCCACATTCTGGAAAAATGTGGAAGAGTGTAGGGTCCAATAACTTGTGCATTTAAGGGTTAAACCCCTTGTATTGACTCCATTTTAAAAGCTGGAAAAAAGCTTCAAAACACAAGTTGACAATTTATTCCAATTCGACAGCGAGGCAAAAACAGCAAACAGACCCAGACGCAGAGGAAGGCTGAATCCAGGGTCACCAAATCACAGGTCAACAAAAGATTCCCGAAAAAAAGACAGTGCTAGCTAAAGAATTCAGTCTTAAGAAGGCTTTTGTGGGGCGGGCTGTGGGCCGGAAGAAGGTTGTGTTTGGTCATTTTTTAAGGTTATTGTCTGTTGTGAATTGAGCAAGAGAGTTCGGGCGTTACTGTTGTCAGGGCAACGAGAGTTTAGGATTTTGCCATCCTCAGCACCGCGTGAGTGCTGAATTTCAACTTCTCAGTCGCGGGTTCCTCCGTTATCAGATGTTCCTTGTGTGAGGAGAGGATGTCCTTTCATTGTTCTGGACTGTCCATTGTTGGTTACCAGATGAGCTGGTGGTGGGATTTGGTAGGCCAGACGTGGGCTTGTAGATGTCTTGGCCGTCCCGTGCTTGTGTTGCTCCGTCAGCGTCAATCTTGCTCAGTCAGCTGCATGATGCGCCCATTGGGCTTCCATAGTCAGCAGGAATCCTGAAGTTGTTATCACCCTTACCTGTCCGTTCTCTTGGTGCTGCAAATTCCAGTAACGTCAACTCCACTCATACTTCAGATATATTCTACTTGTTTTCGATTTAAATGTAGTTTTTTTATATTAGAGTAATACAAACAGTCAAATAGTAAATACAGTGGGACCAATAAGTATTTAGTCAACCACTAATTGTGCAAGTTCTTCCACTTGAAAATATTAGAAAGGCCTGTAATTGTCAACATGGGTAAACCACAACCATTAGAGACAGAATGTGGGGGAAAAAAAACCTGAAAATCACATTATTTGATTTTTAAAGAATTTATTTGCAAATCATGGTGGAAAATAAGTATTTAGTCAATACTAAAAGTTCATCTCAATACTTTGTTATGTACCTTTTGTTGGCAATAATGGAGGCCAAACGTTTTCTGTAACTTCACAAGCTTTTCACACACTGTTGCTGGTATTTTGGCCATTTCCTCCATGCAGATCCCCTCAAGAGCAGAGGGGACTTTCAACTCCCTCCTCACCCCGTGGCGTCAAAATGATAACAAGAACGGTGAGAAAAAAATCCCAGAACCACACAGGGGGGACCTAGTGAATGACCTACACAATGCACTGCCATCCTGCACTGCCAGACGTGTCCCTCTGCTGAAGAAAGTACACGTCCAGGCCCGTCTGCGTTTCGCTAGAGAGCATTTGGATGATCCCAAAGGGGACTGGGAGAATGTGTTATGGTCAGATGAAACCAAAATAGAACTTTTTGGTAGAAACACAGGTTCTCGTGTTTGGAGGAGAAAGAATGCTGAATTGCACCATACCCACTGTGAAGCATGGGGGTGGAAACATCATGCTTTGGGGCTGTTTTTTCTGCAAAGGGACCAGAAAGACTGATCTGTGTAAAGGAAAGAATGAATGGGGCCATGTATCGAGAGATTTTGAGTAAAAATCTCCTTCATCAGCAAAGGCATTGAAGATGAGACGTGGCTGGGTCTTTCAGAATGACAATGATCCCAAACACACAGCCAGGGCAACAAAGGAGTGGCTGCGAAAGAAGCATTTCAAGGTCCTGGAGTGGCCTAGCCAGTCTCCAGATCTCAACCCCATAGACAATCTGTGGAGGGAGTTGATAGTCCGTGTTACCCAACGACAGCCCAAAAACATCCCCGCTCTAGAGGAGATCTGCATGGAGGAATGGGCCAAGATACCAGCAACAGTCTCTGAAAAGCTTGTGAAGAGTTACAGAAAATGTTTGGCCTCCGTTATTGCCAACAAAGGGTACATAACAAAGTATTGAGATGAACTTTTGGTATTGACCAAATACTTATTTTCCACCATGATTTGCAAATAAATTATTTAAAAATCAAAACGATGTGATTTTTTTCCCCATATTCTGTCTCTCATGGTTGAGGTTTACATATGTTGACAATTCCAGGCCTCTCTAATATTTTCAAGTGGGAGAACTTGCACAATTAGTGGTTGACTAAATACTTATTTGCCTCACTGTATAGGAAAGGATACTATTCCCTTCACTCCTCTTTATCTTTCCTTTTTCTTCCTTTCTCGTCATCCCACGCAGGCAGCGTCCCGCTCTGGGCGAGTGTTTGGCCCACCTTGCAGCCGCCATGCCGGTCGCCTTCCTTGAACCTGAGCTGAATGAGTTCAATGCATTTTCTGTTTACACTACCAAGACTCCCCGGGAGAGAACCAGTAAGTCCAATGTCTTTAACCTCTCCAAACCAGTCAGTAACGCCAACTGTTTTCACTCCTTCAGTTCTGGGTCTCCCCAGCCAAGTGGAGGAGTTGTGTCCAGACATTCCTGAGCTGGACATCCTCATGAAGGAAATCCAAGACCTGGCCGAGTCGGGGGCGCGCTACACGGAAATGCCTCACGTCATCGAGATCACGCTGCCTATGCTTTGCAATTACCTCCCGCGCTGGTGGGAGCGAGGTCTGGAGAACTTCCCCGAGTTGGAGGGCCAAATCTGCACCTCGGTCACCTCGGAGCACCTCAACCAGCTCTTGGGGAGCATCATGAAGATTGTGGTCAACAATTTGGGCATCGATGAGGCCTCCTGGATGAAAAGGTTGGCAGGTCAGTTTTAGCTTAGATAACAGAATTTCTGAGTACCAAATGATTGATTTGAACAATATTTCACCTAAGCCTGGGTGATCAATTGATGGGGCTGATCGTGGCATTTTTAATAGGATTGGGTTTTTAATTAAAATGATATATTTGTTTTTCTGCTTCATGCTCGTATAGCCTCTCACCCTCCGTCCTGCTGCTTTGTTTGGTCACCAGTGCAGCTGGCCTTTGGTACTTAAAGTTAACGATGATTGACGGGTTTGTTGCTTTGATCTAGCGAGACAAGGCTCGGTAGCTCTACGATCAAAGGCACAAATGTGTTACCGTAAATTCCCGAATATAAGTCGCACCCGTGTATAATGTGCACCCCAAATTTACTTGGAAAATCTAGGGAAAATTATTGTACCCGTTTATAACGCGCACCCTCGTTTTAGCACCAATAAATAGAAGAATACAAGAAAACAGAACTCGTGTACAGATACAGAAATTTCATTTTACTGACTGGCAGGGGTGAAAGTGGGCCAGAACGGTCAGGAACGCAGTTCCGGTATAAGATTCAGGGCCAGAACGCAGTTCCGGTATAAGATTCAGGGCCGGAATGCTGTTTCGGTATAAGATTCAGGGCCGGAATGCTGTTCCGGTACACTGTGCTTTGATTCCGAAAATATGACGGCAACTGTCAAAACGCTATGTAAAAAAAAGCCTAAGCTGCCACACATGTATTTCATCTCCAAGAAGAAAACAATCTACCAACATCAGATTTACAAGCATAATAAAGTGCTTGTGTAGCGTAATCCGTTTCCACCAATATACCGTATTGGCCCGAATATAAGATTGTGTTTTTTGCATTGAAATAAGACCGAAAAAGTGGGGTCGTCTTATATTCGGGGTCTAGACGTTATAACCATTCACGACGCTAGATGGCGCCAGATATCATTGAAGCGAATGCTGAACTTGACTCCCCAGGCCAAAGCGAACCCCTGACACGAAGAAGAATCTCAGCCACTCTCAAGTTTAATAAGTTTGCATTATTTTATTGCAATGTTTTTCCTTATTCAGATTTGTTTCAACAGTTACAGTTAGACTTCACTGTGATGGTTAATGCAGTTATAGGAATTTTGTTTTATCACAATAGATTGGTTTATTTAGATTTCCAAAATCAGAAGCCATTCATTTACGAATGTGATTGCACTTTAGTTTACATATTTAAATGTTCAGATATTAAGATTTGAATGAGGCAAAATAACATGCTTTTTCTCTCAAATATATTGTTATAATCATTTTTTTCAGATGTACTGTAATTATTTTCTGTATAAAAATTAATTTGGTGTTCAAAAAGTCTTTTTCCAAACTTGAGTCTTGAAAAAGAGGGGGTCGTCTTATAGTCAGGGCCGTCTTATATTCGGGCCAATTTGGTATTTTTTTATTCATTCATTCATTCATTCATTTTCCATTATTTAAAAAAATAAAAAAATAAAAAAAACCAATAACATTTCTGGCTTCATGGCGACCTTCACGTCTGGGAGTTCCGGCAAGAAATTCTAGCCACTTTCACCCCTGCTGACTGGTGAAACACAGCACAAGCATAGCACATTGGTAGTTCAAAACATTACCATAAACTGACAATATTTACGGTAATAATATGATTTGACAACTTCTTCAACTTACCAGAATCAAGGAGAAAACAAAACAGATGTGACTTTTCTTTTAAAGGCTGCTGTATAACTTGCTCGTAAAGGGGAAAAGATATCGTCATCGCACGCTCCATATAATTGTTTGCATTAGTCTAACACATATATAGTCTAACACAGGGGTGGGCGAGCTATTCCACAAGGGGCCGCAGTGGGTGCGGGTTTTTGTTCATACCCATCATGAGGACAGCCTTTCGCCAATCTGGTTTCTTACAAGTGCAATCAGTTGATTGCAGTCAGGTGCTTCTTGTTTCCACTGAAACCTCATTGGTTAAACTGTCTGTGCTGAATCAGTTGGAGCGGAGACCAGGACCCACTGCGGCCCCCCGAGGACCGGTTTGCCCACCACTGGTCTAACACATACATATGGTACAGGTTCTCGTAGGCACCGTCTAACTGTTTGCATTACTCTAACACACGTAATATAATTAATCAGGAAATAGTATCATTTTCATATTTACGGTAGGACTACACTACTAATATAAAATAAATAGCACACCATAGTTTAATGAGAAGAAATAGAAGAGATACACAATGCCGTCATCACAAGATTGACGCACCAACTCCTGCAATCAGCTCTCCCAGCAAACTCCAAGGACAAAGCGCTTTGTCCTAAAACAAGTACAACCAGCCCGGACAGCAAAGTTGATAGCGGGCGTCCCAATCCGCGCACGAACCTAAGCCGCCTAAAACCGACCACCAAGGGGAAGACCCAAAAGCAACACCCAGACCCACCTTCGGACACGCCTTCGACATGACCCGCATCAGCAAAGACTTTAAAAAGACTGGACACTGAGATAACACAGATTTTTTCGGCTCGGAAACATGTAGCCTTGTTTTGGATCCAGAATTGTCCCTCCGACGTCTGTTTTTGCCTTGTTTTTACCATTGTCGACGAATAAATTGTCAACCTGTTTTCGGTGAGTGTTCTTCAAGCTTTTGAAACATGGAGTCAGTACAAAGGGTTAAAATAAGAGGACACGCGAAGTTCGGCCTTCCCGGCGGGCGCACGCAGGGCAGCGTCAGCCGAGCGGCACTTGTTTTGGCTGGTGCTGTTCCCGGGTGCGTCTGGGCCGGGGGGGGCGATTTTCAACACTCGTTTCATCATGATGAATAAATGTTTCTTCCATGGATTGATACGGTAAAATTAAAGTCAGAACGTAAGTCGGAGAGCCGTGAGAGATGGATGGACGTCTACGAGTGGTAAACTCATTTGAATTCACAGCAGAAGAATGATTGGACACCACACAATTAAACGTCTTACCTAACTCGACCCAGCCTTATTTTCAACTACAAATTCACGTGTTTTCACAGTATTCGCACAACCCATCGTGAGCAGGGCCAAACCGGAGATGCTCAAGTCGCACTTTATCCCCACCATGGAGAAACTGAAGAAGCGCTCAGGCAAGGTGGTGGCTGAGGAGGACCATCTTCGCATGGAAGGCAAAACGGAGGTGGACAGCGAGAATGGAACCATCCGAGATGAATTTGCCGTTCTGTGCCGTGACCTCTACGCCCTCTACCCTTTGCTCATCCGCTACGTGGACAACAACAGGTACTTCAAATATCAACTTTATTTTCCCATCTGTTTCTAAGATGAATGACGTTTTCCCTCAGGGCAAGATGGCTGACGTGCCCTGATCCCGATGCCGAGGAGCTCTTCAGGATGGTGGGCGAGGTCTTCATTTTCTGGTCCAAATCTCACGTAAGTTCTTCTATCTCCAGTCAGTTCTGGTTTACATGTAACCCATTACATTTACCTAAGTAATTTTTTGAGACAAACGCACTTCTAAAAGTAGTTTACCTCGACATACTTTTTACTTGAGTAGATTTGTGAAGAAGAAACGCTGCTCTTACTATTCTACTTTGAGCTACACGAGAGTCGTACATTTTTCCTTTTTATTCGACATATTAGATTTGACTTTATTTTTGCACAGTGGTTCTGCCAGTTTCACCAATGAGACATCCCAACTAGGGATGTCCCGACCCGATCACGTGATCGGAAATTGGGCCGATCACATCATTTTTGAGTGAAAAGGATCAGGTTTTTAATTTCAAGAGATAATTTTTTCTGCTTCATACTTGTGGAGCCTTTCACTCTCTCCCTGCTGCTTTTTTTGTTCTGCAGGCAGCTGGTGTATGCTTCCTAAAGTTCACAATGATTGACTGGTTTGTAGCTTTGATCTGGCAAGTGAAGGCTTTGTAGCTCTACGCTCAAAGGCACAAATGTGTCAATCATACAGTGGGGCAAATAAGTATTTAGTCAACCACTAATTGCGCAAGTTCTCCCCGAGATTTTTGTACACCGTTACACCCCTACTAATTTGTAATTTCACTTCATTTTGGTCACTCAAGTTCCCGGTGTATTAATCTATGTTAACCTCACGTCAACACAGGCTGACAGGTTGTTATAAATTTGTCCACGAATGATCAACGAAGTGATAAGAACAATCATACCAGTGGCGCCACCAGGGGGTGGCCATGGCCACCCCTATAAATTGGTTGGCCACCCCACTGGCCACCCCGCTTTCCAGTATATCGTTAGATTGTTGTAGCTTCAGTTATGCATTTCATCCCAAATGAATGCATTTTTTTCTTTTGTTAAATGTAGGGCTGTCAAACTTATCGCGTTATTGGGCGTTAATTAATCTTTTTAATCACGTGAAAATATTTATCGCAGTTAACAAATTCGGGGTACGACTCACTCACGCATTGCTGCAAACAGCCTACAATGGCACCGTTTTACTTATATACAGAGATAAGAGGCAGTATCAAGTGAGTGGAGTAGATACAAGCATTCATTGGGGCTGTGCTTTTAATTGGCAAAAGCTTTGTCATCTCTCCCACAGTAACTATAAATATTGTGGGAAGCGACGTGGGGACGAATGACAGGAGTTGATCTGTAATTTTTTTTTTTGTTTGTTTACATCTTTTTATTTGAGTTTTTTAACAGAGTTCAAAACATCTCAGCCAAAACGAAAGTAACAGAATAATCTTATTCATGGTCCATTTGGTAACAGCGGAAAGGTAAACGCTTAGTCTTTGTCTTAATTCCAAAGTTGTGTTTGGCTGTGTCATAAACAGGTCCTTTATCTTTTTTACACAGACCACATATACATCACTAACGAAAAAAAAAACAAAAACAAACAAACACAGGGAAACGACCACCCCCCACCCCCCACCCCCACACACACACCTACACAAAAATAAATGGAAATAAGTTTAACCATAAATAAATGAAAGAATAATAACCAAGAAACAAAACGCATGAAGTTTGATAATACAATTGGTAGCAGTGATCTTATGGTAATAAGAAAAAATAAGTAAATAAAAAATAAAAAATTCTAAATAAAAGTTAAATTAATTATTAACTAAACTAACTAAATTTGACAACAACAAAAAAGGGGGGGCAGGGCTTCTAGTCACTTTCTTGAGAGAGTGTGAGTCCATCTAGATAGTCCTTAAAGGGCTGCCAGGTTTTGTGGAAGATACTTCCCCTACCATTGAGTGAAAATCTCATCTTCTCTAGCTTAAAATGAGTCCAAACTTCTTCGAGCCAACAGTTATAAGATGGGGGATGTGCATGTTTCCACTTGAATAAAATGAGCCGTCTCGCTAATAGGGTCGTAAAAGCAATTACATGGCGTGTCGGTGCAGATAAAACAAGTGATAGAGGAGGGCAACCAAAAAGTGCTATGTATGGGTCGTTCCCCAGGTTTGTGCCAGACACGGTTTCCAAAGTATCAAAGATCTGCCGCCAGAAACCAGTGAGACTGGGACAGGACCAAAACATATGTGTATGTTCGGCAGGTGATTGTTTACATCTATTGCAGCAGTCAGGGGTAGTGGGGTAAATTTTTCCGAGTCGAGCATTAGTGTAGTGTACTCTAAAAACTACTTTGCATTGCAATAGACCATATCTGGCACAAATGGAGGAGGAATGGACCAGCTTACAAATCTGCTTCCAACGGTTGTCAGATATTGCAGTCCCGATCTCGTCCTCCCACTTCTGTTTTAAAGAGTGAGTATATAGATGACTCTGACAGTCAGAGGAATTATAGATGAATGAAATGGTTTGTCTATGGGCATGGTCGATGTTAAGCAAAGAATCAATCAAAGAGGTTGGTGGCTGATTGGGAAAATTTGGATAGGTAGATTGGACGAAGTGCCTAATTTGTAAAAAAAACGGTAGAAGTGGGATTGAGGTAGGTTGAATTTCTGCGATAGCCCTTCAAAATTCATAAAGCGGCCGTCAACGTATAGGTCTCGAATATTTATCAGGCCTCTGTTGCGCCAATTCCCAAAGGTGGGATCGAGGTTAGACGGAGGGAATAAATGATTTTTTGCTATTGGTGCAAGAATTGAAGGATCTACCAGACCATAGTTTTTACGAAACTGAATCCAAATTTTTAATGAATTAATGGCAACAAGGTTTTGGGAAATATGGCGAATCTTTAAAGGAAGCTTTGCAGTTAGGAGAGACTTCAGCGACAACCTAGAGGATCTTAACTCAAGCTGGGCCCATGAGGGACACAAGTCTGTGTCTTCCAACAGCCAATTATTTATTTTGACAATATTACATGCCCAGTAGTAAAGAATAAAATTCGGAAGAGCAAGGCCTCCCTGATTCTTAGGCAACCGCTGTAATGTTTTGTTAATACGGGGGTGCTTGTCCTGCCATAGAAATGCAGAGATTAATTTATCTAGATTGTGAAAAAAGGATTTCCTTAAAAAAATCGGAATGTGTTGAAACAGGTAGAGAAATTTAGGGAGTAAAACCATTTTAACCAAATCAACTCTTCCTGTCAATGAGAGTGGAAGCACTGACCAGCGTGTCAAGTCAGGCTTACATTTATCAATTAACGGATGAAAGTTACTCTTAAAAAGGTCCGCGAAAGAAGCAGGTATGAAAATACCCAGGTATCGAAACCCTTTAGCTGTAACTTTGAATGGAAACGAGGATGCTGGTATCATTCTTGATAAGGTGTTGATGGGCAGAAGTTCACTTTTTCCAATATTTAATTTATAACCAGAATATTTGCCAAACTGAGTTAAAATGTCAATGACAATCGGGATGGATGAAACTGGGTTTGACAAATACAAAAACAAATCGTCCGCGTAAAGAGATAATTTATGGGTTACCTCATTCCTGGAGATGTCCACTACTCGTGCCTCCTCACGAAGCCATATAGCCAGTGGTTCCACTGCCAGGGTGAACAGAAGTGGAGAAAGGGGGCAGCCCTGCCTAGTACCCCTGTGAAGGGGGAATGAAGCTGACCGTACCCCGTTTGTAAGGACCTGAGCTGTTGGAGACTGATAAAGCATTTTGATCCATTTAATAAAATCATCACTAAAGCCAAACTTTGCTAAAATATAAAACAAATACTTCCATTCAACCATATCAAATGCTTTTTCAGAATCTAATGAGATCACCACTTCAGGTACCTCAGAACTAGGAGAGCCAATAATGTTAATAAGTCTTCTTGTGTTAAACGACGAGTCTCGGCCGGCCATTAACCCTGTCTGGTCAGCCGCGATAAGAGTAGGTAGGGCTTGCTGTAGACGTGTTGCTAGAACCTTAGCAAGTATCTTCTGATCAACGTTTAAAGGCTGATAGGCCTATAACTCCCACACTCAGCTGGGTCTTTTTCCCTCTTTAGTAGAAGAGAAATGTTGGCCTCATAGAAAGTTGAAGGTAATCTACCAGTAAAAAAGGCCTCGTTGTAGACCTTGACCAGCTGTGGACAAATAACATCTGAGTAGGCTTTGTAGAATTCCACCCCAAATCCGTCAGGGCCTGGGGATTTCCCATTCTGTAGTTTACTAAGTGCTTCTTGTACTTCCGATAGGAAAACCGGACCACCTATTCCGCAAACTAACTCAGTGTTAATTCTAGGGTAAGTAAGGCTCTCCAGCGGGTTATCCCCCTCCCAGACCTCTGGTGGGGAGTCAGACGTGTACAGATCGGTGTAAAATTTTAAAAAAGTTCTGTTCACAAGGTTGGGTTCTGACACTATTGTCCCAGAGGTTGATTTTATTCTTGGTATCAATTTTGAAAGAGCAACTGATCTAGCTTGATGAGCGAGGAGGTTACCTGCCTTATCGCCCTGCTCAAAGTAACGCTGTCTTGAGTGTAACAATTTAATTTCTACCTTTGAGGTCGACAGTAAATCATACTCAGCTTGGAGTTTAAGACGTTCGTCATATAGAGCATTAGTGGGGGTAACAGAATATTGTGCGTCTATTTTTAAAATCTGATTAGCGAGCCAAGTCATCCTAGCCGCTTCTGCCTTTTTCTGGTAGGATGCAAAAGAAATAGCTTGCCCCCTCAAATATGCCTTGCAGGCTTCCCATAGATTGCCTCTGGAGACCTCAGGAGTATCATTAATCTGAAAAAAAGTTATGATTTCTTGCTGAAAAAACTGTTTGAATTCTAAGTTATTTAACAAAAAATAGGAGAGTTTCCATTGAGTGCAGGGGGGTATGTAATTTGGAAAATATATATCCAGTGAAACAGGAGCGTGATCTGAAACAACTATACTGTGATATTCACTCAGAGTTACCCAGTCCAACAATCTATTGTCTTTGATAGTTGATCTTTTTCTTAACACCCTGTAGTGTACCCAACACAGAGAAGATATAGCATTTGCAGCCACCACAGAAAGTCATGGTTGCACCACTTCCCATCGTGCATTTGGGCAGAACAGTTAAGTCGCTACAGTATCATTTACTGAAAGCTCAACAAATAGACTAGATGGCAATATTTAGTCACAATATACAAAACAAACTCACATTTATCCTTTAAGAATCACAAGTCCATGGATCACTTTCACAGAAAGAATGTTAATAATGTTAATGCCATCTTGTGGATTTATTGTTATAATAAACAAATACAGTACTTATGTACAGTCTGTTGAAAGTATATATCCGTCTTGTCTTATCTTTCCATTCCAATAATAATTTACAGAAAAATATGGTATATTTTAGAGATGGTTTGAATTGCGATTAATTACAATTAATAAATTAAGCTGATGAACTCGATTAAAAATTTTAATCATTTGACAGCCCGAGTTAAATGTACACCTTATGCCTAATATATACATAACACAATAAAAACAGAATTGTTGTGGAACTCAAAATGTTGACTGGACAGTTATGGACTATGCACATTAAATCATTAGTAACATCAAATATTGCACAATACACCAAAGTATATCAGTAGCCGTGTCCTTAAGTCTTTTCGTTTTCCCCTGACCTTTTTACTGCAATAATGTAATGAAAAGCTGAAATTATGGCTTTTAGTTTTGGCTACCCCAAGATTTTAAGTGGCCCCATCTGGCCACCCCTATGAAAAATTTCTGGAGGCACCACTGAATCATACAATCTCACCTACGTCTCATCTACGTCGTGCTGAATCCATTTTTGGAGATTCCGTGAGTTCCTCTGCTTTAAGTTTGCAGTTTTAACTTTGTCAAAACACAGCTTACTTCAACTGCAATTCTTGTTGTTTTTCTGAACCGGAACTTCGAGGCAGACATTGTCCAAGATGGCGCCGCCCATATTTCGCCCGGGAAACTTGTCTGTAGTCTAATCCGAGTAAAGATTTGTGTAGGTTGCTATCTCGTTGTTGGCTGCAATTACGGGGGTGTTTGCACACCTGTAGCAGCCCAGCACCAGTTAATGCAAACAGTAACTTTAGCTGTGGGCTGTGTGCTGTGGGCAGCGATGTCTTTGGACAGCTTTTTTACGGGGAAAAGGACACCTGCTGAGTCAGAAGAGGATTCCATTCTGCATAATACTGTATGTGGCTAAAAGTTAGCAAATGAGGCAACAAAAGCAAATGCACTGAAAGCATCTTACCTCATGGCGAACTGCTGTATTGCTAAAGCCAAGAAACCTTTCACAATTGGAGAAGAACTCATTATGCTCGTGACCACGGATATTTGCCGGACAGGCCGGTGTTAAAAAAGGTTGATTCAGCGTACGGTGAGTTACATTTTCCCTATACTTAATATTTGTTTTTAGCCCCGTTGTGTTATTTTATATTTACTGTGATTTTCTGCCACACATTGCCGGTCCGTGAAAAAAAGGCCCACATTACACCGGTCCGTGGTGCAAAAAAGGTTGGGGACCACTGGTCTAGAGGCTGTTCTCAGCAGTGTGAGCCTCAAAGCCTGAGCGAACCAAATTCACGTGTGGAGTCCCTCAAGGGTCAATTCTTGGACCACTCTTATTTAACATCTATATGCTTCCGTTCGCTCAGATAATGGAACAGTATGACATCTCCTATCACGCCTATGCAGATGACACACAACTGTACATTTCTGTGTCCCCACATGATTATAGTCCCTTAGTCTCCCTGAGTAAATGCATTCATCAAATCAATGAATGGATGTGCCAGAATTTTCTCCAGTTAAATGTGGAGAAGACAGAGGTGATCATTTTTGGGCCAAAAAAGAAAAGGTCAAAGATGAGCAGCCAACTTAGCACAATGTCACTTACAGCTACAAATCAAGTCAGAAACCTTGGCGTAATTATTGACTCAGACCTAAAATTTGATAGCTAACTAAAGTCCGTCAGTAAATCCGCTTATTACCACCTAAAAAATATAACCAGAATTAAGGGGCTTCTGACTCCACAAGACATGGAAAAACATATGCATGCATTCATTTTCAGCAAATTGGACTATTGCAACGGTATATTTACAGGTCTTGATAAAAAATCAGTCAGGAAGCTGCAGCTAGTACAGAATGCTGCAGCCAGAGTCATCACAAATACAAGGAAGCTGGACATTACACATTACACCAGTTTTGAAATCGCTAAACTGGCTTCCAGTGAGTCAAAGGATAGACTATAAAATACTACTGCTCGTCTACAAAACACTTAATGGCCTTGGACCAAAATACATGCTTGACTTGTTAGATTCCTATGAGACATCTAGACCCCTAAGGTCGTCTGGAACCGGTCTTCTGCATGTTCCAAGAACAAGAACCAAGCAGGGTGAGGCAGCATTTAGTTATTATGCTCCTCACCTCTGGAAAAAGTTACCCGAACGTCTGAAGTATGCTCAAACTGTTAGCTCTTTTAAATCAGGGCTAAAAACGCTTTTGTTTAGCACTGCATATCCTTAACTATCTATATATTTCAATCTACTTGCTTTCTATTCCTCTTGTGCTTATCTCCATTGCTGATTTCAATTATTATTAGTAGTAGTAGTTTTTGTTTTATTTTTGTTTTATTTGTATTTATTTATTTTTATTCTATTTGTGATTAAATGCGATCTTTTGTCTTGGTTTTTACGTTGTATTGATTTAAATGTGATTTTTATGATCTTCATGTGATGTAAAGCACTTTGAATTGCCTTGTGTTGAATTGTGCTATATAAATAAATTTGCCTTGCCTTGCCTTGGACTCATACATATGAATTATATGAATATTATAGGGAAAGATTAAAAGCTGGATTTTGTGTGTTTTCGGCCTATCATGGTCATGTATTAGGTTGTAGTACAGTAAAATAATAACAGTTCATATTTGTAAACAATGTGCTGAGAAAAAAACCCATCCCATTGTTTAAAAATTATCAGACTTTCTAATCAGTTCCTCGTTTCTTGAGTATTTTTTTCACCGAATACTTTTTAATAATGTTTTGGATGACTACTTTTACTTGCGTAATATTGTTTTGGTGTAACGCCACTCCCGAATAAAACTTTTTGGCTGCTGTCCCCACCTTTGCTTCCTACTGATGCTGCCGCTTTCTTTTTGCAGAATTTCAAGCGTGAGGAGCAGAATTTTGTGGTGATGAATGAGATCAACAACATGTCCTTCCTCACTGCCGACAGTAAGAGCAAGATGAGCAAGGTGAGAGTGGACGCGCGTGCAAAAACGGACATCCACAGACGACGTACGCACTTTTAACTCGTTGGCTGCCATTGAAGCCGATTGACGTCCAGTCCATTTTGACTTGGAGAGTCTGGCCCTCACAGTCGAAATGGATCGGATGTCTTTCGCCGTAAATGGCAGATGACGAGTTAAGCACATGAAAATTTTTTTTTTTTTTTCAAATAATTGTGGTTATAAGGAATTAGAGACGTGCAGTCTAAATCCAGCCACTCCCTATCCTGTAACACATTAAGGAACTAATATCTGATCAACCTACTAATTTACACATGTTGCAACACATACAAAACATTTCATGACCATGTTTTTTTCCCCTCTATGGTATTAGAGCTGAACCAGCTACAAACTTGTGTTCTTAATGTGTGAACAGTGAATCCAGAAAGTAATGAAAGTGGTTCATATTTTCCATATTTTATTACAGTTCACCCTTTTTGCCAACAGAATGAATTTCATTTTGTAACCAGAATAATATGCACGACTACGGAGGAGTATTGCTACCACACCAGAAAACTCATGTCCAGTATATTTTTCTCCTATAATTACGGTATCTCATTTTACTTCATAACTTATCATGTGAAAGTGTGATGACTTTATTGTAAAAATGTGATAGTTATCATGTTAAATCCTGAAAACTATCGTGTAAAATTTTTTTCAAACCGATCATGTAAAAATAGGATAACTATCCTATTAAAATTGCTAATTATCATGTTAAAATGTGAACATCTATCATGTAAAAATGATCATTTAAAAACATAGATTATCATGTAACGCTATTATGTATAAATGTCACACTGTGAAAATGTGAAAACTTAATGTAAAAACATTGTAATATAAAAAATATATATATTTTATATTTTATTATTTAAAAAAAATTTTTTTTTCAACTTTTCAATGTAATTGCCATGTAGAAATATAAAAACATATGAACGATAAAACTTCCTTTGTTAAAATGCGCAAACCTCTGTAAAAATGTGACAATCATAATAAGTGTCATGTAAAAACAATATAAATGTAAAAATATGACACCACATCCTGTAAAAAATGAAATAAAAAATGTCAAAACTTATCATGTAAAAATAGAATTATCATATAAAAATGTGATAATTCTCATGTAAAACAATGTACACATAAAAATGCAAAAACCTCTGATGTTAAAATTGACAGATCTATGGAAAAACTTGATTTTCTATCATGTAATAACGAGATAATTACTATTTAATAACAATAATTATGTAAAAGCATAAAAACGTGACAATCTTTGTAAAAACTAAAAAAAAAAAAAAAAAAAAATTCCATTTGTGGGAGCAGTGTTCTTCTGTATTGTGGCATGTTTATTACATTTTTTTTTTACCAGTTTGTAACTTTCTCAAAAAAAAAAAAAAAAAAACATTACTGGGTGAAAGACAAAGTTGAGGCACTTTTGACTATTTTCCATTTTCACTGTCCCTCATGAGAAGCCATTCCCTCTGACCCTACTAACACGGCCAGGAGTGTTGTTCAGAGGCAGTTTGTGGTGGTCGAGGACAGACGCTGGCGTCACGTGTGTCGCTAACTGTGCTCTCTTCTTGTATCCTGGGTCGGGGTTGGACGGCGGGCCGCTAGGCCGGAGACGGAGAGGTTAGACTGTGTTTGTGCACGAGCGCTGGGCTGGGCTGGCTGACCGCATGGGCACCCCCCGGGTTTGGGCCGGGCTTCTAGTCAAGCTTGGTGGACCGCCGCACTTGTTTTCACGCAGACCCCAGCGACATTTTTCATGCGCTCGCTCTCACACACTCACAAAAATGGGGGAATTAGATTTAAATTCTCGCATGTGTGGAACATTTTGATTGTTAGTCTTTTAGTTAGTGATTGTTAGTCTTTGAGATTTATAGTATCGTGTTGACAATGTGAAGCAAGAATTGCTGAATTTAAAATGGATTTTATTCATAGGATACAAAAAAAAAAAAAAACACACAGCCATTGACATTGATAGACATCAAATCAATTTAGACCGGGGACAGCTGGCAGCGATCGTTTTCCATCAGTGGCAGCGTATGAGCAAATTTGTATTTGGGGGCTGACAGCATAAATGGACGTGAAAAGTGATTTCAGTAAGAATAAATAATACATTTTTAAAAATCATGCAAAAACAATGAAAGCGCAAAACGTTAAGCTGTGAAACTGTAAAAGTGTGATAATTATTATGTGATAACGAGATAATTAAGGTGTAATAACATAATAATGTAAAAAAATATAATTAAAAACTGTAAAACTTGAGACTGTATTTTTTTCCATGTGTGCACTAATATGCTTTTGTACACAATGGGATGTGTTTCCCCAAATTTGCAACATGAGTTAAAAAATAAATAAATAAATAAAAAACATTTGTGGGTGAAATAAGGTTTTAATTTTAATTAGTTCAATTAGTTTAGTTAACTGGGACACTTGAGACCTTTATAGACCCTTTATAAGGCAAATAACTATTTTTTTTAAAATAAATATTTTATTCATATTATATTTTTAATATTATTTTATATGCTTATACATATATGTATACATTATTCCAATGTTAATAAAAGCCAAATTTATGAAGTATGATGAAAAGTAAAAACAAAAAAACAGAAATACACTTTGGTTATGGCCACAGGTAATACTTTAAAGTTGTTTTTTCATATAATCAACTCATTGGCTTCAAATTCAATGCATTTAAACTAGGGCTGTCAAAATTATCACGTTAACGGGCGGTAATTAATTTTTTTAATTAATCACGTTAAAATATTTGACGCAATTAATGCACATGCCCCGCTCAGATTAAAATGACAGTGTCATGTCCATTTGTTACTTGTGTTTTTTGTGTTTTGTCGCCCTCTGCTGGCGCTTGGGTGCGACTGATTTTATGGGTTTCAGCACCATCCATGAGCATTGTGTAATTATTGACATCAACAATGGTGAGCTACTAGTTTTTTTTAATTTTTTTTATTTTACAAATTTTATAAAACGAAAACATCAAGAGGGGTTTTCATATAAAATTTCTATAACTTGTACTAACATTTATCTTTTAAGAACTACAAGTCTTTCTATCCATGGATCGCTTTGACAGAATGTCAATAATGTTGATGCCATCCTGTTGATTTATTGTTATAAGAAACATATACAGTACTTATGTACAGTATGTTGAATGTATATATCCGTCTTGTGTCTTATCTTTCCATTCCAACAATGATTTACAGAAAAATGTGGCATATTTTATAGATGGTTTGAATTGCGATGAATTACGATTAATTAATTTTTAAGCTGCGATTAACTCATTTAAAAAATTTAATCGTTTGACAGCCCTAATTTAAACTGCTAGGACTGAACTTTCATTCTCCCCTTTGAGTGCCATTGACGATGCTAGACATCCAATTCAATGTACTGGATGTCTACCCATGTCAACGAGTCAAATGAGTGACCTGTAAAAGTACAGAAATAGTCATAATTCGTGCAATAAAGAGTTAAAAACTGTCCCAGGTCTACATCTTCACTTAACGCAAATGCACAACACAATTTCAAGAAGATCCAAATGACAGTACCTTGTGTGTGTTAGCGAGGGTGGGTCTGCAATGTCTTGACAAAATTTCTGTGCTGTTGTAGATTGTAGTGGCCTGATGGGTGTCATGGCGCCCGGCTCAGTAGTATCACGTCATTTTCCATCGTGCGCGCCTGCAGCCGAGCGCCATTGTCCCCCTTGGTTTGATTTATTGATTCACGGTTTGCCTGTAGATAGTTGGGGTGTTTTTGTGTAGCTTGTGAGTCTCACTTTGTAAGTCACACCATCTGATACATTTAAGCTGGACTCTGAGAAGTTGTTTTCCAAGAAAACGTTGGGTCACAGGGAGCCTTTGTTGCACTTACTAACTGAAACCACCCTATCCCAGCTAATCATTGACACGATTAAAACATTCTACCATTAAATACCTAATCTGGTGTTTTCTCCCTAAATGCCTTTAAGACCAGAGTACATCTCTTTGGTAACAATATGAGCTTCTGGAAAGTATAGACAGTGCTTGTGTTTGCTATCTACCGTATTTGCCCGATATAAGACGGTGCTTTTTGCATTGAAATAAGACTGAAAAAGAGGGGGTCGTCTTATATTCGCGATCTAGACATTATACCCATTCGCGACGCTAGATAGCGCCAGATATCATTGAAGCGATGTTCTGTCATGACAGATCTCAGCTACTCTCAAGTTTAACCAGTTTGTATTATCTTATTGCATTGTTTTTCCTTATTCAGATTTTTTTCAGGACTACAGTTAGACTTCACTTTGATGGTTAATGCAGTTATTGCAATTTCCTTATTCAGATTTGTTTCAAGACTACAGTTTGACTTCACTTTGATGGTTAATGCAGTTTAGAGCTGAAACGAATACTCGAGCAACTCGAGTAACTCGAGTTTAAAAACTGATCTGAGTAATTTTATTCACCTCGAGTAATCGTTTATTTTGACAACCCAAGCATCACGTTTTGCTCGGACTACTTTTAATGCGGGTCAACACGCTGATGTCACGTGCGTAGAGGAAGAAGCAAAAAAAAAAAAAACTTAGTGCAACCGACAGCCGCTGCAAACGACGCCGACGTTGCTAAATACTAGCCCGCTGCTACGTTGGTAGGTAGCGTCTGATGAGTCTCATAAAGATCACATGTATGTTGAACTAGATGCGAAATGACAGACTCGGCCGCATCTAGGCAGCGTTAGTAAACAGCCGCCATCTTAAAGCTGTACAGCGCTAAACGCTAATATAGAGCGCTAAGCGCTAATAAATAAAGATTAACGTTACTGTCACTAACTCAAGCAACGTTAGCCCTGGGGAGGGCTAGGTTTCTATTAATAATGACCATTGTTGATGTGTGGCTAACATGTCTTACATACAGGCTTTAACATAACATCGTGTTGTGGAGTGATGAGGGTGTAAAATTAGGGTGACCATATTTTGATTTCCAAAAAAGTGGACACTCAGCCCGGCCTCAAGATACTTGAATTTTACTCGAAGTTCACTCAAAGACGCCTATATCACTTTAATATATTTAAAGTGTGCCCCCTCACTCTGGATGGAAAAATGCATTTTGAAAAAAATAACAATAAATAATGACGAGAAAAAAAAATGTGTATGTATATATATATATATATATATATATATATATATATATATATATATATATATATATATATATATATATATATATATATATATATACAGTGCCTTGCAAAAGTATTCAGCCCCCTTGAATCTTGCAACCTTTCGCCACATTTCAGGCTTCAAACATAAAGATATGAAATTTAATTTTTTTGTCAAGAATCAACAACAAGTGGGACACAATCGTGAAGTGGAACAACATTTATTGGATAATTTAAACTTTTTTAACAAATAAAAAACTGAAAAGTGGGGCGTGCAATATTATTCGGCTCCCTTGCGTTAATACTTTGTAGCGCCACCTTTTGCTCCAATTACAGCTGCAAATCGCTTGGGGTATGTTTCTATCAGTTTTGCACATCGAGAGACTGACATTCTTGCCCATTCTTCCTTGCAAAAGAGCATTATGAAAACCAAGGAACACACCAGGCAGGTCCGAGATACTGTTGTGGAGAAATTTAAAGCCGGATTTGGATACAAAAAGATTTCCCAAGCTTTAAACATCTCAAGGAGCACTGTGCAAGCCATCATATTGAAATGGAAGGAGCATCAGACCACTGCAAATCTACCAAGACCCCGCCGTCCTTCCAAACTTTCTTCTCAAACAAGGAGAAAACTGATCAGAGATGCAGCCAAGAGGCCCATGATCACTCTGGATGAACTGCAGAGATCTACAGCTGAGGTGGGAGAGTCTGTCCATAGGACAACAATCAGTCGTACACTGCACAAATCTGGCCTTTATGGAAGAGTGGCAAGAAGAAAGCCATTTTTCAAATATATTCATAAAAAGTCTCGTTTAAAGTTTGCCACAAGCCACCTGGGAGACACACCAAACATGTGGAAGAAGGTGCTCTGGTCAGATGAAACCAAAATTGAACTTTTTGGCCACAATGCAAAACGATATGTTTGGCATAAAAGCAACACAGCTCATCACCCTGAACACACCATCCCCACTGTCAAACATGGTGGTGGCAGCATCATGGTTTGGGCCTGCTTTTCTTCAGCAGGGACAGGGAAGATGGTTAAAATTAACAGGAAGATGGATGCAGCCAAATACAGGAACATTCTGGAAGAAAACCTGTTGGTATCTGCACAAGACCTGAGACTGGGACGGAGATTTATCTTCCAACAGGACAATGATCCAAAACATAAAGCCAAATCTACAATGGAATGGTTCAAAAATAAACGTATCCAGGTGTTAGAATGGCCAAGTCAAAGTCCAGACCTGAATCCAATCGAGAATCTGTGGAAAGAGCTGAAGACTGCTGTTCACAAACACTCTCCATCCAACCTCACTGAGCTCGAGCTGTTTTGCAAGGAAGAATGGGCAAGAATGTCAGTCTCTCGATGTGCAAAACTGATAGAAACATACCCCAAGCGACTTGCAGCTGTAATTGGAGCAAAAGGTGGCGCTACAAAGTATTAACGCAAGGGGGCCGAATAATATTGCACGCCCCACTTTTCAGTTTTTTATTTGTTAAAAAAGTTTAAATTATCCAATAAATTTTGTTCCACTTCTCGATTGTGTCCCACTTGTTGTTGATTCTTGACAAAAAATTAAAATTTTATATCTTTATGTTTGAAGCCTGAAATGTGGCGAAAGGGTGCAAGGTTCAAGGGGGCCGAATACTTTTGCAAGGCACTGTATATATATATATATATATATATATATATATATATATACTGCAGACCCATGGAAAGTCCAGTCAATACACATGCACACAGTAAGCTATGTGCCAACTAAACATTTTTATAAATTACTATCGCGACAATTGTCCTTGACAAATTGTTATTCCCATTCAATTGATATTCTCATTCAATGTTCTAGATTGCACACAAACAATAACCCAAAAAAACTGACAAACTATTCAACTAGTATGTTTCCAAACGTAGCAGTCAAAAACTACGTTTCCCATAATGCCTAGCGTGGTTTAGCTTACTGATACTTAGCTGAGGCAAAAATCAAACTTTGCTACAAAAGTTTACAATCATCGGCAGCGCAACGATGCAACACCAAACAGGATTTTACAGTCAAAGCTCCGACAGAAGTCAACAGTTGCCATTATATACGTATTTATCATAAAAAACCTAACAACTGGGCAGGCATTGTGGCCAATTCGTCAACCCAGTAGATTGCGGTAATGCCTCATGATAGGGGTAAACTGCCAACAAAAACAAGAAGAACTACTCCTTCCCTCCCTTCTAGTAGGAGCCATGTCAACTGCTGCCACCCAGCGGCCGGGAGGATTCTAGTCAAATTGGTCCCGTGAAAAATCATAAAAACCGGACATTTTTATGAATTTATAAAACCTGCCGAGGATACCACGTGAAAGTAGGACTTGTCCGGGCGAAAGAGGACGTTTGGTCACCCAATGTAAAATAAAAACTTAATAATGCTAACTATCAATTTTAGCTCAGTAGGCATTGCTGGATAAAACACCAAGTAGCACTGGTCCCTAATGTGCTCCAATACTGCCTGTATCATACATTTATTTTGAACACTGCAAAAACTCAAAATCCTATCAGGACTTACAGTTTAGACTAACTTAGAACTTAATTAGAACTTAAAAATGGCTAGACACAAATAGAAATTCAATTGAAACACCTCGGAAAAAATCGTAACTTTTAAGTGATGTTATCAAGCATAACGGCATTTTTAGGTGTATATATATATTTTTTTAATAAGATCTAAAGGTTTTTGAGTGAAAGCAGTGAATTAGTCTTTTTTTTTAATTTTTTAAAATTCTAGTTACATCTGAGATGCAATTGTTGGCTGTTTTCAACAATATACATCGAAAATAAAGACATTGATTGACTGAAGATGGTTCAAGATTAGATGAAATGTCTTGTTTTCTCATGTATATTTATAATTGCTCTAAAAATATATTTGTTTTATCCGATTACTCGATTAATCGATAGAATTTTCAGTCGATTGCTCGATTACTAAAATATTCGATAGCTGCAGCCCTAATGCAGTTATTGCAATTTTGTCGTTTTATCACAATAGATTGGTTTATTTACATTTCAAAAACCAGAAGCCATTCATTTACGAATGTGATTGCACTTTAGTTTACATATTTAAATGTTCAGATATTAAGATTTGAATGAGGCAAAATAACATGCTTTTTCTCTCAAATATATTCTTATAATAATTTGTTTCGGATGTACTGTAATTATTTTCTGTATAAAAATTAATTTGGTGTTCAAAAAGTTTTTTCAAACTTGAGTCTTGAAAAAGAGGGGGTCGTCTTATAATCAGGGCCGTCTTATATTCGGGCTGATACAGTATATTGCACTGTACGTGTGTGTGTGATCAACATTGAGGTAGCTTATAGTGATCTAATCAGAAAGTTGCTAGGCTAGGAAAGTTGAAATGGTGCTTTTGAGGAACAACTAATCCAAATTTTTTGCCATGTACCACTTGTGCGCATGTTGTGCTATGGCGCATGATGTGAATCTGACCATCACACAGTAACTTTTCTTCTTCCACTTTGTCAATATTTGGGTGAAATTTCCCATGTGTACTCTTGACGCTTTTCAAGTGACTTTAGACCACTTCCATGTTGCATGTAAAAAAAAAAAAAATTATGAAAAAATTATGTTTTAACTTTACAATTTTTTTAACTTTAATATTTTGTTTTTTTCCTCACAAAATTTGATTTCAACTCACTTCTCCAACTCCTTGCTTACCGAAACAAAGTCTCAAAGTGAGTTTTGCGTTGTATTTTTTAAGGTTTCAACAGTGTTTTAAATTTTTTAAAAATATTTCTCATTTCGTTTGATTTTCATTGATTTACTTAGTTTTAAATAAAAAAGAGCCAAAAGGGAGAACCGAAAATATTCTTGTTTTATTTCTATTATTTGTATTTATTTACATGTGTTTATTATTCATTTAAAAAAAAAAAGTATATTCATTTTAGGGGTGTCAAAATTATCGCGTTAACGGGCGGTAATTAATTTTTTAATTATTCACGTTAAAATATTTGACGCAAACAACTAGCACAAACGTACCACGAACAAATGGCACCCCCTTCAGGTCCATTTTTCTTTAAATGGGGGACTGTGAGTCATGTTATTATTCTAAATTAATTTCTCAAGCCTCCCATTTATTGGGAAGGGGTGTCATTTGTTTGTACTATGTTTGCACTAGTTGTTGGGACACCCCTTAGTTGCAAGAATTGGTACGCTCCGTCAGCCGATGGAGTTGGATATGGAAAAGCTATGAGTGACATCATCACTCGAAATTAATATCTCAATACAGGTAGTCCCCGGATTACGAACTAGTTCAGTTCCTACAATGGCGACGTTACCTGAATTTCCGCGTCAGTCGGAATTAACCTTTTAAGTACCCCATTTATACCCCCAAAATCTCAAAATAACTATCCAAAAACATGTATTATACGTCATTGTACTGTCCTCGCCAAGACGTTGGACCTAAGTCCTAGCTAGACAGCAAGCTAAGCTCCGAAATGGCGATGTCAGACGTCCTTGCGGTATACTGACTTTATTCAACTGCTCATGACATCAACACTTGCAGAATAAAACTAAAATAAAAAACGAAATCAAGGCAGTTTCATCTTTAATAACAGTAATTCACAAATTTTCATAGATAACTAACTGCTAATACAGCAATAGCAATCCACACAAATGATTAGCATCTATCAGTTAGCGTCCACAAATCATCAAAAACAATCACATACACTCGGCCCAGTAAAAAGCACAATGAACAGTACTAAAGGTGTTATATACAGGTGTTTCCTCTGCGGATGCTTCACAAGCAACAAATGTGAGAGCAGGCTTCCAGTTCTAATCACTCGGCTGCGCGACTAGCTTCTTCTTGTGTGCGCGTGCGCATTTCTTCGTGAGCGCAAATACATTCTTCTTTATGTGTATGGCGTAAAACACTCAGGTGACTTGAAGTTCCGCTCTGAGACCCCCAATTTGGCCATATTTCAAAATTGTTCTATACGCATGTGTGATACATCACTGGAAAGCTTAAAATCTCAATTTTCTGGGGCAACAAAAATTTTGAGCAAGAGGGCATTTAAAAAAAAAAAATTAATAATAATAATTAACAGCAAAACCCTAATTGGAGGTGAGAGCAGAATTAAAGACGCTACGATTTTAACAAGATATTATCGTGTACTTACCTTGTTTCGATCCAAAAACTCCATGTAACATGTATCACCGAGTGTCAAGACACAACTGTGAATGGCCACAGCCGGATTTTGGGGGGATTTTATGGGTGAAACATGGTCATATACTAAGGGTCGTGATGCAGAAATCGCGGACAATGAGTGGTTGAGATTTTTTTTTTTCATATAGTTACCCTTTTAAATGTTATTTTTCCAATTTTTTTTTGTTTGGATCGATTCTTTATCATCTAACATATCGGGGAAATGAGACAGTAAGAAAAAAAAATATATATATATACAATTAAGCGATAGTTATGAGGTAGATATCCGTGACTTTTTTACAGACGCCAAATTTTTCATTGTGACATAATTAGTTTAAAAATTTAAAATATGCGAGTGAATAATTTTATAAAGTCGTTTTTTTTTTTTTTTTAACTAAATATTAGACATCAATTAATGATTGTAAGCTAAAAATGACAGACATTTTGAATAATAAATATAATTACTTACCTTCGTTTTATGACTAGGTTAAACAGAAGCAGTTGCGCGACGTCTGTAAACAGGGGTTTTCAGGGTAAAACGGACAAATTAAAATAGTTCGGGGGCTTAAGTGCGCCATGAATCTGCTATGGCAGCATATAGACATATTGTTCTATCGAACACAACAGTTCTTTTGGCTTAAAATTAGTGATGTTACGCTCGAAGCAGACGCTTGAGACAAGTGTCGAGCGCTCGCGGCAGAAGTGTCACAAACCAGTCGTCCCGATGTATCGCTGGATCCGATGGAACAGCTAGTGACGTCACGCTCGAAGCAGACGCCCAACAAGTGTCGAGCGCTCGCGGCAACAAGTATCCCGATACGTTGTACCGATGTCTCGCTTCATTCAGTGGAAAATCATCTGGCTGCGGAAGCGAAGCGTTGTGACGTCACACGCGTGTCGGCCGTGACCGTCAACGTGTCACTCATAAGAAGGGGAAATATTCCTCAAAACTTTGTGGGTTGTGAGGAGGAGAGCTTTTGCGCGCGTTACGTCATATTGAGAACCAGGGAGAGTAAGGTGAAGTTAGATCAGATTACACATTAGATTAATTTGCAATTTCATTGACACACTATACGCTGATTTATATAATACGCACACACACACACAAGTTTGTTTTTGTGTCTGTCAGTTTTTGTGTCTGTCAGTTTTTGTGTTTGTTTGTCTATCTGCCAGTTTGTGTATTTGTTCGTGCCATGTGAGAGAATATTCTCAAAAGCTGGAAGTGATTAGCAAAAAGAGTAACCAACTGAAACCAAATGCTGCTGAGATGATTTTGTTTTTATATAAAAATGTGTGAAGCACCCAAATCCCCATCCCAGTGTCACTATAGCATTCTATACACCAACCATCAAGAGTTCTCTATTGGCACAAGCATTTCCGTTTTTCATTTAAAAGTAACACAACAGCTTTTTTTGTTTTGTCATCTGGGGTAAGAATAAAAAAGAAATTTCAGGCCAGGAATCGGACGCACTACTGTTTGCACAGAAGTCAAGGTATAAAACCATCGTTCCACCCACAGGTTTAGTAGTTCGAGTGACACTTTGTAATTTGGTTATATGAAAGTTGAATATAGTTTTTTCCAGCAGATGTCACCACACCGAATTGTGTCAAATGCCTCATAGCACTGAACCATTTCACCACATTTGCTTCAGTGGTACAGAAAGCAGTGGTGAAGCAGTGTCGTGACTCACCACGCTGATTCGTGGCAAATGCTTCATAACACTGAACCATTTCGACACATTGCTTGATATTGATTCACTGCTTCAGAAATCTTCGGTTTCTCCATCACTACTTAAAATACAGCAGTTTATTTTAAAGAGGGGTGCAAGAGCAGAAACTGCTTTTTCAGTCTTGTCTGTGTTTTCCGCCGTATATATGCGCTCTTACTTGTGTGTGGAAGTACTACCTGCTCTACGCTTCCTGCGCCAATGTAAAAGCATGCATCACAAAACAAAAGTCAACATTATTTAAAAAAAAAAAAAAAACTGGAGATAACTTGGCGGAGGAGACTCCGGTATCGTGAAGTCGAAATCACGTAAGTCGGGTACGTCGTAATCTGGGGACTCCCTGTATCTATAAAATGATTACAGCACAAACAAATTTTTTTTTTTACAAACGTAGCATAAACAAATGGCACCATTCATGGTCCATTTTACTATAAAAAGGAGCTGCGTGACGTCATCACTCAAAATTACTATCTCAATATCTCAAAAACAATAGCAACACAAACGACAATTTTTACAGCACAAATGAAGCATAAACGACTGACACAATTTTTAGCCATTTTTAGTCGAAATGGGGGGGTTGGTTGACCTCAGATTGACTATAAAAGAATTGTAAATATCACAAAAACGATAGCAGCACAAACGATTGACATCGTTTTTATATAAATTTGCGGCTGTTGGGGGGCAATCTTCACGGAGGTCATTTTGGATTGAAGTCTAGTGCCGTCAATGGCACAAAAGTGTACACAGTGGTCTTAAAGTAACATTGAAAAGCATCTCCAATGCTAGGCTGGCATGAACATTCGGTCTTCTCCACTCTAGTCTGGAGGGTCCGAGCAGGAGCGCACCAAAAAGAAACGTCGAGGGGATCGCTACTCGGTGCAGACCTCGCTTATTGTTGCGGCCTTGAAGAAAATGCTTCCCATCGGGCTCAACATGTGCTCACCCGCGGACCAGGAGCTCATCAACCTGGCTAAAATCAGATACTCGCTGGTACTGTGACACGTTTTATGTCACTTCATGTATGAAAAAAATGTGATAAAACCTTGTCCCCACCTTTATAGAAAGACACAGATGAAGAAGTGAGAGAATTTTTGCACAACAATCTCCATCTCCAAGGCAAAGTAAGCCATTTGTTCATATACAACCATAAGCGGATTTTAAGGGGGTCCAGGCCCCCCCGGTTGCTGAAAAATGTAATTGCATGAATTTGAATTTCCTTTATATATAAAAGTTGTAAAGCAATAAAACTGCAACAAAAATGAATGAAATGAACAAAAAAAAATTTTTTTTTAAGGGGGCAAAATTATTTTTCGAACAGATCATGCGACGAGCACCTTAGACGGTCATTTGCTTTGCATATAATAATAAAAAAAATTTAAAAAATAGGGGAGGGCAATTTCATTTTTCAAATGATTTTTTTCTTTGAAATTTTTTTTTTTTTTTTTTGGTTGAAACAACTTTTTTGGGATTGAATGATTTAGACACAAATGTCCTACACATAATATGGCCCAAACACGAAAAGGATTGCTTCAATCAAATAAAACTTTCAATGAAAAATTAAGTGTTCAAATGCAAATTTTTCAATCTCAAATATTTTTTCGCATTCAAAAACATTTTTTTTTACAACTGAAATGTTTCTTTTTTTTTTTTGATTGAAGTGTTTTTTTCTTTTTGAAAATGTATTTTTTTGAATCAACTTATTTTTTGATTGAATAATAACGACAAAAACATTCTAGCCAAAATGTGGCCCAAACACAAATCAACATTACTTAAGTTCAATCAAAAAAAAAAAAAAAAAGATCAATTCAAATAGCTTTCACATGCATTTTTTTTGAGTTTCGAATTTATTTTTGCATTCAGATTTTTTTTATTTTTTATTGAAGCGACATTTTTTTGATTGAAAATATATATTTTGATTGAAGCAGCTTTTTTTCTTTTTTTTTTATTGATGCAAATTTTTTTTTTTTGATTGAATAATAAAGACACACATCTACCTCCATATGGCTCCGCCCGGGGGTATACAATTTTTGACTGGGGTAACTACGTTGGCACGACACCAGCGGGCATACCATAATCAATGGTTGACGATCTTGCAAAAAAGTATTGCCTAAGCAGCCTGATTTACAATTCCCCTCAAGAATAATGGGAAACAAAAAAAAACGCTCATTCTCAACTTATTATTATAGATATGGTTTTAAGTTCATTTTATTGCTGACACTGCGTTTTGAGGTCATCAACATGTTGTGCCCCCCGGCCCCAAAAGTCAAACTCTGCCTATTTATACAACCGTAATAGTGAACACATGAAATAAATGCAAATGTGTGATCTTCAGGTTGAAGACCCAGCAATGCGGTGGCAGATGTCCCTGTACAAGGAAATGTCCGGAAAGGCGGAAGATGCCGAGGACCCGGAAAAGGTGGTCAAAAGGGTGCAAGAGGTGTCAGCGGTGCTTTATCATATTGAGGTGGTAAGTTAAAAAAAATGTTTTTTTGCTGTTGCTGGGGTGTCATTAAAAGTTGTTGAATCGATCTTCTCTATCTTGTTCACTCTGTGTATGACATTCTATAGAGTAGGGATGTCACGGTAGCGCTGTGCAATTTGAAAAAAATCTATCACGATTTGGGCAGTTTTATGTAGTATCACAATATCGATATCCCAAGATATAATGTATTTTTAAAAATTATTTGGTGAAGAATTGTACAATTATGAAAGTTTTTGGTTGAGGTCGACCGATTTTCAAAAGCTGATACCAATTTTTAAAAAATTCAGCCAATTGCCAATGTATAAAGGTCATTTAATAAGCTGATATTTGAGGCAGACAATAAAAACTTAAAGCATGTTGATTATAAAAGACAATTGAAACAGTCATTCATTGTATGAATGTGCAGTGGGGCAAATAAGTATTTAGTCAACCACCAATTGTGCAAGTTCTCCTACTTGAAAAGATTAGAGAGGCCTGTAATTGTCAACATGGGTAAACCTCAACCATGAGAGACAGAATGTGGAAAAAAAACCTGAAAATCACATTGATTGATTTTTAAAGAATTTATTTCCAAATTAGAGTGGAAAATAAGTATTTGGTCACCTACAAACAAGCAAGATTTCTGACTGTCAAAGAGGTCTAACTTCTTCTAACGAGGTCTAACGAAGCTCCACTCGTTACCTGTATTAATGGCACCTGTTTTAACTCATTATCGGTATAAAAGACACCTGTCCACATTCTCAGTCAGTCAGACTCCAAACTCCACGATGGCCAAGACCAAAGAGCTGTCAAAGGACACCAGAGACAAAATTGTAGACCTGCACCAGACTGGGAAGACTGAATCTGCAATAGGTAAAACGCTTGGTGTAAAGGAATCAACTGTGGGAGCAATTATTAGAAAATGGAAGACATACAAGACCACTTATAATCTCCCTCGATCTGGGGCTCCATGCAAGATCTCACCCCATGGCGTCAAAATGATAATAAGAACGGTGAGCAAAAATCCCAGAACCACACGGGGGGACCTAGTGAATGACCTACAGAGAGCTGGGACCACAGTAACAAAGGCTACTATCAGTCACACAGTGCGCCGCCAGGGACTCAAATCCTGCACTGCCAGACATGTCCCCCTGCTTAAGAAAGGACACGTCCAGCCCCGTCTGTGGTTCACGAGAGAGCATTTGGATGATCCAGAAGAGGACTGGGAGAATGTGTTATGGTCAGATGAAACCAAACTAGAACTTTTTGGTAGAAACACAGATTCTCTTGTTTGGAGGACAAAGAATACTGAATTGCATCCGAAGAACACCATACCCACTGTGAAGCATGGGGGTGGAAACAGCATGCTTTGGGGCTGTTTTTTCTGCAAAGGGACCAGGACGATTGATCTGTGTAAAGGAAAGAATGAATGGGGCCATGTATTGAGAAATTTTAAGTGAAAATCTCCTTACATCAGCAAGAGCATTGAAGATGAGACGTGGCTGGGTCTTTCAGCATGACAATGATCCCAAACACACAGCCAGGGCAAGAAAGGAGTGGCTTCGTAAGAAGCATTTCAAGGTCCTGGAGGGGCGTAGCCAGTCTCCAGATCTCAACCCCATAGAAAATCTGTGGAGGAAGTTGAAAGTCCGTGTTGCCCAACGACAGCCCCAAAACATCACTGCTCTAGAGGAGATCTGCATGGAGGAATGGGCCAAAAATATCAGCAACAGTGTGTGAAAAGCTTGTGAGAGTTACAGAAAATGTTTGGCCTCCGTTATTGCCAACAAAGGGTACATAACAAAGTATTGAGATGAACTTTTGGTATTGACCAAATACTTATTTTCCACCATTATTTCCAAATAAATTCTTTAAAAATCAAACAATGTGATTTTGTTTTTTTTCCACATTCTGTCTGTCATGGTTGAGGTTTACCCATGTTGACAATTACAGGCCTCTCTAATATTTTCAAGTGGGAGAACTAGCACAATTAGTGGTTGACTAAATACTCATTTGCCCCACTGTATAAATTAGAATGTTTTCGTGTGCTACTTATTGTTTAACCTTTGGCCACTCGGTGATGCAAATTTACAAAAAAGAAAGATCATCACCCAAACAGTGAACGTTAGTTATCACATTTTATCAGTAAAATATCAGCTGATATCAGTCAAGCTCTCAAAATTAAAAAACAAAAATCATCACCCTAACAATGAGCATAAGCGTTATCTTAAAACTGTATATCGGCTGATATCGGCCAGTTTTGAAACAAAGTCCATATATTGGTCTAATATAACGGCAAGCCAATATATGGCCTAGGTTTTGTCATATTCAATTTTAGGTTTTGCCCAACAATTTTCATTTCGGTATATCCCGAATATTTTTCAAAATCATTTTATATTACGTTTTAATGTATATGCCACATATATTATGCCCTTTCATTTTTAACCTGTGCACCTTGCACTTTTATAGTTTTCCTGTCCATATTTGCTGACAAAATTGATAATACATGAAAAAAATACAATGAAAAGACTCACACCAAAATGAAGGCCTTCTCTGGTATTTTCTTTGAATTCATTTTACTGTAGACAGAGCATCCCTTCAAGTCCAAGAAGATGGTTTGGCATAAGCTGCTGTCCAAACAACGCCGGCGAGCCGTGGTGGCCTGCTTCAGGATGACGCCCCTCTACAACATACCCACGTAATTACTGCCAAAAGCCAAAAATGATTTACAATAAATTAGCCATAACTATAATTAACCTATATACAGTGGGGCAAATAAGTATTTAGTCAACCACTAATTGTGCAAGTTCTCCCACTTGAAAATATTAGAGAGACCTGTAATTGTCAACATGGGTAAACCTCAACCATGAGAGACAGAATGTGGAAGAAAAAAAAAACAGAAAATCACATTATTGGAATTTTAAAGAATTTCTTTGCAAATCATGGTAGAAAATAAGCATTTGGTCAATACCAAAAGTTCATCTCAATGCTTTGTTATGTACCCTTTATTGGCAATGACGGAGGTTTTCTGTAACTCTTCACAAGCTTTTCACACACTGTTGCTGGTATTTTGGCCCATTCCTCCATGTTTTGGGGCTGTCGTTGGGCAACACGGACTTTCAACTCCCTCCACAGATTTTCTATGGGGTTGTGATCTGGAGACTAGGACTGAACTAGGCCAATCCAGGACCTTGAAATGCTTCTTATGAAGTCACTCCTTTGTTGCCCTGGCTGTGTGTTTGGGATCATTTTCATGCTGAAAGACCCAGCGACGTCTCATCTCCAATGCCCTCGCTGATGGAAGGAGATTTTCACTCAAAATCTCTCGATACATTGCCCCAGTCATTCTTTCCTTTACACAGATCAGTCGTCCTGGTCCCTTTGCAGAAAAACAGCCCCAAAGCATAATGTTTCCACCCCCATGCTTGGCAGTGGGTATGGTGTTCTTCGGATGCAATTCAGTATTCTTTCTCCTCCAAACACGAGAACCTGTGTTTCTACCAAAAAGTTCTACAGTGGTACCTCTACATACGATCGCTTCGACACACGAACTTTTCGACATCCGACGTAAAATTTGACTCGCCATTTGTTTCTACATCCGACGACATGTTCGAAATACGACGACAATGGCAGCACCGCAGACGAATGCACGGCGGATTTTCTTGTGTGACAAATCAACACTGGTTTCAGAAAAGGTTGGTACAGGTGGTGAAACAAGGAAAAAGTTGACGCTTACCTTCTAAATGAAGATGCAAATGACAGAAAAATATGAGCGTAGGGTGGGCATCCGTGAAATGGCTCAACAATACATCTCCACGGTCCTCCTCCGACCATCGTTCGCCAGTCTTTATAAGTTAAGCTGACAATTCTTATTGTGGTAACATCTCCAGAGAAATCGCCAACTTCGCCACGTTTTTATCATTTATTTCACAACTTATTCAAAACAAAAACACCTTCTGTCTGCCGCAATTGACGGTGTTCTCAAGCATTTAAAGTGAAAGTGAAACTCAAGCTCACCGGTCTGTCTCTGGCACGTCAGCTCCGCGGTGCGTTCGGGGTCAGCAAAAAACGTCCGCCACATTAGAACCCGATTCGTTACATTAATACAGGAATTATTATTATTATTATTATTATTATTATTCCGATTTTGATTTATAATTTATTTGTTTTGCTATGTGTAATTGCCATTTGTAATAGTACCAGCAGTATTTTTTAAGGATTTAGTGAAGGTTTTTGGGCTGTGGAACGAATGAATGGAATTATAATGTATTCCTATGGGAAAATCCTGCTCGACATACGACCATTTCGACTTACAAACAAGGTCCTGGAACGGATTAACTTCGTATGTAGAGGTACCACTGTATTTTGGTTTCATCTGACCATAACACATTCTCCCAGTCCTCTTCTGGATCATTCAAATGCTCTGTAGCGAACCGCAGACGGGCCTGGACGTGTACTTTCTTCAGCAGGAGGACACGTCTGGCAGTGCAGGATTTGAGTCCCTGGCGGTGCATTGTGTTACTGATAGTAGCCTTTGTTACTGTGGTCCCAGCTCTCCGTAGGGCATTCACTAAGTCCCCCCGTGTGGTTATAGGATTTTTGCTCACCGTTCTTGTTATCATTTTGACGCCACGGGGTGAGATCGTGCATGGAGCCTCAGATCGAGGGAGATTATAAGTGGTCTTGTATGTCTTCCATTTTCTAATAATTGCTCCCACAGTTGATTCCTTTACACCAAGCGTTTTACCTATTGCAGATTCAGTCTTCCCAGCCTGGTGCAGGTCTACAATTTTGTCTCTGGTGTCCTTCGACAGCTCTTTGGTCTTGGCCATCGTGGAGTTTGGAGTCTGACTGACTGAAGTTGTGGACAGGTGTCTTTTATACCGATAATGAGTTTAAACAGGTGCCAATAATACAGGTAACGAGTGGAGCCTCGTTAGACCTCGTTAGAAGAAGTTAGACCTCTTTGACAGCCAGAGATGTTGCTCGTTTGTAGGTTACCAAATACTTATTTTCCACTTTAATTTGGAAATAAATTCTTTAAAAATCAAACAATGTGATTTTCTGTTTTTTTTTTTTTTCCCACATTCTGTTTTTCATGGTTGAGGTTTACTCATGTTGACAATTACAGGCCTCTCTAATCTTTTCAAGTAGGAGAACTTGCACAATTGGTGGTTGACGAAATACTTATTTGCCCCACTCAATATATATATTTTTATTGCCTATAGCAAAATATGGTCAGGCAACACTAGTACTACAATTGGATGTCAAATGGAGGCCGCAAAATATTGTCCCATGGGCTGCAATTAGCCCCTGGTTCTTAAGTTTGAGACCCCTGTCCTGTATGACAGTACTAAAAACTTTTAAGAACAAAAACATCATAATTTGTGCAAGAAACAGTTAAATTGGAGGGTCATGCAAGAATCATTCTGTATTTTTTATGATATTATCTCAAGAGCACGTCTTCTCACAGGCACCGAGCAACCAATATGTTTCTGGATGCCTACAAACGCAACTGGCTGGAGACGGAGGGCTACTCCTTTGAGGACAAGATGATCGACGACTTATCGGTCTGTCATCTCCCATTATGTAAACCTAACCTACTCTTTAGGTCAAAACAGCAGTTAATGGTTTTAAATTGACAGGAAAAATGAGGAGTATAAGTGTATAAGTCGGAGGCCTACCCAAACTTTGAAAAAAGTTTGACTTATTGTCCAGAAAAGACAGTAAGACTTATTCTGTATATACTGTATATTTATAGAAAGCTCTGGAAGAAGAGGAAGAGGAGGAAGAAGAAACCGAGACCAAGCCCGACCCTCTTCATCAGCTCATTCTGCATTTCAGTAGAACGGCTCTCACGGAGAAAACGTAAGATCGCCTTGTTGTCCTCTTGATTTTCCACGACTCATTAGCTTTCTTCCCGTTGCAGAAAACTTGACGTCGACCACCTCTATATGTCATATGCTGACATCATGGCAAAAGTAAGAAGACCTAGAATAAAACACCAAGAAATTGGTATTTTATTCACTTTCTGAGGTGTCAAACTCCAGGCCAGAGTGCCACATCTGGCCCACCGGATAATGTTGTGTAGCCCGCGAAAGTAAACATATGCTTCATGTTTTTCGCTTAAATAAAATTGAAATAAATGGTCTGTGGTCCTCACTTAAAAGATTGAGGAGTAGATAAATATTACACGCACACAATATTTACAGCATTTCGCCCTCCCTTGGTTAAAATTTAAAATAAATATTAAAAAATCTGAAATTTTGTAAAAAGATTGAGAAATACAATTTTTTAAAATAGTTTTTTCCTTAAATTTTTTTTCAAATCACTGAAATAAATAAAAAAGTATTTCATTTACATCTTTTTAACAATAAAAATACAAATGAAAACACTAAAAATACAAAAATGAATAAATTGAAAACGAATGAAAAGGAATGAATGTATAAATAAATTATAAATAATAACTTTTATAAAATAATACACAATAATTAAAATAAATACTGACAATATTTACTCAATTTGCTCCTTATTGTTTTTATCTAAAATATTAATAAATTAAAAAATAATTATATATATAAATATTCTTTCTTTGTTTTTTAAAAGAAACATTTACAGAATTAAAAAATAATAATCATAATAAATATTAATAAATTAGATTTAAAACATTAAAAATTTATCAATAATAAAAAAAAACAAATAAATAAATCAAATTAAAAAACAGAATAAATACATTAAAAATAACAATAATTAAAAAATACACACTAGTATATAGACAAAAAATAAATAACGAAAACAAAAAGAATGAATAAATAAAACTTAATTGTTTTAAAAAAAAAAAAAAAATGATTAAAGAGAATATTTGCAATTAATCATCTCAGAAGATTTGGACAATTTTTAGATCAACAATGTCTCTAAACCAGGGGTCCCCAAACTTTTTCCTGTGAGGGCCACATAACTTTTCCCTTCTCTGATGAGGGGCCGGGGTCAGTTTGTAACAGAAAAAGTGTGACGATTGTAGGAGTGTCTAAATGTAAAAATTAATTTTTTTTCAGAAAGCCACAATCAAATAACCCTTTCTGGATTCTTGACGGAACAAAAGTAAATATAATATAATATAATATAATAAACACTATTAATTAAATAGATAATAACCAAATAACCCTCTCTGAGTTCTTCACAGAAAAAGGCCAGGAAATAAATAACACTATTGAGAGAAAAAAAATTAAAAATGCTCTCCGGTATTGTTCAGGGGGCCGGACCAAATGTGGAGGTGGGCCGTATCCGGCCCGCGGGCCGCAGTTTGGGGACCCCTGCTCTAAACTATTCATCGACTCTCGAAAGATTAATTTGATGACAATTCATTAGTTGTCAGTTTGCCAATTAATCATGGCCGCCCTATATTAGTAGTTGGCAGACATAACGGCCCTCCGAAACAAACAATAACTACGATGTGGCCACTGACAAACATGAGTTTGACACCCCGAATTTAACTCATTAACTCACACCTACTCTTGTTCTGGCACGTTCCCACTGAATTTCTTCGTTTTTTTCACTTCACTCCAGAGTTGCCATATTGGTGAGGATGACGAAGGGGAGGAGCAAGAGGGGGAGGAGCCATCCTTTGAGGTGCGGCAGACAGAGATGGTATGGGGGGAACCAGGGGAAGGGGAGACAGGGGAGTCAGCCAAGAAGCAGCTCCCCGAGCCAACAGTGACCACACGAACACCAACACACTCGCACCGCCCCCTAGCTATACAACACAAGCAACTCCATTCGTCTTTTTATTTTAAAATCTTTACGTGTGGTTTCACTCATAACACTTCCTGCGATGGTGGACTGAGCTCGGAACATCGCAGAGTTTTAATTTCACCCCCCCGGGGACCAAGTTTTGCATCCAACCGGATTTGTCACCTCCTCCAGACTCACACATTCCCCTCCCTTTTTCGTACTTACATCATCGAACCGTGTTTTAACTCTAACTAACAGTAAAGCATGAACAGTGCAAAGTCCCACACTCACTTAACTTGATGAGTTGAACACTTTACAACCCCTAAACAAGTCTTACAACATTCATACTATAGCAACAGGACAGGAAAGGTGAAAATAGTGAGGGAGGGGGGAGGAGCTGGGATGGAGGGGCGGGGCATGATATTCAGTGGGTGGCTAAATGTGTTTTAAAGGCTAGTAATGTATGATAATGTAGTGTGACACAGTGTAGCACAGCTGCATTGTAATGATGGTATAGAGTGGCGCCTTGAGATACGAGTGAGCAATATATTTCTATGGCTTATGAGCAATAGATTTGAGGAGTTTTGAAAAAAAAAAAGAATCATTATCGATCATTCATTGTATTTAATCTAAAGTGCTTTTTTACGGGAGTGGGCCGGAATGAATTATGATAAAGATTATCTTGAATAGGGAATAAGAAATATATTTTGAGTTATGATTCAACTTTTATCTCAAGGTACTACAATAGTGCTGCTATGAGTAGTGTAATATTAGTTTTAAATGACCCGATTTCAATATAATGTGGCTTGAGGTGTTTATCCATTCAAGTTCAGATTTTTAAGATTTTGAGGATATGAATGCATGTGTGAATGAAGTATTTATTTTCTAACAAAAAGCATTTTTTTCTATATTCTATTTCATACTTTAATGTTTATTTAAAGGCATTTTCTTTTAGAATACACCCCTCCTTTTAACAATAAGCCATTTTTTGTCCTAATTGTATTGTATACATAATATATAATTGAAGTGATATTTTTTCCCCAAAATATAGTCCCTTTTATGTTTAAGAATAAAGGCATTTTTTCCAGAACAATTTGAAAAATTGTTCTGAAATAGAGGAGCACTCTGAGAGAGCAAACCTCCATAGACCGCCACATTTGTGACCTCTGACTTTTGACTCTTTCTCTTATGATACAGCAGTGCTTCTCAATTATTTTCTATTACGCCCCTCCCAGGAAGACGTAACCGTTTCACCCCCCCACCCCCAACTCTCTGCCGCCGCTGTAAATAGTATCAGTTTTCTCTAAAATCATTATTATTATAATTACACCTCTGCATAACATTGTGTCCTTTTTATAATAAAAGAAAAAAAGTAAAATAGATCAACCTGAGAATAAAGCTTAACTTTATTAATATTGTTTTGTTTGTAACAGAAGAAAACCCGCATTAATTTGCCTAAATAAAAAAAAAAATTTTTTTGAAAAACCGTCACAATAAACTCAAGGTACATTTTTTGACCATTTGATACTGAAAAATAAAATGTAATTAAATCAATCAATGATAATAAATTCAAATTGTTTAGCAACATTAACTCACGAAGACAATACGCCAAACAATTTGACCAAAAACACAAAAATAGAACAAAAACGACAGTGTTGGACATTCGTTCATTTGCTGCCATCTCTCCCACTTCAAACGGATTGAACGTCTACGGCCGTCATTAGCAGCCAATGCCAGCCAATGAGGTGATTTTGGGCCATTTTAGGTCATTTACCTGTTGATTTTAAGTTACTTCCTGTTGATTTTTGGGTATTTTATGGGTCGCTTCCTGTTCATTTTGTGTTACAGAACAGGAAGTGACCTGGGAATCACCCAAATGAATAGGCAGTGACTCAAACTCAACAGGAAATGACCTGGAAATGCCCTAAAATGAACAGGAAGTGACCTACAAATGCCCTGAAAATCTGACAGAATGGCTGTGAATGCTCCGGTCAAGGCAGCTTTAGAGTTAGAGGCACATTGGCAGGGGGTAAAATTACCCGCCTACATTAACCGTCTATCAACTAATCCATACTAGCTTAGCCGACATGTGGTATAGTCCAAGTAATTACACGTTTAAGGCCATTATCCATCTTGTGTCGACATAGCTTATACAGTGCCCTCCATAATTATTGGCACCCCCGAAAAAGATGTGCTTTTTAGCTTCTAATATTTCTTTATTCAAATAATATGGGACCTTAATGGAAAAAAAGAGAAAAATCTAACCTTCAATACAAGTGCATTTATTCAGTGGGAAACAAATCCCACATAAAGAAATAATTATTTGACATCAAATAATGTGTGTCACAATTATTAGCACCCCTGGTGTTAATACTTTGTACAACCCCCTTTTGCCAACAAAACAAGGTCTGGGGACTGAGATGGCCATGGGAGGAGTTTGATTATGTGTCTGGTGAACCATTTCTGTGTAAAATTGGCCATATGTTTAGGGTCATTGTCTTGCTGAAAGACCCCGTGACAACCCATCTTCAGCTTTCTGGCAGAGGGCAACAGATTTTGATTTAAAATGTCCTGGTTTTTCAAAGCATTCATGATGCCATGCACCCTAACAAGGTTCCCAGGGCCTTTGGAAGCGAAAGAGCCCCACAGCATCCCTGACCCACCCCTGTACTTCACAGTGGGTATGAGGTGCTTTTCAGCATGCGCATCTTTCGTGGCACGCCAGACCCACTTAGAGTGTTTGTTGCCAAAAAGCTCAATCTTGGTCTCATCTGACCAAAGCGCACGGGTCCAGGCTTCGACTGGGACCGTGTGCTTTGGTCACATGAGACCAAGATGCAAGGTGCATTCACTGAATGAATGCACTTGTATTGAAGGTTAGATTTTTCTTTTTTTCCATTAACGTCCCATATTATTTGAATTTAAAAAAATATTAGAAGCTAAAAAACACATCTTAACCAGGGGTGCCAATAATTATGGAGGGCACTGTATCTACGCTCTCCAGTCCAAATGCATATTATGCCAATATTTCGTTTGACAACAATCAGCGGGAGCCGTACATTTGCCGTTGCCGACAAGTGACAACATGCTCGGCTTTACTTGATTCGCTCCGGGCCTTCGCCCTGCGGCTAATGGCAATTACCAGTACAACATATTGACAAGCTCAGCTGACAACAAGGTTCAAGACTGAGTGTCTTGCACAACAACAACAACATGCTCCATTACCTTGATACTGTTGTTTCTTTTCTTCTCCGATTTTCTTCTTCTTTCGTTTCTCTGCTGCAGAAGGATAAATTCTCTTCGACATATTCGTGCATCTATTTTCCAAGCAAATTTGAGCACCACTCATGGCAAAGCAGGTTCAACGTCACTACCCAGGTTGCCAGATTGTCATGACAAGAAAATGGATGTTTGCATAGATAAACGGCAATGCGTACCGCATTACCGTAATTTCTGTACTATTGGGCGCCCCTGATTACAAGCCTCACCCAGTAAATTTTTAAAGGAAAAACCATTTTGTACATACATAAGCCTCTCCTGCCTATAAGCCGCATGTGCCCACTTAGTAACAAGAGACATTGACAAAGAAATACAGTTTTCAAACGTTTAATAACACACCTTTAACTTTTCGTTCCAAACAGTGCCGGCAAACACGTCAGTTATATAGCAGTGGCACGGAGGTTGCATCGCATCAGCATGGCGGTGCGGCACTAATTGTGCTGGTTAATAAAAACATAAAAGTCTTTGTTAGCAATCTTCATCTTCCTCCTGTGCATTCAAACCATGAAAGTCTTCACCCTCAGTGTTGGATATGAAGACGCTCAGATGCACTTCGCCACGCACGCACCTACTCAGTCTCTCCTTCGCGTCGCCTTCAATGTCTCCCATAATGAGGCATATTCACTCCCAGCCTGTGCCGTCCTCCTCGCAGCAGACTGGCCCCTCAAAAGCCGTTGGTGATGGCGGACTCTTTCACAGCGCTTCACGCTGCCAGGCTCCCCCGGCAAACCTGTACAAAAGCTGCTCTTCGCATGCGGCGAGTCTTGGTAAACGATCTCTCGCCGCTCGTCATCAAAGCGTCCCATACATCTCGGATGGCCAATTTAATTTCTTCTAGCATTTTCCATGATGCAGGTCTGCCAATTCTACTCATCCACAAAGACGAGGGTCCGCCACCTCTATTCATGCACAACGCACAAAGTTAAACTACCGGTAGTAGTGCAAACTAGCGTCTTCCTCGACACATATATTCCACGTGTCTCACTCCCACATTCCATGCTCGAGCGCCCCTGGCGGCCGTCAGAAAAATACACAAATTGGCCGCATCATTGCACACGCCGCAGGACCCAAAATGAGAGAAAAAGGTAGCGGCTTGTAGTCCGGAAATTACGGTATTCACGATGCTCTGTTAACAGTGTATAACATGAGGTTGCCAGATTGGGGGCCCCCTAGTGGTGGCCCTATAGGCTAGGCCGGCCTTTGTTGCGACGTTTCATTGGTGAAATCAGTAGAGCTAACCCGGTAATACACCAGGCACGTCTGTATTCTTAGCATCCCTGGCAAAAAAAAAAAAAAAAAAGTAATATGATGAATATAGAGGAAAAATGTAACGACTCTTGTATAGCCCAAAGTAGCGGAGTAAGAGTAGCGTTTTTTTTCTTCACAAATCTACTCAAGTAAAAAGTATAGCTTAGTAAAACTACTCTTAGAAGTACAATTTTCTCAAAAAGTTACTCATGTAAATATGACGGAGTACATGTAACGCGTTACTACTCACCTCTGACGGTTGGTGTGCGAGTTTTCTGATTTGAGGACGTGGTTTAGCGATAGGTCAATTTCTGCCGGAGGTCTGCTCTCAGAGTGCTTCTTCGTTTCCTTTCAATTTAATCATCAGATTGCAATATCTCCTCTTTGAACTGCTGCCACTAAACGCTGCAAATATGGCACCAGTGTTTTTGTACTCTGTTGAATCCTGACTTGCATGCCTGACATGATTTTTCTTTTGTTTCGCGTGTATGTGTCTGTATGCGTGTTGTATTTTTGTCCCAAACGTTGGCTGCCGTTTGTGGAAGTTATCAAGCTGCTGAGATAACTTCATCAACTAATGCACACAGTAGAAGCAGGTGTGAGTGAGAGAGAAACCATGTGTGCTTGCGAGAGAGTGTGGGGGGGCCGTGCACTCTGCGTGGGCGTGGTCACAGTGGCTTTCCTCCTGCTCTGCCTCCCCATAGGAAAAGGAGATGGAGAAACAGAGGCTTCTGTATCAGCAGTCACGTTTGCACAACAGAGGAGCTGCTGAGATGGTGCTGCAGATGATAAGTGCCTGTAAAGGTGGGGAAGGGGAAAATCCACTCAATCAATGGCGGCCATTGTTTTCGTGAAGGTGTTCAACTCCAGTTGTGTTTTTGGCCAGGTGAGCCTGGCGCTATGGTTTCGTCCACTCTCAAGCTGGGAATCTCTATCCTCAATGGAGGCAACTGTGACGTGCAGCAGGTTGTTCAAATACATTGGACGTCTGTGATATTGCTGTCAATGGCAGCCCAAAAGTGGTAATGTCTTGGATTTTTTTTTCTCACGTGCAGAGAATGCTGGACTACCTGAAGGACAAAAAGGATGTGGGGTTTTTCCTCAGTGTTCAAACGCTGATGCAGACTTGCAGGTTTCTTGACTTCACTTTTTGACTCTTTATTTTTAAAATATTTGTCAGAGCTGAAAGCTGGACATTGAAATACTGCACTGTTTAAACTAATTTCGTGTGATTTGCGAGCAGCGTTTTGGACCTGAACGCTTTCGAGAGGCAAAACAAGGCAGAAGGACTTGGAATGGTGTCAGAAGAGGGCACCAGTGAGTACAAAGTCATGCCACATGCACACAAAGCAAATAACTTTTCTCAAGTTTAACTTTTTAAAATATGTTTCTGGAAAAAAATATCTTTATGCTTTAAAAAAAAGATTTTTTTTTTTTCTCTTTTAAAAAAATGTCTTTGAAATAAAATAGAAACCACTCCTCTCTCCAAATAAATGCTTTTATTCTTGTACAAAATGTGCTTTTTTTTTTTTAAATTATGCATTAATTATTGAAAGAATAGGACCGCATCCTTGAAAAAATATGCATTTAAGCTTGTAAGCTTTTTGTGGGGGTTACAAAATGCAGTATTATTGAAAAATTACAACTGTATTTTTTTTTAATAAACCTTAATTCTCGAGAGAAAAAAGGCTGCTTTCTTAAAATATAATACTGTATGTCTTTGAGCACTAAATAGGATTTTTTTATTTTGTGAATGGGGTTGGGGATGCTTTTGTTTTTGAAAAGTATACCGTAATTCTTGAAAGAATAGGACCGTGAAAAAAATACCCACTTGAGCTCTCATTGACACCCAAATTGAAACGTCATCAACAATAGGCCAATAGGAGAGAAGAGTCACGTTAATGAAGCATGATGGGAAAAATTATGACCAATAGGGTAGCAGGATTTTAACATTTAAAAGCAAAATGTACATGCGGATCTTTTACAGTACTGTACCGTACTTTTGTCTCTCATATCCTGAAATTTCTTTCATAACAAGAGGCAACATTTTCCCGTTGAGGCGTGTCGTAACCTCAAAATTCTGTTTGTAGAGACGTTCAAAAGTCGTGGTACCACTGTAGTCATAAAATAGGACCATATCCTATTCATCCTTTCCTATTCATTTAACAATTCTTTCCAAAAAAGTCTGTATTTTTGGAAAAAATAAGCATTTTACCTCTTTATCAACATACAGTGCCTTGCAAAAGTATTCGGCCCCCTTGAACCTTGCAACCTTTCGCCACATTTCAGGCTTCAAACATTAAGATATAAAATTTTAATTTTTTTGTCAAGAATCGACAACAAGTGGGACACAATTGTGAAGTGGAACAAAATTTATTGGATAATTGAAACTTTTTTAACAAATAAAAAACTGAAAAGTGGGGCGTGCAATATTATTCGGCCCCCTTGCGTTAATACTTTGTAGCGCCACCTTTTGCTCCAATTACAGCTGCAAGTCGCTTGGGGTATGTTTCTATCAGTTTTGCACATCGAGAGACTGACATTCTTGCCCATTCTTCCTTGCAAAACAGCTCGAGCTCAGTGAGGTTGGATGGAGAGTGTTTGTGAACAGCAGTCTTCAGCTCTTTCCACAGATTCTTGATTGGATTCAGGTCTGGACTTTGACTTGGCCATTCTAACACCTGGATACGTTTATTTTTTAACCATTCCATTGTAGATTTGGCTTTATGTTTTGGATCATTGTCCTGTTGGAAGATAAATCTCCGTCCCAGTCTCAGGTCTTGTGCAGATACCAACAGGTTTTCTTCCAGAATGTTCCTGTATTTGGCTGCATCCATCTTCCCGTCAATTTTAACCATCTTCCCTGTCCTTGCTGAAGAAAAGCAGGCCCAAACCATGATGCTGCCACCACCATGTTTGACAGTGGGGACGGTGTGTTCAGGGTGATGAGCTGTGTTGCTTTTACACCAAACATATCGTTTTGCATTGTGGCCAAAAAGTTCAATTTTGGTTTCATCTGACCAGAGCACCATCTTCCACATGTTTGGTGTGTCTCCCAGGTGGCTTGTGGCAAACTTTAAATGAGACTTTTTATGGATATCTTTGAGAAATGTCTTTCTTCTTGCCACTCTTCCATAAAGGCCAGATTTGTGCAGTGTGCGACTGATTGTTGTCCTATGGACAGACTCTCCCACCTCAGCTGTAGATCTCTGCAGTTCATCCAGAGTGATCATGGGCCTCTTGGCTGCATCTCTGATCAGTTTTCTCCTTGTTTGAGAAGAAAGTTTGGAAGGACGGCCGGGTCTTGGTAGATTTGCAGTGGTCTGATGCTCCTTCCATTTCAATATGATGGCTTGCACAGTGCTCCTTGAGATGTTTAAAGCTTGGGAAATCTTTTTGTATTCAAATCCGGCTTTAAACTTCTCCACAACAGTATCTCGGACCTGCCTGGTGTGTTCCTTGGTTTTCATAATGCTCTCTGCACTTTAAACAGAACCCTGAGACTCAGACTCACAGAGCAGGTGCATTTATACGGAGACTTGATTACACACAGGTGGATTCTATTTATCATCATTGGTCATTTAGGACAACATTGGATCATTCAGAGATCCTCACTGAACTTCTGGAGTGAGTTTGCTGCACTGAAAGTAAAGGGGCCGAATAATATTGCACGCCCCACTTTTCAGTTTTTTATTTGTTAAAAAAGTTTAAATTATCCAATAAATGTTGTTCCACTTCACGATTGTGTCCCACTTGTTGTTGATTCTTGACAAAAAAATTAAATTTCATATCTTTATGTTTGAAGCCTGAAATGTGGCGAAAGGTTGTAAGATTCAAGGGGGCCGAATACTTTTGCAAGGCACTGTATATATGCCTCTTCTAAAAACATGCCTACATTCTTGCGAAAATGTGCCTTTAGGCCCCCTCCAAAATCGGAATCTCTTGAACTTTTAACTTAAAAAAAAAAAAAAAAAAAAGACTTTTTGGGATAATACAGTACAGCTTTTTATCTAGAAAAAAATGTTTGTTGAACCTAGTTTTTGGAACCACTATTCTACCGGACCATTTTACTGCACTGTGTTCTGATGTGCATCTGTGTGTGTCCGACTGCGTGTGTGAGAGTCCTCCTGCTGGGAAACTCTTGTCAAATGTGGTTGATGGACTGACTGACTGCACTGAGGTTTGTACACTCACTGCATCTTCTCTTCTGGTCCTTTCTTTCCGCCCTCTCCCGTCGCTGCCATCAGATAAGAAGCTCGAACGTGGTAACTAGACGTCCCTTAGCCGCCTTGCGTGAGAAATTAATCCGCTTCTCAAGACCCAGTACAACTAAACGTTTTCAAATGCTGCCTAAAGCTGCTTTATCATTATCATCATCATCATCATCATATTCATCATAACTCTTTTAAATAAGTAATTTTGATTAAAACAGAATGCGCCTCAGTTGAGGCGGATCACTTCAATTTAAATCCTCAAAGTTACTTTACTATTGAAAGATGACTTCAAATGTCCAAATGATTTTTTTCTCCCAGACTTTTGTTTGAATCAAAGCATGCTTGTATATATTTGCCAGCCTTCCTTGCATGTGAACTCCTTTGTAATGGAAGGCAAGGCACCACTTTTACACCAGAATGTTGAGTTTTGACATGGCGCATTTGCTTTACATGCCATTTTTCATGTCGCATGTACAGCAATGGAATGTTTAGCCTGAAACTGATTCTTTGTTCTCAAATCTGAAAGAATCAGCCAAAAAATATCTTAAACCTTTCGTTCAGAGGTGTCCAAACAACAGACAACAAACAGCTGCCACCCACCACTTTTTTTATTGGCAAATTATAATTTTTTTAAAAAAAAGATTGAAAATGGATCGCACAAGTATCTTGAGTTCAGTTTATTTCTCAGCTTTAACACTAGATGGCGTTAGTCACTTAAATAGTGCCTCTCAAATAGCACAGGGGTCAAAACATGACATGTTGTAATCAATGTCGAAAATTATAGAATTTCAGTCTTTTGTTTTACATAAATAAGCTTAGATAACAAAATAATAATCCAATGTGATAATTTGAGCTATTTTGATTGTGATTTTAAATTTTTTAATTTTTAAATTTTTTTTTTTTGCTGTTTGGCATTCTCGTAATTTATATTGTTTGTTTCAGTAGTGTACATATTAGGGATACCCCGATCAGATGACGTGGCAGATTTTCGAAATCAGGTGACTACATATATATATAGTATATACTGTACATACACAGTGGGGCAAATAAGTATTTAGTCAACCACCAATTGTGCAAGTTCTCCTACTTGAAAAGGTTAGAGAGGCCTGTAGTTGTCAACATGGGTAAACCTCAACCATGAGTGACAGAATGTGGGGGGAAAAAAGAAAATCACATTGTTTGATTTTTAAAGAATTTATTTCCAAATTAGAGTGGGAAATAAGTGTTTGGTCACCTACAAACAAGCAAGATTTCTGGCTGTCAAAGAGATCTAACTTCTTCTAACGAGGTCTAATGAGGCTCTACTCGTTACTTGTATTATTGGCACCTGTTTTAACTCATTGTCGGTATAAAAGACACTTGTCCACAAGCTCAGTCAGTCACACTCCAAACTCCACTATGGCCAAGACCAAAGAGCTGTCGAAGGACACCAGAGACAAAATTCTAGACCTGCACCAGGCTGGGAAGACTGAATCTGCAATAGGTAAAACACTTGGTGTAAAGGAATCAACTGTGGGAACAGTTATTAGAAAATGGAAGACATACAAGACCACTTATAATCTCCCTCGATCTGAGGCTCCATGCAAGATCTCACCCTGTGGCATCAAAATGATAACAAGAACGGTGAGCAAAAATCCCAGAACCACACGGGGGACCTAGTGAATGACCTACGGAGAGCTGGGACCACAGTAACAAAGGCTACTATTGGTAACACAATGCGCCGCCAGGGACTCAAATCCTGCACTGTCAGACTTACTTGTCCCCCTGCTGAAGAAAGTACACGTCCAGGCCCGTCTGCGGTTCGCTAGAGAGCATTTGGATGATCCAGAAGAGGACTAGGAGAATGTGTTATGGTCAGATGAAACCAAAAGAACTTTTTGGTAGAAACATAGGTTCTCGTGTTTGGAGGAGAAAGAATTCTGAATTGCATCCGAAGAACACCATACCCACTGTGAAGGATTGGGGTGGAAACATCATGCTTTGGGGCTGTTTTTCTGCAAAGGGACCAGGACGACTGATCTGCGTAAAGGAAAGAATGAATGGGGCCATGTATCAAGAGATTTGAGTGAAAATCTCCTTCCATCAGCAAGGGCATTGATGATGAGACGTGGCTCGGTCTTTCAGCATGACAATGATCCCAAACACACAGCCAGGGCAACAAAGGAGTGGCTTCGTAAAAAGCATTTCAAGGTCCTGGAGTGGCCTAGCCAGTCTTCAGATCTCAACCCCATAGAAAATCTGCGGAGGGAGTTGAAAGTCCGTGTTGCCCAACGACAGCCCCAAAACATCACTGCTCTAGAGCAGGGGTTCCCAACCTATTCCACTAAGGCACACTGTGGGTGCAGGATTTCATTCTTACCAAACAAGATGACAACACTTTTTCCCCAATCTGGTGTTTTACAAGTGCAATCAGTTGATTGCAGTCAGGTGTGGCTTGTTTTAGCAGAAGCCTCATTGGTTCAACTGTCTCTGCTGGATCGGCTGGAACAAAAACCAGGACCCACAGTGTGCCTTGAGGACTGGGTTGAAAACCCCTGCTCTAGAGGAGATCTGCATGGAGGAATGGGCCAAAAATATCAGCAACAGTGTGTGAAAAGCTTGTGAGAGTTACAGAAAATGTTTGGCCTCCGTTATTGCCAACAAAGGGTACATAACAAAGTATTGAGATGAACTTTTGGTATTGACCAAATACTTATTTTCCACCATGATTTGCAAATAAATTCTTTAAAAATAAAACAATGTGATTTTCTGGGGGTTTTCTCCACATTCTGTTTCTCATGGTTGAGGTTTACCCATGTTGACAATTACAGGCCTCTCTAATATTTTCAAGTGGAAGAACTTGCACAATTAGTGGTTGACTAAATACTTATTTGCCCCACTGTAAATATTTATATATATTGTATATGGCGGAAAACACTCAGGTGACTTGAAGTTCCGTTCTAAGAGCCTCAATTTGGCCAAATTTCAAAATTGTACTATATGCATGTGTGATACATCGTTGGAAAGCTTAAAATCTCCATTTTCTGGTGGAAGAAAAATTTTGAAAAGGAGGGCATTTTTTCACACCTTAAAAGTAGGTCAAATCAGGTGAATGAAAAATAGACATTTTTGAGAGTTTCTCATTTAAAAAAGGCTTTGGACACCTATCCTGGCACATAATAAATAACGAACACTTCAAGATTACCCCTTTTTGTCTACTGAAGTCTTTGATAATCAATATGAATGCACTAAGACGTAGGTGGATTTGCAAAAATTGAGGAAATTTGTGTGAAATTGGTGAATAAATGTAGATTTAATTTAGCCCTGTGTTTTATTTTGTAAATAAACATGGCTAAACGGGGAGTTAGCTTTATACTTAGTGATAACTTTACTGCATACAGTTTTTGATTTGGCTTGATTTTAATCTGTGAGAAGAAAAAACATTTCCAGGGGAATTTTAGGGATTAAATTCCAAAACCATAATACTTTAATTTTTGCAGTGGGCTTTTAAAATATATTTTCAATTATGATTAAACAATGTGAATGCAAGATACTGAGAATAAAAGGCTCCGTATGCATAAAGGGAACATATAAATGTGTGTATATAACACTATCTATTTATTGTATTTAGCCTTGAAGCCTATAACCTAGGCTTTATGATTTAAGCATCTATTGTATCCAATACATCGATGACATCCTATAATAAGCAATACAATTGGCAACAAGAGTCAAAAAGATAGTGGACAGCATGCTAGTCAGTTAGCCTGCTGTGTCCATAAATTTCGTGCTAGCATTCGACCGCAATGTCTTTTTGTGGCTTTCCGGTAACCCGAGGTGAAAGCATGAGAGAGCTTAATTAAAGACACCATGATTTTAACGAGATATTATCGTGCACTTACCTTGTTACGATCACAAAACTCCGTGTAGCATGTATCACCGAGTGTCAAGACACAGCTGTGAATGCCCACAGCCGGACTTTGTTGGGATTTTATAGTTGAAAAACAGTATTATAACAAGGGTCACGAGGCAGAAATCACAGACATAAAGGAGTGGTTGAGATTTTCTTCTTCAAATATTTACCCTTTTGAACGTTTTTTTTTTTTTTTTTTTCAAATTTTCATTGTTTGGATCGATTAGTTATCATCTAAAATATTGGGGGAAATGCGACTGTAACAAAAACACAATTAAGCGATATTTATGAGGTAGATATCCGTGACCTATTTACAGACACTGCCTTTTTCATTGTGACGTAATTAGTTTAAAAGTTTAAAATATGTGAGTGAATAATTTTTTTAAAGTCTTTTTTTTTTTTTTTTTTTAAATAAATATTACACATTAATTAATCATTTTAAGCTAAAAGTGGTAGACATTTCGAATAATAAATATAATTACTTAGCTTCTTTTTATGGCTGGGTTGAAACAAAAGTGGTTGCGCGGTGTCTGTAAATGGGGGTCTCCAGGGTCAAACGGACAAATTAAAAATAGTTCGAGGGCATATTGCGCCATGAAACTGCTATGGCCGCATATAGACATTTTTCTATCAAATACAACACTTGTTTTGCCTTAAAATACAGCAGTTTATTTTAAAGAGGGGTACAAGAGCAGAAACTACTTTTTCAGCCTTGTCTGTGTTTTCCGTCATACATATTTGTATATAATGTAGGGCTGTCAAACGATTAAAATTTTTAATCGGGTTAATTACAGCTTAAAAATTAATTAACTGCAATTCAAACCATCTATAAAATATGCCATATTTTTCTGTGAATTATATATGTATTGTGTAAAATAAATTGTTGGAATGGAAAGATAAGACACAAGATGGATATATACATTCAACATACGGTACTTAAGGACTGTAGTGGGCATTTCACTCTACTGTCATTTAAATCTGTCTATGCTGTCCTCACTCCGAAGCGTCTACTTTTTCCAAAGCTAGACAGTTAGTGAACGACGCCTTAATAATCAGACTTCTTCCTTTTTCATCTGATTTATTAATAAAATGGCCTCAAACCATTGTCCTCTTTAGACCGTCGTAAAACTACAAAAAAAAAGTACACAAGCATTGCATTAGAAACAATGTTAGCTTAGCACACTATACAGGCTAACTAAACATAAACAAAAAGTGTCTCATACAAAAAATATAACATTTCGCTTATTAACATAATATGTACATTCTTTACAACAACCGTACTTACGGACAAATCTTGTCCAAGGATCATATAAACACAACAGAGACTTCGTGCAGCCATATTGAACTGGCAAGAAAATAAACCATGTTGCAAAGCGACCACAAGAGTTCGCTGTTAGACAGCACAAAAAGCCTTGCTGTAAAACTTACCAAAAGGCAGAATACTGTCTGAGCGGGACATGTGCGTTAATTGCGTCAAATATTTTAACGTGATTAATTTTAAAAATTAATTACCGCGCGTTAACGCGTTAATTTTGACAGCCCTAATATAATGCAATATTTTGTTGCTTGTAGTCCTTAACTCATTCACTGCCATTGACAGTTACAGACAAACCCATTAGAACCCGCAAGGGTCGTACTGAGTGGCCATGTTTGACCATCATTGACGACGTCTATTGCCTTCAACGGCAGCCAATGAATTAATATGTAAAATGAATACATTTAGAAAAGAAAAAAAAAAAAAAGATTTTTTTTTTTTTTCCCTGATTTGGATCCTCCGTTAAATAATTGTAAGATGAGAAACAAGTTTGGACACCTCTGCTTTTGTTGAAAACAGCAATGCTAACACACTAATCTTAAGTTGTAGCTTAAAAAACAAACAAACAAACAAATCAGTTCCTCAGAACAGTGGACTGACTAATTTGCCATCATTTGCCCATTTAGATGAGAAAGTGATGGCAGATGACGAATTCACGTGTGACCTCTTCCGCTTCCTCCAGCTTCTGTGCGAGGGTCACAATAACGGTAAGTCATGCATATCCAATTCGGCTGCATTCACAGTGACAGAACATAGAAAAAGAACCTACGTAAACGTGTCCAAATTGCATGCCAAAACTTACAAATATACACAATGCAAACAATGCAGATTTTTATGCTGAATAAAACTTAAATTGGCATGCTTATTCCAAAAGTTTTAGTCAATTTTTTCTCCACATTTCCCTGAAGGGGTTATACCTCATGTAATAATCTAAAATTTAGCAGTTTTGCTGATCTGTGAGAGAAAAATGGGAACGAAATGATTTCGACCTATTGAAAAAGTTGCAACACTCAGCGTAAAAAAACGGGATAAACAGTTAGCTTCTCCCTAGTTAGCTGGGTCGCTTGACCCAGATACGTGCGAGAGGCCCCAGTGTGGGGAGACCTAACACTAGCGACTTACTATGTTGTTACTAATTGCAGACAAATATAATTATATGTGCTATATCCTTTGCTGAAAAATATGTATTAAATAAAAATTGCATTATGTTTCATTTGTCAAGATTTTGAGTATGTTTATAAAACATTTCTCATATTTTTTTCGGAAAACAGGGATCCTGCATCTTAAAAACTAGTGTTGCACTGATACATTTTTTGGCTCCCGATACCGATTCCGAATCCAACTGTGTGGCCGATACTGTTCCAATACCACATTATTTTTTTTATAAAACAAAAATATATGTAAAATATTGTAATTTTCATATGTTTAAGAAAATGGGATTTTTTTAATTAGTTTAAAATCTATTGTTGCACCAATTTCTTTTTTTTTTTTTATTTACCTCCCGATACCTATTCCGAAACCTGGATTAGACAACTACAGTGAAAAATTCATTTAAATTCGGATCAGAAGGATAATTGGATGCCACACAATTGAATGTCTTTCATTGTCTTGCGAAGTGCAGTTCTCCATATTTACGGCGGCGTGTGCAGCTGGCAGCCATCTTTGGTACAGCAACCAGTGGTTGGGAACTAAATCTCTAGAACTAGATGTTTCTTAATGCCTTTTCACACTAGTGTTAGCGCAGCGTGAAGAGCGGTCCGCGGCAAGCGCAAAACGGGAAGAACCAGGTAGCCTGACGTCGTTTTTCATTGTTGCACAAGAAAATAGCGACTTTTCCCATTTCAAGGACTAGGTGGCATCATAATAGCCGTGTAAAGAGTTTTACTAGTTTCGATGAGAAGGTGGTTCATTTGTTGTTCGTGAACTACATTTCCACACAAACACACATTGAGGTACTATTTAGCTTAGCAAGGAGATGTATGAGAGTCATTTTTCAAGTGTCCCAGCGCTCGCGAAATTTTAAAAAGCACATTTATCAAGGTTTCGTCGGCGGTGATTTGCATTTTTCGTCCGCCGAAACAGCCTGATAGCACAGATACAGTGGGGCAAACAAGTATCTAGTCAACCACTAATTGTGCAAGTTCTCCCACTTGAAAATATTAGAGAGGCATGTAATTGTCAACATGGGTAAACCTCAACCATGACAGACAGAATGTGGGGAAAAAAACAGAAAATCACATTTTTTGATTTTTAAAGAATTTATTTGCAAATAATGGTGGAAAATAAGTATTTGGTCAAAACCAAAAGTTCATCTCAATACTTGATTATGTACCCTTTGTTGGCAATAACGGAGGCCAAACGTTTTCTGTAACTCTTCACAAGCTTTTCACACACTGTTGCTGGTATTTGGCCCATTCCTCCATGCAGATCTCCTCTAGAGCAGTGAGGTTTTGGGGCTGTTGTTGGGCAACACGGACTTTCAACTCCCTCCTCACCCCGTGGCGTCAAAATTATAAGAAGAACAGGGAGCAAAAATCCCAGAATCACACGGGGGGACCTAGAGAATGACCGACATAGATCTGGGACCACAGTAACAAAAGCTACTATCAGTAACACAATGCGCCGCCATGGACTCAAATCTTGCACTGCCAGACGTGTCCCCCTGCTGAAGAAAGTGCACGTCCAGGTCCGTCTGCGATTTGCTAGAGAGCATTTGGATGATCCCGAAGAGGACTGAGAGAATGTGTTATGGTCAGATGAAACCAAAAAAGAACTTTTTGGTAGACACACAGGTTCTCGTGTTTGGAGGAAAAAGAATACTGAATTGCACCATACCCACTGTGAAGCATGGGAGTGGAAACATCGTGCTTTGGGGCTGTTTTTCTGCAAAGGGACCAGGACGACTGATCTGTGTAAAGGAAAGAATGAATGGGGCCACGTATCGAGAGATTTTGAGTGAAAATCTCCTTCCATCAGCAAGGGCATTGAAGATGAGACGTGGCTGGGTCTTTCAGCATGACAATGATCCCAAACACACAGCCAGGGCAAAGAAGGAGTGGCTTTGTAAGAAGCATTTTAAAGTCCTGGAGTGGCCTAGCCAGTCTTCAGCTCTCAACCCCATAGAAAATCTGCAGAGGGAGTTAAAAGTCCAACGACAGTCCCAAAAAATCACTGCTCTAGAGGAGATCTGCATGGAGGAATGGGCCAAAATAGCAGCAACAGTGTGTGAAAAGCTTTTGAAGAGTGACAGAAAATGTTTGGCCTCTGTCATTGCCAACAAAGGGTACATAACAAAGTATTGAGATGAACTTTTGGTATTGACCAAATACTTATTTTCCACCATGATTTGCAAATAAATTCTTTAAAAATCTAACAATGTGATTTTCTGTTTTTTTTCCACATTCTGTCTCTCATGGTTGAGGGTTACCCATGTTGACAATTACAGGCATCTGTAATATTTTCAAGTGGGAGAATTTGCACAACTAGTGCTTGACTAAATACTTATTTGCCCCACTGTATATGTATGGCTGTCCCTCTGCTATTGGATGCTTTTTTGACTTCGGCACAGCGGCGCTCCCCGGCTCTCGGCGCAAATTCATTCAAACTTGCCGTTCCATGCAAAACTGCCGTTCGCCACTCACTTTTGCCGAGAAGTCCGTTCCCACATACACAATGAATGGGTTGTTGCTTAACCCCTCACACTAGGCTGCCACTTGTTTAAAACAGCCTTTAATCATTATTAGTACCGATACTAGTTCCAGCATTGGTGCAACACTATTAAAAAAACGTATGTAATAAAGTAAAAACTGAGTTCAGTTTTGTATTTCACTCTTAAAAATGAATTAAAAGCAGACATGACTCAACAAAAATTGTCAACCACTAGACTTCCAGAACTACCTGAGGACCCAGACAGGCAGCACCACCACCATCAACGTCATCATCTGCACGGTGGACTACCTCTTACGTTTACAGGTGAGCGCCTGTGACAAAATTTCCTCCCATAAAATCTGCTCTTTTGAAAATATTCTCATTGGCTGTTTTTGTAGGAGTCCATCAGTGATTTCTACTGGTACTACTCGGGCAAGGACATCATCGACGAGCCCGGCAAGAGGAACTTCTCCAAAGCCATGACGGTGGCCAAGCAAGTCTTCAACAGCTTGACGGAATACATCCAGGTACTCTTCGTATATGCTCCCTCTTTCATGTTCCAGTTAAAACGATGTCTATCAATTCCGATTTGACTTTTTCACTTTTAAAATTTCAAATCTGTGTGGTCCGTCAGGGTCCGTGCACGGGTAACCAGCAATCGTTAGCGCACAGCAGGTTGTGGGACGCCGTGGTGGGCTTCCTGCACGTCTTCGCTCATATGATGATGAAGCTAGCACAGGTAGGACACACATGATTTACATATTTTACATACAAGTTTTTTTTTTTACCTATACTCAGTTGTTTGCTGTTTTCTGGTACATTTTTCTATGGTTTCGTTGCTTACCTAAGATGGAAGCAAAGCCCTGGATAATAGGAAAGTAGTAAATGGTGTCAGCTAGGTACAGTATGTTCAAGTGATGCTCAAGCAAAAATGTGCACAGCATTACAGTATTATCCATTAACGAGTTAACTAGTTTTTTCTCCTGTTCCTATGATGGTATTGGCAGACTAAAGTATGTAAAGTATATCTATTTAGAATATTATAATACTCTGGATTTTTTTAACCTCTTTCCATACTAGTTTTTGTTGTTGTTGCCAGGTTGTTTTGATTTCTTTACTGGGAGGTTTTATTTTAATAAATTGAAATTTAGTGATCCCTCGCTACTTTACGCTTCAAACTTTGCACCCTCAACTCATCGCGTATTTTTTTTCATTTAAAAAATATATGAATAAATACAAATGAGCCATCCCGAGCCAATCACGTCGTCTCACTGTCCCTCCTGCTGCTCATCCCGATCGTTTTAGTTTGAGTATCTGCCGATCCCGATATTTCCCGATTCGATTGCTTTTTTTTTGCTCCTGATTCAATTCCAATCATTCCCGATAATTTTTCCCGATCATATACATTTTGGCAATGCATTAAGAAAAAAATGAATAAAACTCGAATATATACATTCAACATAAGTACTGTACTTGTTTATTATGACAATAAATCCTCAAGATGGCCTTTACATTATTAACATTCTTTCTGTGAGAGGGATCCACGGATAGAAAGACTTGTAATTCTTAAAGGATAAATGTGACGTTGTATATTGTGACTAAATAATGCCATCTAGTGTATTTGTTGAGCTTTCAGTAAATGATACTGTAGCCATGCCCAAATGCATGATGTGCAACCATGACTGTGCGTATTGGCACCTATTGATATATCTTCTCTGTGTTGGGAAATAACATAGGGTGTTAAGAATAAGATCAACTACTACCTTTCTTCCCCACATTGCTTTCCCACGATATTCCTAGATGTTGAGGGAGGGATTTTAAGGCTTAAGCCAATTAAAAAAAGGCTTCAAAGACTGCCAAAATTCATTCTACTCATTTTACGCTGCCTTTTAGCTCTATATATAGGTAAATCGACGCCATTATAGATTGAACGCGACAATGCGTGAGTGGGCCGTGCAGCGCATGCGTTAATTGCGTAAAATATTTGATATAAATTTGATAGCCCTACTTTAAGCCAAAACTAAAGACTCTGGATGAGTGTAAGACATTTTGTCTGTAACGTTAAATACAATTAGTAAAAGACTTGATATATATATTAAAAACAAGGCATATCCGATATTTTTTGCCGATTCCGATACTTTGAAAATGACGTGATCGGGACATCTTTAATGGTTATATTAAGTTATAGGATATAATGGCAATATTAAGGTTAATACAGTATATACAGCAGTCTGCTGGTGTCTTACCAGTGTTGTATTTTCAAGTCTGTTTAACTCTGTTTTGCTTAACTTGTGGCAAATATAACATAGAAAAATTCAAATTTAATGATAATGCTATATATAGAGAGAAAAATTGTAGGTAACATGTTCTGTATCCTTGATAGATGCATCCTGATTCAGGACAACAAAACGGCGTAAGATGTTTTTTGTTTTTTTTTGCCCACCACCCTAAGCAATACCATCCCATTTACTTTCATACTACTACATTTCATTTCATTTAAGTTATACTTTAACTGAATGATCACTACCAGGTCAGTTGGACTAAACATCTATTGCCGTCAGTGGTGCAGGAATATGATCATTCACTGCCAGGTTGTGGTCAGTTTCAGAAAATAAGCAGAGATATCAGAGTCTGTCTGTCTGTCCATCTTACTTCCATGTGTTTTTTTTTTTGCTGTGTTAAAAATGTATTCTTCTTTCTAATAACTGCAAACCCAGGATCATTTTTGGACTAGAACCCCCTTTGAGGTAGCGTTTTTAAGAGCCTTCCATCATGATTTTGGAATTAACAACCCCTCTCTAAGGGCCTGGATTATCCCAAACAGCAGACTCTTAAAGAATATTTTCTCTACTATTTGTTCTTTTCTGTATTTCGGCTTCTCTTCAGGATTCGAGTCAAATCGGGCTTTTGAAGGAGCTGCTGGATCTGCAGAAGGACATGGTGGTGATGCTTCTGTCTCTCCTGGAAGGTAAGGCATCACTATTAAGTGAAGTCACTACAGCTAAAATAAGCTAAGCTAACGGGACCGTAGATGAGCTGAGTACTATGCAAAACCGGCAGTAAAAGGTTGGCTGTTGTTGAGCAGAAGTGTCGCAATGTTGTAGCGTGTAGACTAAGCTTAAGAACTACAGTGCCTTGCAAAAGTATTCGGCCCCCTTGAATCTTGCAACCTTTCGCCACATTTCAGGCTTCAAACATAAAGATATGAAATTTAATTTTTTTGTCAAGAATCAACAACACGTGGGACACAGTCGTGAAGTGGAACAACATTTATTGGATAATTTAAACTTTTTTAACAAATAAAAAACTGAAAAGTGGGGCATGCAATATTATTCGGCCCCTTTAGTGCAGCAAACTCACTCCAGAAGTTCAGTGAGGATCTCTGAATGATCCAATGTTGTCCTAAATGACCGATGATGATAAATAGAATCCACCTGTGTGTAATCAAGTCTCCGTATAAATGCACCTGCTCTGTGATAGTCTCAGGGTTCTGTTTAAAGTGCAGAGAGCATTATGAAAACCAAGGAACACACCAGGCAGGTCCGAGATACTGTTGTGGAGAAGTTTAAAGCCGGATTTGGATACAAAAAGATTTCCCAAGCTTTAAACATCTCAAGGAGCACTGTGCAAGCCATCATATTGAAATGGAAGGAGCATCAGACCACTGCAAATCTACCAAGACCCGGCCGTCCTTCCAAACTTTCTTCTCAAACAAGGAGAAAACTGATCAGAGATGCAGCCAAGAGGCCCATGATCACTCTGGATGAACTGCAGAGATCTACAGCTGAGGTGGGAGAGTCTGTCCATAGGACAACAATCAGTCGTACCCTGCACAAATCTGGCCTTTATGGAAGAGTGGCAAGAAGAAAGCCATTTCTTAAAGATATCCATAAAAAGTCTCGTTTAAAGTTTGCCACAAGCCACCTGGGAGACACACCAAACATGTGGAAGAAGGTGCTCTGGTCAGATGAAACCAAAATTGAACTTTTTGGCCACAATGCAAAACGATATGTTTGGTGTAAAAGCAACACAGCTCATCACCCTGAACACACCATCCCCACTGTCAAACATGGTGGTGGCAGCATCATGGTTTGGGCCTGCTTTTCTTCAGCAGGGACAGGGAAGATGGTTAAAATTGACGGGAAGATGAATGCAGCCAAATACAGGAACATTCTGGAAGAAAACCTGTTGGTATCTGCACAAGACCTGCGACTGGGACGGAGATTTATCTTCCAACAGGACAATGATCCAAAACATAAAGCCAAAGCTACAATGGAATGGTTCAAAAATAAACGTATCCAGGTGTTAGAATGGCCAAGTCAAAGTCCAGACCTGAATCCAATCGAGAATCTGTGGAAAGAGCTGAAGACTGCTGTTCACAAACACTCTCCATCCAACCTCACTGAGCTCGAGCTGTTTTGCAAGGAAGAATGGGCAAGAATGTCAGTCTCTCCATGTGCAAAACTGATAGAAACATACCCCAAGCGACTTGCAGCTGTAATTGGAGCAAAAGGTGGCGCTACAAAGTATTAACGCAAGGGGGCCGAATAATATTGCACGCCCCACTTTTCAGTTTTTTATTTGTTAAAAAAGTTTGAATTATCCAATAAATTTTGTTCCACTTCACGATTTTGTCCCACTTGTTGTTGATTCTTGACAAAAAATTAAAATTTTATATCTTTTTGTTTGAAGCCTGAAATGTGATGAAAGGTTGCAAGGTTCAAGGGGGCCGAATACTTTTGCAGAGCACTGTATAAACCGATATGACCGGATGAACCGATAGTAAAGATAGATTTCGGCTATCGCGAGCACAAGAATCAGCTTCTAATGCTTAGTTCAATGCATTGCTTAATACGATAATAATTTAGCTTTTACCTCAAATGCTGTGCTTGTGTTAATCATCACGCAGCGCACTTCGATTGTGACAGCTGTCATGGTTGCCTCAACTTCCCATTTATTTAACCGCTAGTAGTCGCCGTCATTACCCGATCGTCACGGGCGTGTCATAACAACGCAAGAGCTAACAAAACCACTGTAACGCACGCTTCGTAGCGTTTTCTTCACAGCCCAAAACGTAACTAGTTGTGGCAACGAAGGAACATGTTAAAATAAAACAATGGACAGTTTGCACACCACGCCAGCGACGTGCAGCGATTGATTTTCAACGCACCCCGGAAAACAAAAGTCGGACTTTGAAGTAACGAAGGCAGCAAGATCTGTTCACATGGGACAGAGCTAGTGTGAAGCGGTACAAAGATGGTGATTTTTTAACCCTGAAAAATAACCCACTACAATGGTGGAAAGGGCGGCATATTGTTTCCACGAAACGCAGTCTACTTAAACATGAACATGTGGATCAGTTGATCTTCCTTAAGAATAATCTGCCCTTCAAAAAAGATATAGACAGTGATGAGGAATAAAAAATGTGGAAGCACAGGCATAAGTGAATGACTTTGCTGTGTATAAGGTTAAAGTAATGATTATAGATCTGTCTGTCTAAAATGCCGTGTCCCCCCCCCCCCCAGTTATAGATCCCAATCACCAACGCCACACAATCACATGATCGCTGTATTGTGCCGCCATATTGTCCGTCATTGTGTGTCCGTATTGTCAATGACTGTAGTTTCTGTAGTATAGGTGGATTCCCTTGCAAATTATGGAAGCCCGGTGCTTTCAGACGCTGTAAACTCATTGGATGAGTTGCATATAAGCCGTTATTTGGAAAAGCTTCAGTCGATCCATTCGCCAGATCCATATTTGACGCCCAAAACGATGTTTCCTCCCGTCCGGTCCCGTCCCGTGCGTCAGAGCTCGTCCTGAGATCACAAAATTTCCAAACACACTCCAGTTTATGTCACGATGAGGAGTTGGGTACCCAAAATCGGCACCGGCCCGAATATAAACAGACATTTGGTCAGCTGGGCGTCACCGTTGTCTCGATTGTAAAATGAAACTTGATCGACAACGGGCCAGTGTGAGCTGAAAAATAGTTGCCCCGCGTGAAATGTCCCCCCTGACGGGAGCGCTTATTTATAACGCTTCATGGACGCATTACAGTAATGGATTTACGACTGTAAGATCAATTTTAAATAATTAAATTACACAAAATGTTAGTACTGTATTTTAGTAACAAATCGTGGACTGGGCCACATAACCATCTTTGAACAGAAATGTACAGGTTTTCACGACCTTATCCCAATGACAATCACACAGGTATGACATCTATTAGTTCCAGCAGAGTATAATAATACATATTCACGTTACAAGAAAGTCGTTTCCGTGTGGGCGCTCCCGTCAGGGGGGACATTTCACGCAGGGCGGCTATTTTTGGGCACAGCACCTGTTGTTGCACTCACCTTCTTGCTTTTGCGCGACCGTGGCGACGAGCTTCTTAGTCTCCGTCTGATGAAGTCTGCGATCGTGTTGGCATCATATTGATGTTTTCGCCGCTGTCTGACGGCTGTCAACACAAACGCATCATGGGCCGAGATAAACAAACCGTGCTGCTTTAGAGATTTGCCCTTTTAACAATGGGCACACAGCAGCTACTAAAATGACCGTTTATCTTCTCTGTTTCTGCAACCAACCGCCACACATGCCTTCACCATTTTGATTAATCAATGTTAACGATTGTCAGGAAGGTTTTTTTGGTTCATTTACTAGGCGCTGATTCCTTAGACAAGCAGAAAAACACGCAGTAATTGGAGGAATGTACGTAGCGGTAATATGTAAACACGATGAGCTGACGGACAATATGGTGGCACCAGTCAGGGGGGAAGAGTTGTGATGTCACGTGATTGGGGTCTATACCAGTGGTAAAGCATAATTTATTATTTATTCATGATAACACTAGCAGGTTTAATTCTTTTTTTCTAGAGCTGCTGCATATAATTAATATTTTTAGCGTGTAAGATGTTTACGTTGAAAGTTTGCACTTAAATTACTTACCTATTGTGTTCAAAACACCAGGAAATACAGTAATTAAATTACTGCACATTATTGTTGTCTGTCACTGGAGTTTTATTTTATTATCAATCCCATCCAACAAAATGACGGTCATATAGTAAGCTTTATTATTATTATTTTTCATAAAAAAAAATAAAACATAACATTGGTATGAAATGTTGTTTAATTTAATCTTTAATCTTTTTTTATATGTTTAAAATACTGTACGAACACATACAACAAATGTTTACTATCGTATCGTTTTCACTCTGTATCGAACCGTATCGTTCTTAAACTGTATCAAATCGTATCGAATCGCTCGACCTTAAAAATGTATCGTTTTTTAATCGAATCGTGTGTTTCTAGATACATATCGAATCGGCTTCCTGCCAGAGATTCCCAACCCCTAGTGTAGACCTTTATGTCAGGGAGTTCTGGCAAGAAATTCTAACCACTTTCACCCCTGCGTTTACATTGTTAGACTTGGGAGTAGTTTTTGGTGCAAATTAGTACACTTCAGTTGGTTGGTTCTACTGGTCTGTAAAAATTAGTCAAAATGTTCAAAAATGTCAACTTGGATATGGAATATAAGTTATTCTGCCCTTACAGGCAACGTCGTGAACGGCACCATCGCCAAGCAGATGGTGGACATGCTGGTAGAGTCATCCAGCAACGTGGAAATGATCCTTAAGTTTTTCGACATGTTCCTCAAACTGAAGGACATTGTGGCATCGGACGCCTTCCGCGACTACGTCAGCGACCCGCGCGGGCTCATCTCCAAGAAGGACTTCTCCAAAGCCATGGATAGCCAGAAGCAGTACTCTCCCTCAGAAATCCAGTTCCTGCTCTCCTGCTCGGAGGCGGATGAGAACGAGATGATCAACTTTGAGGAGTTTGCCGACCGCTTCCAGGAGCCAGCCAAAGACATCGGCTTCAACATCGCTGTGCTCCTCACCAACCTGTCAGAGCACGTGCCGCACGACACGCGGCTGCAGAACTTCCTGGAGCAGGCAGAGAGCGTGCTCAACTACTTCCGCCCCTTCCTGGGCCGCATCGAGATCATGGGCGCCAGCCGTAAGATCGAGCGCATCTATTTCGAGATCAGCGAGGCCAACCGTAACCAGTGGGAGATGCCGCAGGTGCGCGAGTCCAAGCGCCAGTTCATCTTCGACGTGGTCAACGAGGGCGGTGAGAGCGAGAAGATGGAGCTCTTTGTTAACTTTTGCGAGGACACCATCTTTGAGATGAACATTGCCGCTTCCATCTCCGAGCCCGAGGGTGAAGTCGTTGAGGAGGAGGATGACGAGGAAGAGGAAGAAGAGGCGGCTAAGGAAGGAGACTCTGGCGAAGGGGAGGACGGCAACGGTGAAGAACCTGCGCCGGAGTCGGCGTCGGCCTTCGCGGACTTCTTAGCCAGCGTGGTCAACTTCTACAATATGTTCACCTTCCGGAACATGCGGCGGCGCTACCGCAAGCTGCGCAAGATGACTGTGAAGGAGATGGTGATGGGTCTGGCTACCTTCGTCTACACGGTCCTGATGGGAATCCTCATGTTCGTCTACGGTATCTGCAAGGGCTTCTTCACGCTCATTTGGAAAGCACTCTTCGGAGGAGGTCTGGTGGAAGGCGCCAAGAAGATGACGGTGACCGAGATCCTGGCTAGCATGCCGGACCCGACGCAGGACGAAGTGCACGGTGACCTTCCGCCGGAGCCGGGAGCGAGGGTGGTTCAGGACTCGGACGGAGTGGCGGACTTGGACGCTGTGGGTGGAGAAGAGGAAGAGGAGGATGGAGAAGAACGGGAAGGAGGGCGACTGCCTGGTTTCAACGCTCCTGGAGGACTCGGAGACTTTGGGGAGACAACGCCGGAAGAACCGCCCACTCCCGAAGGCACGCCGCTGCTCAAGAGGAAGCTAGTAAGTTCACGTAAAATAATGATGATAGACCTCCAACCTCCAATCGCTTCTTGTCCAATCATCCTTCTGATGTTAATTTAAGTGAGTTTACCTTGAGTAGATGTTTCATTGCATTCATTGCCACAGACTGCTGGAGGTGAAGGACAGGAAGAAGAAGGAGGAGGAGGAGGAGAAATTGCTGTCACTGAAGAAGAAGTTCCACCAGAAACGGAGAAAGCAGAGTAAGTAGTGGATTATGTATACCCTCGAGTTTCCACACCAAAAATATCGAAAATCCACAATCTAGTTAAATTCAGAAAAACACCGGCTACTTTTTGACAAAAAAGCCTAATTCATTTCCAATGGCACGTTCATAGTAACATACGGACATTGCTCATTCACTTCACATTATCGCTGAATAACACCCAGAAAAGTTTCTCCAGTCTTACTGATGTTCAACTTGGACCAATACAAAAAGTCTCCTTGGGTGAATCCACAAAAATACAATCTCCTTTAAATCTATTTAAACATTCAATTTTCAAACTGTTGTGCTTTCTTCTCTTGAAAAAACATTGGGAAAATCCCACCATAAAAAGCATACATTGGAGTAAATTGACTTAATGGTCAATGTTCTGTACCCACCAAAACTCCCCATTGGATTTGATTCAAATTAGCGAACATTTACAGTGATCCCTTGCTACTTCGCGTTTCAAACTTAGCGGCCTCAGTCCATTGCGGATTTTTTTCCAATTAAAAAATTAAAAAATAAATCCAGTATATTATAGAGATCATGTCCTGACCCAATCACGCAAAGCCTTTCACTCGCCCTCCTGCTGCTTTTCTTGCTCAGCAGGCAGCTGGAGTTGTTAAAGTTAACGATGATTGACAGGCGTTGAGGCTTTGAGAAGCTTTACCTGCAATGGCGTTGAGTCGTTTAGCTTGTTAAACACAAGCAATAGTGTGCTGTGGCAACTCATTGTGTGTGTGAGCAGCGTGAGCAGATTTGAGTGGACTCACTCAATGAAGCATTTAATAAAGACAAGCATTTTTCAACGTTCTTCTTGTTTATTGTTTATAATTCTTGTAAATAATTCAGTGGGACAGTAACATGTTTAATTTTTTTTTTTTTTTTTAAAGAAATTTTCACTAGATGACTAGAATAGCTGTTTGGAAAGACTTTGGATGAATCACCATCACCATAGTGTACAGTGATCCCTCATTTTTCGCGGTTAATGGGGACCAGAACCTGCCGCGATAAAAACCGCGAAGTAGCGCACCCCCCAATTTTTTTTTTTTTTTTTTTTTTTTGGTGTGTTTTTTGTGCTCATGTATTTATTCAGATTTAGCGTTGGAAAAAGATACATATAACACGTTTTTTCTCACTTTTTTCCCCAAAGTGATTTAAAAAATGTATATAAATAAATGGTTTTTAAGCACTTCAAATGTCATAATTATGATCAGTTTAAACATAACTGTCCAACCAAATCATTTTAGAACAAAAATAAAGTACTGTAGTAGAAAAATGCTTGGCTTTATTAAATGCTTCTATTTACCTAACATGGCTATGACTCTTGCAGTGACATGTAGAAATTTCAAACTCCTCATGATCACTTCTGGCATTTTTTTAATATGTCTCCAACGTCTCCACACACACACATTCATTCCAGCGCGGCTTCCTTGCAGAAACTGTTTAACGAGCTAAACGATGATTGACTCATTGCTCCGCTTTGATAACTGTTTCTTTGGCAAGATCAAAGACAACGAGCATCGTTAACTTTAATATGCAAGTGCTGCAGTGACTGTGAGGAACAAAGGACTGGAAGAGGGAGGGTGTGAGGCTGTGCGCAGAGCAGAAAGCAAGGCGTATGTGGATTAAAAAAAAAAAAAAAACTATCGCACGTGCTTGCGATGAGACTATCGCGCACATCGCGATGGCGATGTTTAAACGATATATCGTTCAGGCTTATTAAAAACTGTTTATTAAATATACATATGCATAAAAGGGTTTTGTTTTTGGGAAAGGAGAAAAACATGTCTTACATGTAGAGGTGCATGACTAATATTCGTCCGATAATTATCGGTCCGATTATAGGAATTATGACGTCATCCCAATAAATCTAATAACATTATACATTATTGGGCCTATTAATAATATTTTTGGCGCAGTGTTGGATTGGGATGTGAACATTTGTTTCCACTCCTGTTTTGCCAGTATGCAAAGTTTTGTTACTGTTCTAGAGGCCATATTTTTCCTTCACTGAGTTTTAAACCTTACTATGGCAATTAGCAAATGTTTGCATTTTACAGTGTTATGTTTACAAGTTCTTGAGAGGCCTTTTGGTTATTGATAGGCTTGCTGTTGTATAATTGCCAGGTTAAGAAAGTTGTTTCATGGATCAAGACGATAAGTCTCCTCTCCTGTTGCACCAAATGTTTTATCTGCTGACAAAGCACAAGACCTGTTGGGTTCATGTTTATTTTAGATCAGTGCTAATTGTTCAGGGGAACACATCTCTCAATCACAATAATCACATTGACTGACTGTGATTGACTCAAAATTATATTTATTTTAAAATGGTCTATGGTTTATGGTCACTTGATTTGAAGTCAAGACTGTTCTTGTCTTTGTTTTGTTCATTATAATAATATTCATGTCATCATAAAAATTCTGTTTCGGTCAAAGGCAAATCTATGCTGGATCAACCACTAGTATTTTTGACCTACAGGTGTTCAAAAACTCAGGTGAATTGAAAAATTATATACATATTATCGGTTATCGTATTGGTATAGGCCATGAAGAGCAGGAAGTTATCGATATCGGTTTCAAAAAATGGATATCGTGCACCCCTACTTACATGTATCTTTTTCGAATACATTGAACACACAAAAAATAAAAAAAAGCTCCAGCTTTACTTTGCGACTTTTCAATTATCGATTAACTGTGAAAAACGAGGGATCACTTTAGATTAAACTCAGATTCACAAAATATTGCCAGGACGTTACAGTCAAGCCAACAAAAAATTAACAGGGAGTGACCCGGAAATGCCCAACATTAACAGGACTCAAAACAGGAAGTGAATTAAAAATGCCCCTAATCAGCTATAATAGAACCAAAATCAACAGGAAGTGACGTAAATTTGCCCCGAAATCAGTAGGAAGTGCCCCAAAAGCCACAGGAGATTATCGACAAGCATGAAAGCATTCCCGCAAATTGCTCCAGAATGGCATTTTTAGTTTTAGTTCATTATTCTTATCTATCCATAATGCCATCTAATTTTGTGCTATCATATCACCAAATAGTTTTGAAACCAAGGGCGTAGGTTTGATCTTAGCATTGGTGTAGGGACAATAAAACCCGGCACATTCAGCAAGTGAAAAGGGGTAAATGTAAGTTTGAACATAATAAAAATTATTTTCTTAATAATGGTAGGGTCTATTCTATCCTTACAACATATGGGAAGACAGTCTAAATTTCCTGGATAACTGAATTCATTATATAATGCATACAAGGTTGCTTAAAGGTTGGTGGGGACAATTTGAGCATCCTAAAAAAGTTGGTAGTGTTATGTCCAGTGTTGTTAATAACGGCGTTACAATATAACGGCGTTACTAACGGCGTTATTTTTTTCAGTAGTGGGTAATCTAATTAATTACTTTTCTCATCTTGGCAACGCCGTTACCGTTACTGAGGACGGAAAGGCATGCGTTACTATGCGTTACTATATTGGTCGAAAAATCTGAGGGAGACGGATTCACCGAGACGACAGAGCAGAGCAGGAGTGGGGAGGAGGCTAGAAAGTTGTGACGCCGAGCAAACGCGATGCTAGGTAGCTCCAATAATACATGTTGTAGCCGATAGCCTACAAACTACGCCCGCATGTTATGGTAGATATGGTAGACATGGTAGATAGGGTAGATATCACATGTACAGTAGATATAACTAGATGCAAAATGACAGACATGGCACTAAATGCGTTAGTAGACAGCGCCATCTTAAAGCAGTACTTTTTAGGACGGCTCTGTTGTAGAGAACCTTCCTAGCGAACCCAAGTAACTTTTTATCTAAAATACTTCTAACTCGGCAAAATCTTGACTTGAATCTATCTTTAAATGATGAAACAGTTTTAAAACTTTCATATGTCGAAAGTAGAGAGAAGGGAACTAATGCAATAATGGGAGCAATTTTAACAACTTTTAACAGTTGATTCAGGGTAAAGGGTAAATTAGGGTAAAGAATTGGGCTCGGGCCAATTTTACCAAATACCTTCACAAAAAACTTCACATAATGTGGCCAATGTATTTTTTTTTTTTTTTTTTTTTTTTGAGGAAAAAAAAAAGTAATTATCACCAATTACTTTGCCAAGTAACTAATTACTCTTACATTCAGGTAATTGAGTTACTAACGCAATTACTTTTTGGGAAAAGTAATTTGTAACTATAATTAATTACTTTTTTTCAGTAAGATTAACAACACTGGTTATGTCCCTACCGTGCCCTTGAAACACTTCACTTAATACTTTTACAGCACCGAGAGCGATGAGAAAAAGCCAGAAAAGACTGAGGCGGAGCCTGAGGTCAAAGAAGAAGAACCCGAGGAGCCTGAAGAGCCGGTGAAGACCAAGGTGAAGAAGGAGAAGAAACCAATTGAGGAAGGCTTTGAGCTGTGGAATGAGCTGGAAGTCCAGAGGAATAAATTCATGGTGAGCAGAAATCCTTCCATCTCACTAAGCCATGGAATAAAAAATTGTTGCTGATCCACTAATTTATCTGGATATCTCCTTGCAGAACTACCTCTCAAGAAACTTTTACAACCTGCGTTTCTTGGCGCTATTCATCGCTTTTGCACTCAACTTCATCTTGCTCTTCTACAAGGTACCCTTATAAGACTGAATGACTTAACCATGACTTGATTGCTACGGAATACTCCACACGCAGGTGTCGGACAGCCCGCCGGGCGAAGAGGACTTTGAGGGTTCCGGTCTTTTTGAAGGTGGCTCGGGACTGTTTGAAGGCTCGGGTGCCGATGAGGAAGGATCCGGATTTGAAGATGGAGGAGATGACGACGAAGACGAGGGCCCCTTGTACTACTTCCTGGAGGAGAGCACTGGCTACATGGAGCCTGCATTGGCCTTCCTCAGCATCGTTCACACCATTATCTCCTTTCTCTGTATCATCGGATATAATTGCCTCAAGGTGAGAGCTTCGCTCTGCGAAACTTTACATGCTTGTCGTCAGCAGGCCATTAAAGAGCATACGACAGGAGAAAAAAAGTCTTAAATAGCATTATTATGTGAATTAGAATCATATTTTGAGACGATTCGACTATATACAACAATTTAGCAAAGCGCAGATGACGAGAAATTAGTCTTTTGATCTGTCGGTTAGCCACGCCTACCATTATAGGGCTCTAGCGTCCCCAACAGGTGGTTGACGTCACCGGGAGAATGGGCTCATCTTTTTTACTATTCAGCCCATTGAGGGGGAATTATTCAGAACGAGGAAAATGCGACGAAGAGAGCCGCAAAATATCATTGTTTCAGTCTCTCCAATATTTTTACAGGATATTCTTTTTATCCAAGTATTTTTCCCCAATCGCTAAATAAATGGCTTGAGAAGGACCAGTCAGCCCATCGAGGGGGAATTATTCACAACGAAGAAAACGCGACGAAGAGAGCTGCAAAATGTCATTGTTTCTGTCTCTCCAATATTTTTACAGGATATTCTTTTTATCAAAGTATTTTTCCCCAAATGCTAAATAAATGGCATGGTCATGACAAATAACAGTCTTGTGCTAAATGGAACATAAAATAATAAAAATGCACTCATTCAGGACGACATGGCTAAATTACTCCATAACGGTCAAAACTGTCGACTTCACCTTTACTGTCGCACCTCCCAAACGATACTTTATGACACCTAAATCGGGCTTCTGTCATTTCCCTTCCCCGGCTTCGGAGAATGTAAACAAACCAAGAGGCGTGACAGCGACGTGCTAACCCGAACCGAGTAATATTTCAAAGTCTTCGAAGTGGAAAATCACACTTAACCAACCTGGATTATTTGACATGACGACTGGGTTGTCGATTGTCTTGGCCAATCGGCAAACCGCCTGGCGGAGAGCAATTTACAGCTCGTTCCCCGGAGGAGGACGACTGCAGTTGTTGTGCAGCTAACTTGCAGCTAATGTGCATGAGGAGAGCTTTTTACATGCCTATCAATGGTCAAACGTAACTAGTCGTTTATTTAAAGAAAGTTTGTAGTGTTTACTTTGTAATCGCTGTATTCGCGGCTATTTTTAACACAAAGTTGCCATTTCTGATCGGGTGGAAAATTTGACACAACACCGGGCACACCAAGAGTGCAAAAGCCGAGTATAGCGCTCGCCCGGCGGGGCGATGTGCGACAAGCCGCCGGTTGTCGGCCAAGGAGAGAAGGAGCATGTCAGCCACCATGATACAAAACAAGATGTTTACTCACTTCCTCGTAAGTCCCGTGGTCCCACAGTAGTAGGGCTTGTTTTGGCCAATATCCACCGGTAAATGGGAACCTTTTGAAACTCCAAAAAGGCGCACACGCCTCCCCTCATACAGCAAGATTTTTCTGCAGCCGTTTGGCTGGCGTGATGCGAAAGATAAACGTATTAATCCGCAAAATCAGCTGAACCGTTAGTTCTTCATACAACAGTACAGCTGTATAGTGAAGAGGACTCCTTCATCCGGACACGTCACAGCGCCCTCTTTCTCAACTCGAGACTGTTGCCGGAAGTCACTCATTTTCATGGCGCAGGATTCAAAAAACTAAATAAATATAGCGATCGCTTCCACACACATCCAAGCGGTCTATATCATTCAGGAGCATAAAATACCGCGTGTATTATGAAATAAACATGCTTTTTCGTGTCACAGGCACTTTAAATATTTTGGTATGCTCTCACCCCACAGGTTCCTCTGGTTATCTTTAAGAGAGAGAAGGAACTGGCCAGAAAACTGGAGTTCGATGGCGTCTACGTGACTGAGCAGCCAGAAGACGACGATATTAAGGGGCAGTGGGACCGACTGGTGCTCAACACTCCGTAAGAACCGTTTTAGCAGAACCTAAGCCAAACTAGCGCAAAATGAAAGAGTTTTGTTTTTCTGTGACTGCAGAACTTTCCCTAACAACTACTGGGATAAGTTTGTGAAAAGAAAGGTGAGTTTTCCAGTTCTTCACCGTGTGTTTTCACTAAAAGGTCACTCTGAAAGGACATTCTTTTGACCATGTTTGTAGGTGCTGGATAAATATGGGGACATCTACGGTAGAGAGAGGATTGCCGAACTACTTGGCATGGACTTGGCCTCCTTGGACGTTAGTGCCATGACACACGATAAGAAACCGGAGCCTGACAACTCTGTGTTTAGCTGGTAGGGTTTGGTTCTCTGAAACTCCCATCTAGACGGACTGAAGATGTAAACTTCTTTGCAAATATATGTTCTCCACAGGATAACATCCATTGACATCAAGTACCAGATCTGGAAGTTTGGTGTTGTGTTCACAGACAACGTGAGTTCTGGAAACCAACAATTTGACAGAAGAAAAGCGTTGCAGTTTTTGACCTTTTTACTCTTTGCAGACCTTCCTGTACCTGGTCTGGTACATGCTCATGTCTATGCTTGGTCACTACAACAACTTCTTCTTCGCCGCTCACCTGCTGGACATCGCAATGGGAGTTAAAACCTTGCGCACCATCTTATCATCAGTCACCCACAACGGCAAGCAGGTGAGGGGAAAAACAAAAAGCAACAAGTTAAAGAGAGGACATGATTGTTAGTGATGGGTGATACCAGTGATTTTGGATTGGATCCGATACCAAGTAATACCATACCGGAAGTTCATATTTTATACTGTATGTATATATATATGTATATATATATATACATATATATATATGTGTGTGTATATATACATATATATATATATATACATATATATATATATATATATATATATATATATATATATATATATATATATATATATATATCGGGTTGCGTTAACCGGATATTTTCCGTCGTTGACCGGTTTTTTAAAACGGTGACGGAAAAAACTGAAGTCCGTCCGTCATTTTGACAGGTTGCAGTTCACACCCCAGACCACAGGGTGGCGAGTTAGCATATTAATTAGCTATTGTCTCTCTTAATGCATGACGTCGTTGGCTCTTCTGTCAGAATATTGTAGCGTCACCGGGGTCTGGCGGCGGCACCGTGATTGACACATCAACGCGAGGTTCTTATTGGTGCACCCGGTGTGCCAGCGCGTCATCCAATTGATGGACAAGATTGCCGCCTGTGTATAGACCCCAATCACATGACGTCACAACTCCGCCCCCCTGACTGGAGCCGCCATATTGTGTGTCAGCTCGTCATGTTTACACATTACCGCTACGTACATGCCTCCTATTACGGCGTGTTTTTCTGCTCGTTAATATTAATAATGAAAATGGTGAAGGCGTGTGTGGTTGGTTGCTGTAACAGAGAAGATAGACGGAGAGACTTGAAGTTCTACCGTATTCTGAGAGACCCGAAGATGAGAGCGAGATGGACTGCTGTAATTCGACAAGAAATCTGGGCACCAAACGATCACCACAGACTATGTAGTAGTCATTTTATATCTGGTAAGATGCATTTAATATATATTTAGAATATTTTGGGCTGACAACCACAATTAAGATCATTGTGTGACGTTGGTGATTGGGGTCTATATCGTTGCCTCTTTTTCTTTGGGGGCGGAGTTGTTGGCGGTAAGCAGAGTAAAAAGGGAGAAAAATACCACGACTTCCGTGTCTAATTTTTCGCCGCCAAGCAAGCGTTACAATATTAATTAAAAATGAATGAAAACTAAATACTATTGAATATGTCATCATTATCATTTTAAAAATTTAAGTGACGGGTAAAAATAGACTATGACCGGATTTTTATGACCCTGTCAGTCAAAATGACAGACAACGAAAATGTCTAGCGCAACCTCTGATATATATATATGTATATATATATATATATATATATATATATATTTATTAGGGCTGTCAAAATTATCGCGTTAACGCGCGGTAATTAATTTTTTAAATTAATCACGTTAAAATATTTGACGCAATTAACGCACGTCCCGCTCAGAAAGTATTCTGCCTTTTGGTAAGTTTTACAGCAAGGCTTTTTGTGCTGTCCAACAGCGAACTCTTGTGGTCGCTTTGCGACATGGTTTATTGTTTTCAGTCCAGTTCAATATGGCTGCATGACGTCTCGGGCTGATAATGTTGTGCTTATATGATCCTTGGACAAGATTTGTCCGTAAGTATGGTTGTTGTAAAGAATGTACATATTATGTTAGTAAGCGAAATGTTCTATTTTTTGTATGAGACGCTTTTGTTTATGTTTAGTGAACCTGTATAGCATGCTAAGTAGTTTTGTAGTTTCACTACGGTCTAAAGAGGACAGTGGTTTGAGGCCATTTTATTAATAAATCAGATGAAAAAGGAAGAAGTCTGATTATTAAGGTGTCATTCACTAGCTGTCTAACTTTGGAAAAAGACGCTTCGGAGTGAGGACAGCATAGACAGATTTAAATGACAGTAGAGTGAAATGCCCACTACAGTCCTTATGTACCGTATGTTGAATGTATATATCCATCTTGTGTCTTATCTTTCCATTCCAACAAATTATTTTACAGAATATATATATATATAATTTACAGAAAAATATGGCATATTTTATAGATGGTTTGAATTGCAATTAATTGCGATTAATTACGATTAATTAATTTTTAAGATGTAATTAACTCGATTAAAAATTTTAATCGTTTGACAGCCCTAATATATATATATATATATATATATATATATATATATATATATATATATATATATATATATATATATATATATATATATATATATATATTAGCTGTCAAAATTATCGCGTTAACGGGCGGTAAGAAATTTTTTAAATTAATCACGTCAAAATATTTGACGCAATTAACGCACACCGCTTCTCGGGTAAGTCCCGGACATGACACTTGGACACGACCCGTGAAATGTCCGCGTGTCAGTCGACACGGGAAGTTGTTTTCACACACAACTGCTACACGGGTTAATCCAGCGACATTCCCAGTGTGTCGGAGTATGTGAAAGGGGCTGTAGCTAAGCGTTTGACTCTTTGTCAACGTTCCAATACAATGCAATACATTTTTAAAAAAAAGTTTTTATATTATTATTAGGGCTGTCAAAATTATCGCGTTAACGGGCGGTAATTAATTTTTAAAATCAATCACGTTAAAATATTTGAAGCAATTAACGCACATGCCGCACTCAGACAGATTTAAATGACACTACAGTGAAATCCCCACTTGTTAATTGTGTTTTATGGAGTTTTGCCACCCTCTGCTGGCGCTTGGATGCGACTGATTTTATAGGCTTCAGCACCCATGAGCATTCTGTAAGTAATTATTGACATCAACAATGGCGGGCTACTAGTTTATTTTTTGATTGAAAATTTTACAAATTTTATTAAAACGAAATCATTGAGAGGGGTTTTAATATCAAATTTCTATAACTTGTACTAACATTTATCTTTTAAGAACTACAAGTCTTTCTATCCATGGATCGCTTTAAGAGAATGTTAATAATGTTAATGCCATCTTGTTGATTTGTTATAATAAACAAATACAGTCCTTATGTACCGTATGTTGAATGTATATATCCATCTTGTGTCTTATCCTTCCATTCTAACAATAATTTACATCACCATATGGCTATGGTTTGAATTGCGATTAATTAATTTTTAAGCTGTAATTAACTCGATTAAAAATTTTAATCGTTTGACAGCCCTAATATATATATATATATATATATATATATATATATATATATATATATATATATATATATATATATATATATATATATATATATATATATATATATATATATATATATAAACAACCCTGCAGAGTTCTCAGCCATTCTAATGATATCTAATGTACAACAACAGCAAGCACTCAAAAACTAATAAAAGTCTATTTGTGTCAAATATGCATTGCAATGAAAAAACTGCTGCTTTTAATACCTAGCATAGCAGTTTCCCTACAAACTCACAAACCAGTCCATCAACAACAAAATCTGATTAGTCAGTCTCACTCTTTAAACATGACCCTTAAATTCATATGCACAGAACATTTCCCTGCTACACGTTGTATTTGATCAAATTTTAATCTACCTAAATTAAATATTTTGAATCTAATTAAAGAAGGAATTGATAGTAGCATTTTACTGCCCTCTAATGATAGATCATTAGAAACAAATCCAATAAACAATAGTCACTTGCAATTTAAAAAAAAAATAATAATAATAATAATTGCTAATGTTAGAAATACAGTAGGGGGAGATGTGTGTATTTAAAATGTTAAGTGATAATTCATGTATATTTTTTTTATACCCAACTTGCTTGCTAGTAGTTCACTTGACTATCCTTTGGAATGTGATGTGGGCTGATTTGTCCTCATTGTATCAAAAATTAATAAAACGGAGACTCACATTTAGGTTACAGTAATACCTCACTGTTGATTATGTATCTATGGTTATTTTACCTTTTTTATATAATGCGGTATGAACTTTGCTTTTCACAAAAAGATGTAGCTATAACTTTCCATTACATATTCAATAGTGCTGCAAAGTTCTTTTTTCTATGTGAGATGACAAAAACGCCATATTTATCGTTTCATATTGCACATCAGCCACTAATGCTTATATCGTCTCTGATTATCTATTAGCATCTACGATACCTGGATAAGTCCTGCCTTTCGCAATCGCCCCTTCTAAAGTACTTTGCTTTGCTTCGGCGGCGTGCTCTTGTCTTTTCTCGTGTCCTCCTCAGCATGAGCGGCATGTTTTTCATTTAATTAGTCGTGTGCTTCGGGATGCACGTTTCATAAGTGTTTCGTGAGGCTTTTGGTATAACCAGAATATCTGACAGTTTCGGCACAAACTGTGCACTTAGCCTCGTTGCTATTTATTAAAATGAAATATGTCCAAACCAGACTTCTTTTACGATCCGTCGTCGATGCCGCAGCCATGCTACCAGGCTGGTAGTACTAGCTTCCAAATGTTTGTTTGTTGTGAGTGTGTTGGTGCCTCGTGAGAGGGGCGGAGGAAAAGCATGCTGATCGACATATGATAGGGACATAAATGGGGGCGGGAGCAGACACCGGTGCTCTGCTTATGTGCGTGCACTGCTTACGTGCGTGTAGAACGCGAAAGGCAAAAGTCGTACAAAAAGCGCACAAAAATATACCCAAAAAAACAGACAAAGAAAATATATTTATTCTAAATATACTTTTGCTTGGGGATCGATACCTAAAACTTAACGCGCTGGGTCGAAATATCGATATCTTGGTATCGATCCACCCATCCTTAATGATTGTTCACTAATTTCTGTGTCCTTTACAGCTGATGATGACGGTGGGCTTACTAGCCGTGGTGGTGTACCTCTACACTGTGGTGGCCTTCAACTTCTTCCGCAAGTTCTACAACATGAGCGAGGATGAGGATGAGCCCGACATGAAGTGTGACGACATGATGACGGTGCGGAGAATAGGCAACATTTCTTTACAAATGTACTCTGTTAAAAAAAAAAAAAAAAAAAAAAAACAATAACAAAAAAAAAAAGCAATTGAGCGTGCTGACTGTTGAGCTACTGAAAACCGTCTACGTAACTGTGTGTGTGTAGAAAGTTAGGAAAACGTTACTCCCAGAGACAGTGCTTAATTTGTAAATCATATGGTGCCAAAAGCAAAGTACATATGACAGCGCATGGATGACTAGACACACACAGGTCCCGGAACACGGGCAAAAACTGGTATAGAAAACAACACACAAATGCCCACTTGCCATGCTGTGGGACTTACAAGCCTCAATTTCAGATAATAGCCATGGTATAAATGTTATGACAACAATTTACAATTATTTAGGATATACTCTGCACAGCACGGGCAATTGCCCAAATAAACAAAGGTGGGACTTACAGTAAACAGTCAGCGATATACAGTAACATGGCTATAGATGATTAATCCATGCAAGGGACTCATCACCAAATGTATCACTATACAGCCCTTTTCACACACATATCCAGGGAAATTCCCATGTAAGGTGACGCGGGATTTGCTCAGGTCATTGCTTTTACGCATGAAAAGATGTCCCGAGAATGAAGCGTGTTGGACGCTTTCACAGACTTGTCCCGTGTTGCCCACTGCCGCTCTCTGTGCGGGCTGCTGGCGCGATTATATAAACCGGACTTATACGTCATTTTTGTCGTAACTCCAGCCAAGCTGATCAAGATTGTAAGTGGTGGCAAGTGGTAAAATGGTGCCTAAAAAAATCCAGCCCGACCCGAGCCGGTCTGCGCATTAAAGCCCGACCCGGCCCGAGCCCGGTCAATTAACTCAGAGGTCCCCAACCTTTTTTGCACCACGGACCGGTATTATTTGGGTCTTTTTTTCACGGACCGGGGTTCTGACAAATTTTGCAACCCATCAAAAATTGCAACGATGTGGTTCTGCGCATGCGCGTAACGTTAAACATAGGCGCAAAATGCACAAATGCAGCGATTCCAAAGTAAACACTCCAAACTTTCTTGAAAGGAAGGACTATTAACTTAAGTTTGATCCCTGGAATTTAACACCTGCTTTCACGCACACCGCTTCTCGGGTAAGACCCGGACATGACACTTGGACGCGACCCGTGAAATGTCCGCGTAATCTGCGTGTCAGTCGACACGGGAAGTTGTTTTCACACGCAACTGCTACACGAGTTAATCCCGCGACATTCCCAGTGTTTCGGAGTATGTGAAAGGGGCTGTAGCTAAGCATTTGACTCTTTGTCAACGTTCCAATACAATGCAATACATTTTTTAAAAAAGTTTTTATATTATTATTAGGGCTGTCAAAATTATCGCGTTAACGGGCGGTAATTAATTTTTTTAATTAATCACGTTAAAATATTTGACGCAATTAACGCACATGCCTCGCTCAGACAGATTTAAATGACAGTACAGTGAAATGCCCACTTGTTGTGTTTTATGGAGTTTTGCCGCCCTCTGCTGGCGCTTGGGTGCGACTGATTTTATAGGCTTCAGCACCCATGAGCATTCTGTAAGTAATTATTGACATCAACAATGGCGGGCTACTAGTTTATTTTTTGATTGAAAATTTTACAAATTTACAATTTACAAAATTAAAACGAAAACGTTTAGAGGGGTTTTAATATAAAATTTCTATAACTTGTACTAACATTCATCTTTTAAGAACTACAAGTCTTTCTATCCATGGATCGTTTTAACAGAATGTTAATGCCATCTTGTTGATTTATTGTTATAACAAACAAATACAGTACTTATGTACCGTATGTTGAATGTATATATCCATCTTGTGTCTTATCTTTCCATTCCAACAGTAATTTACAGACAAATATGGCATATTTTATAGATGGTTTGAATTGCGATTAATTGCGTTTAATTACGATTAATTATTTTTAAGCTGTAATTAACTCGATTAAAAATTTGAATCGTTTGACAGCCCTAATGATTATTATTTTCTACACACGAGAGGTACCGGATCTGCCCAAATAAGTCCCGGAACACAGGGACGCCAAAATCAAGAGGTGGCGGATCCTGTTCCGGCGTGTTCCGGCACAAATTAACCCCTGCCCAGAGACCTTAAAAGTGTGCTAATGTCTACAACTGGGTTTTGGCTCAGTAGTTAGCACGCTCGACCACCATGGTGACGGCGTTGGTTCAAACTGGATGGTGAGAGGTGAGAACAAGAAAAGGAGCGCAATGACAACACTCAGACCAGTTACACATACATAATTTTTACAGTCGTTTCCTGTAAACCACAGTTGAAGCAGTTTTTATTGTAGTTATTCAGAAATATTTAATGGTAGAATTCTACCAACCATGCGGGCCACTAGAATCAATAGAAAGTGAGCTGGAAATTATTAAAAATGCCACTGGAATTGAAGCTAAATTAACAGGAAAGAACCCGAAAATGCCTAAAAATGAACAGGAATGGGCCAAAACCAACAGGGAGTGAACTGTAAATGCACCAAAAGTAATGGGAAGTTAAGCAAAATAAACAGGAAGTGATCTGTAATATCCAAAAATTAACAGGAAGTGGCCCAAGATCAACAGAATGAGCCAAAAATAACAGGAAGTGACATTACATGACATGACAAGCATTTTCTAGTTTACCATAAATTTGATGCCGGTGTACTAGGCCCGATATACAGTGGGGCAAATAAGTATTTAGTCAACCACCAATTGTGCAAGTTCTCCTACTTGAAAATATTAGAGAGGCCTATAATTGTCAACATGAGTAAACCTCAATCATGAGACACACAGAATGTGGGGAAAAAAACAGAAAATCACGTTTGATTTTTAAAGAATTTATTTCCAAATTAGAGTGGAAAATAAGTATTTGGTCACCTACAAACAAGCAAGATTTCTGGCTGTCAAAGAGGTCTAACGTCTTCTAACGAGGTCTAACGAGGCTCCACTCATTGCCTGTATTAATGGCACCTGTTTTAACTCATTATGGGTATAAAAGACACCTGTCCACATTCTCAGTCAGTCACACTCCGAACTCCACTATGGCCAAGACCAAAGAGCTGTCCCATCCGTCGAAACGTGGGTTGAAGTGGACCGCGATGTCGCTGGACTCGGACTGCCTAAAAAAAAAAAAAAATTACATTTTGAAAATGGTAACTCGTTGGCTGCCGTTGAAGTCGATAGATGATTTGTTTGTTTAATACAGGGTATTTTTGGGGGGAGATATGGATGTCATATTTTTAAAGAAATCACTGTTGTTTGTCACTGATCACAATGTATAAATAAATTGATGCCATAATTCAATTTTTTGTTTTTGTTGTAATTTTGATGGCATTTACAGTGGGGCAAATAAGTATTTAGTCAACCACCAATCGTGCAAGTTCTACTTGAAAAGATTAGAGAGGCCTGGAATTGTCAACATGGGTAAACCTCATCCATGAGAGACAAAATGTGGAAAAAAACAAAAACAAACAGAAAATCATATTGTTTGATTTTTTTTTTTTTAAGAATTTATTTCCAAACTAGAGTAGAAAATAAGTATCCGGTCACCTACAAACAAGCAAGATTTCTGGCTGTCAAAGAGGTCTAACGTCTTCTAACGAGGTCTAACGAGGCTCCACTCGTTACTTGTATTAATGGCACCTGTTTTAACTCATTATGGGTATAAAAGACACCTGTCCACATTCTCAGTCAGTCACACTCCAAACTCCACTATGGCCAAGACCAAAGAGCTGTCGAACGATACCAAAGATAAAATTGTAGATCTGCACCAGGCTGGGAAGACTGAATCTGCAATTGGTAAAACGCTTGGTGTAAACAAATCAACTGTGGGAGCAATTATTAGAAAATGGAAGACATACAAGCCCACTGATAATCTCCCTCGATCTGGGGCTACATGCAAGATCTCACCCCGTGGCGTTTATATGATAACAAGAACGGTGAGCAATAATCCCAGAAACACATGGGGTGGACCTAGTGAATGACCTACAAAGAGCTGGGACCACAGTAACAAAGGCTACTATCAGTAACACAATGCGCCGCCAGGGACTCAAATCCAGCACTGCCAGACGTGTCCCCCTGCTGAAGCCAGTAGACGTCCAGGCCCGTCTGCAGTTCGCTAGAGAACATTTGGATGATCCAGAAGTGGACTGGGAGAATGTATTATGGTCAGATGAAACCAAAATAGAACTTTTGGTAGAAACACAGGTTCTCGTGTTTGGAGGAGAAAGAATACTGAATTGCATCCGAAGAACACCATACCCACTGTGAAGCATGGGGGTGGAAACATCATGGCTGTTTTTCTGCAAAGGGACCAGGAGGACTGATCTGTGTAAAGGAAAGAATGACTGGGGCCATATATCGAGAGATTTTGAGTAAAAATCACCTTCCATCAGCAAGGGCATTTAAGATGAGACGTTGCTGGGTCTTTCAGCTTGACAATGATCCCAAACACACAAACATCACTGCTCTAGAGGAGATCTGCATGGAGGAATAGGCCAAAATTCCAGCAACAGTGTGTGAAAAGCTTGTGAAGAGCTACAGAAAACGTTAGGCCTCCGTTATTGCCAACAAAGGGTACATAACAAAGTATTGAGATGAACTTTTGGTATAGACCAAATACTTATTTTCCACCATGATTTGCAAATAAATTCTTTAAAAATCAAACAATGTGATTTTCTGTTTTTTCCCCCCCACATTCTGTCTCTCATGGTTGACGTTTACCTGTGTTGAGAATTACAGGCCTCTCTAATATTTTCAAGTGGGAGAACTTGCACAATTAATGGTTGACTAAATACTTATTTGCCCCACTGTAATTACTGTATTTTGATATAATTATTTATAGTAATGGTTCTGGATGCTTCCACCCCCAGTGCTATCTTTTCCACATGTATGTGGGCGTGCGTGCCGGCGGAGGAATCGGAGATGAGATCGAGGACCCGGCCGGAGACGAGTACGAGCTCTACCGAGTGGTCTTCGACATCACCTTCTTCTTTTTCGTCATCGTCATCTTGCTGGCCATCATTCAGGGTAGGAAATTGTGATTCACCTCCGGAGGAGGGCCGACTTAATTCCAAAATGGGTTGTGTCTTACAGGTTTGATCATTGACGCCTTCGGAGAGCTGAGAGACCAGCAGGAGCAAGTCAGGGAGGACATGGAGGTGAGTCAATTCCTCGATCTTTCCCTCGCTTGCTTTCTCACGTCTTCTGTTTTGGCCCGCAGACAAAGTGCTTCATCTGCGGGATCGGCAGCGACTACTTTGACACGACGCCGCACGGCTTTGAGACGCACACTTTAGAGGAACACAACTTGGCCAACTACATGTGAGTGCCGCTTTCTCGCTCCTATTCAAGGAATTTTATACCCTCATTGTTAGAGGTGTGCGAAATTTCCGATTCTTAGATTATTCGCTATTCGGCTGTGGAAGATTCGAGAACAATTCACAAATATCCAAATTCCGATTATTGAAATATGACAAGTAAAGCGGAACTAAAACACAGTCAGTGCAGTCTTCGGGACACAATGACAAACGGACCGCATCCCTGATTCAATGGAACGAACGGCCGGGCCGCACAGCCGGGATGCCAGCAGAAGACGACTGAATGGAGGTCCAGGATGCCAGGCGGCGGACGACCGAGCAGAACGACCGGGACCACCACTGCAGCGGACGATGCCGTTAAGTCCGTACTGCTCGCCGAGAAGAGATTTACCCCGGCTGTCGCGGCAACAACAGCGTCATCTCTCAGTTAGTTATGTGTAAATAAATTGTTACTTTGCTTTCAAAAGCTCTATTTGTCTTGTTGTTTATGTTATTATGTAAAAGGAAATCATTATTCAGATGTTTGGGATGTAACTAAAGCAAAAAAAGAAAAAATAGCTGTGTTAAAGTCAAAGTTATGTTTGAAATGTATGCTTTCACAAAAAGAAAAAAATTTTTCTATTTTTTAGAGCTGGGAATCTTTGGGCACCTAACGATTCGATTACGATAACGATTCAGAGGCTCCAATTCGATTATAAAACGATTATTAATGCACCCCCCTCCTTTTTTTAAATTTATTTTTTATTATTATTTTTTTTAATGTTTTGTACATTAGTTCCAAAATTGTTCAAAAATACTCTCAGGCTAAACCAAACTACTATTTCAGTATCAAGTTAACATATAGCAGTAAAAAAATATACAAAAATAACAGGTAAATAAAAAACTCCAGTCCCCATTCTGTATCAGCAGCTTTAAACTACATTCAATTAATTTAATTTTGTGAATCAACCGTTAAAGTTGTTAAAATTGCTCCCGTTATTCCATAATTTCCCTTTTGTCTACTTTCGACATGTGAAAGTTTTAAAACTATTTTAAAGATAGATTCAAGTCAATATTTTACCGATTTAGGAGTGTTTTAGATAAAAAGTTAATTAGGTTTGCTTGGAAGGTTCGCTACAACAGCCTTGCAGGGAAGTGTACTGCTTTAAGATGGCGTCCGTTTACTAACGCCAGCATCTAGCTTTTTGTAGATGTGCTGCTAACACTACCGAATCTATATCATCTAGTCCTATATAAATGATATCTACCGTAACATTATGTGGATGTACTTTGTAGCAGCTTTTCGGCAGCAGTCAGGTATGTAGTTGTGTTTTTTTTTTTTTTTATCTCGTGGCATGAGTTGAGCTAGAGCCGTGAGTTGAGCATTGGCATTACCCGAGGGGCCGGGTAATGAGAAGCATGACTTTTAGCTATTCTCGCTCCGTTCCTCATTGTCCCGAAGACCGCGCGGCGCGCTGAGTGTGTTGTACTTCCGCTTTACTTGGCATATTTCAATAATCGGAATTTGGATGTTTGCGAATCGTTCTCGAATCTTCCACGGCCGAATCGCGAATAATCTAAGAATCGGAAATTTTGCACACCTCTACTATTTTTCATCCAAAATTGAAAAATTGCATAAACTATGCTATTTTCTAATGCTGATTTCTAAAGAATAGAAAAGGTTTTTTCTTGTGGAAAAAAAACGTCTTTGGGACACTGAAACAATTAAAAATAGAACGTAATTTTACATTTTTGGGAGCAAATGCAAATGCAAAGGAAGGAAACTGTTTTGGTCAGTTACTTATATAGCATATACAAACACTGATTTTCATTCTAAATTGTATTTTTTCAATGATTTGCAAAATAAAAGTTAACAAAAACAGCTAACTTCAATTTCTTTAGTGCGCCAAGAACCCATAAGAAAGGAGGTGGGGTTGCCAGTCTGATCAGGGACAGTTTTCAATGCACGAATATTTCATGTGGTCAGTTTGATTCCTTTGAGTATATTGTCATTCAGCTAAAAAGCCCTTGCAGAGCTGCCTTGGTAACAATTTACAGACCACCGAAGTATAACACAATGTTTTTTGATGAGTTTACCAAAATACTGTCTTCCGTGTGCATGGACTTTGATTGTGTTGTTTTAGTGGGTGACTTTAACATTAATGTTGATAATCCTGAAGAAGGATGTGCTAGAGAGCTTTTAAATATTTTGGATACATTTGGTTTATCTCAGCATGTCACAGTTCCAACACATAACAGAGGGCACATACTGGACTTAATAATATCCAAAGGTCTTAACATCTCTGAGGTCACAGTGAATGATGTTGCTCTGTCTGATCACTACTGCATTATGTTTAAAATGACCACCCCTGTCCATCCTCTGAAAAGGGAAACAGAGTTTATTAGGAAGCGTTACATAAGTGATAACACATGTGCGTTATTCACACAGGCCTATGCCTCATTATTAACCCCTACAATAGCTCCAGTGGAAGAACTTGTAAATAGTTTCAGTTCCGGTGTGATGACTGTAATGGACACTATTGCCCCGATTAAGACAAAAACCTTGTCAAGAAAGAAGAGGTCACCCTGGAGAAATGCCATACTAGCTATAAAACAAAAGCAAGTTTGTAGACGAGCAGAACGCAGATGGCGAAAAAACAAACTCCTAGTTTTTTATGATATCTACAAAGAGAGTCTTCGCAAATACAACCAGGAACTGAAAAATGCTAGACAATCATATTTTTCAGAGATCATTAGTAGAAACACCCACAATACTCGCACACTATTTTCTGTTGTTGACAAACTGACAAACCCACAAGCATCAATACCTCAGGAATTGGCATCTGAGGTGTCCTGTAATAATTTCGCAGCATTTTTTACACACAAAGTACTAATGAGTAGACAGACTGTGTGCAACTCCGGATTAACAAATGTTACACTAAATGCCTCCCAACATGTCCCCCACGTCAATCTTAGACAGTTTAGCCTCTTGGACTATGCCACTTTAACAGAAATTGTGTCGAAACTAAAGCCCACAACATGCTGCCTTGACATCCTTCCATCAAACTTTTTCAAAACTGTTTTTCATTGCATAGCCCCAGACATACTTCAGATTATAAATACTTCCCTCCAAACAGGAGAGTTTCCTCAGACTTTAAAAACTGCAGTAATAAAACCTCTCCTAAAAAAACCTAATCTGGATGCCTCAACCATTAGTAATTACAGGCCAATATCAAATCTGACATTCCTGGGGAAAATTATCGAAAGGGTTGTGTTTGAACAGATCCAGACTTTTATGATCCAAAACAATCTTTTTGACTCATTTCAGTCTGGATTTCGGCCACAACACAGCACCGAGACCGTGCTTATCAAAGTCCTAAATGATATTCGTCGGAATACCGATGCAGGCAAATCATCTGTTCTGCTACTATTGGATCTCAGCGCCGCATTTGACACGGTTGATCACAACATACTACTCAGCAGATTGGAACAGTGGGTAGGGCTTACTGACACTATTCTTCAGTGGTTCACATCCTATTTACATGATAGGGATTTCTTTGTGTCAATCGGAAATTATCAGTCAGAACGAACCAAATTCACGTGTGGAGTCCCTCAAGGGTCAATTCTTGGACCACTCTTATTTAACATCTATATGCTTCCGTTAGCTCAGATAATGGAACAGTATGACATCTCCTATCACGCCTATGCAGATGACACACAACTGTACATTTCTGTGTCCCCACATGATTATAGTCCCTTAGTCTCCCTGAGTAAATGCATTCATCAAATCAATGAATGGATGTGCCAGAATTTTCTCCAGTTAAATGTGGAGAAAACAGAGGTGATCATTTTTGGGCCAAAAAAGGAAAGGTCAAAGATAAGCAGCCAACTTAGCACAATGTCACTTACAGCTACAAATCAAGTCAGAAACCTTGGCGTAATTATTGACTCAGACCTAAAATTTGATAGCCATCTAAAGTCCGTCACTAAATCCGCTTATTACCACCTAAAAAATATAACCAGAATTAAGGGGCTTCTGACTCAACAAGACATGGAAAAACTTATGCATGCATTCGTTTTCAGCAGATTGGACTACTGCAACGGTATATTTACAGGTCTTGATAAAAAATCAGTCAGGAAGCTGCAGCTAGTACAGAATGCTGCAGCCAGAGTCCTCACAAATACAAGGAAGCTGGACCACATTACACCGGTTTTGAAATCGCTACACTGGCTTCCAGTGAGTCAAAGGATAGACTATAAAATACTACTGCTCGTCTACAAAACACTTAATGGCCTTGGACCAAAATACATGCTTGACTTGTTAGATTCCTATGAGACATCTAGACCCTTAAGGTCGTCTGGAACGGGTCTTCTGCATGTTCCAAGAACAAGAACCAAGCAGGGTGAGGCAGCATTTAGTTATTATGCTCCTCACCTCTGGAACAAGTTACCCGAAGGTCTGAAGTATGCTCAAACCGTTAGCTCATTTAAATCAGGGCTAAAAACGCTTTTGTTTAGCACTGCATATCCATAACTGTCTATATATTTCAATCTACCTGCCTTCTATTCCTCTTGTGCTTATCTCCATTGCTGATTTCAATGATTATTATTAGTAGTAGTTTTTGCTTTATTTCTATTTTTGTTTTATTTTTATTTATTTATTTTTATTCTGTGATTAAATGCGATCTTTTGTCTTGGTTTTTACGTTGTGTTGATTTAAATGTGATTTTTATGGTTTTCATGTGATGTAAAGCACTTTGAATTGCCTTGTGTTGAATTGTGCTATATAAATAAATTTGCCTTGCCTTGCCTTGCCTATAACCCCAACCTCCAGCTCCCAATTTTTATTTTCCCTCATTTCCTCACATACTACATGCCAAATCTCAATTTTAACTACTTAAGAACATAGGATGTATATTAAAATTGAAGATAATGTAAACATTTACTTTTTGTTGTGTTTTTTAATAATAAAGATATAAGTAACATAAATTCTGAAAAAATAAGTACAAATTACTTATATTATGCAGAGTGAAATGGAATATATTTTGAAGATCGCGCAAACATTGACTTTTTTAAATCATATGGAAATGAATAAGTAGCCTAACATAAATGAACAAATAAAAGTCCAAAGTGCAATTTGAAAGCTAAGATGCTCTGAACCTCCCCTTTAGAGCAAATAAAACAAAATATGATACGCCTCCTCAACTCTTTCGTTGCTCTTAAAGATTTGATCCATTTTATGTTGCATTGCCCCTTTTTTTGCTGTTTCAGAAAAATTGCACATCTGAACCAATCAGAGCTTACTATCTCTGGTGATCACATGTCTGTATGTCAGCCAATTGAACGGATAAATGAGTCCAGGCGTTTTGCTTTGCTGCGTGGATTCGTCAGACTCTGATAACTGCAGCAGCTGGGGAAACCTCCATGCCATCCGTGGAATAAAATAAATAATAAATATCGGTGGAAAGGGATTACCCTACACAGCACTTTATTATGCTTGTTGTTAACACTTGTGTATGTAAATTTGATGTTGGTAGATTGTTTTCTTCTTGTAGATGAAATGCATGTGTGGCAGCTTTGTATTTTTCTTTTTTTTACATAGCGTTTTGATATTTGTCGTCATATTTTCGGAATCAAAGCACCGTATACCGGAACAGCATTCCTGCCCTGAATCTTATACCGGAACTGCGTTCCTGACCGTTCCCGCCCACTTGCACCCCTGGATATGACAGACTAGGCGCTGTTAACCAATGTATAAAAAACTAGATGCGAAATGATAGACTCACCTGCGTTAGTAAACAGACGCCGTCTTAAAGCAGTGGACTTCTTTGGAAGGCTGTTGTAGCGAACCTAATTCACTTTTTTTTTTTTTTTTAAATACTCCTAAATCGAAAAACCTTGACTAGAATCTATCTTTAAGTGATGAAACAGTCTTAAAACTTTTCACATGTCGAAAGTAAACAGAAGGGAAATTATCATTAAGCATCATTAAATTAATTGAATATAATTTAAAGCTGCTTACACAGAATGGGATTTGAGTATTTTATTTACTGTTTTGAACTGTTAACTTGATACTGAAATTGTAGTTTACTTAAGCCCGAGAGGATTTTTGTACAATTTTTGTAATTAATGTTCGAAACATTAAAAGCAGCTAGTAGCTAGCAGCTAGGGAAGGGGGGAACAACAATCGATTTATAATTGAATCGTAGCCTCTGAATCGTAATCGAATTGTTAGGTGCCCCAAGATTCCCACCTCTAATCATTGTTGTCTTGCAGGTTCTTCCTGATGTATCTCATCAACAAGGATGAAACAGAGCACACGGGACAGGTCAGCTTCTCTCTGATTCTCTCTATTGAATTTACCGAGTGTTGATTTTGAACGTGTATTTGTCTCTTAGGAATCATATGTGTGGAAGATGTACCAGGAGCGCTGCTGGGACTTCTTCCCTGCCGGGGATTGCTTCCGAAAGCAGTATGAGGATCAGCTGGGATAACTCCAAGGAGAAGGATGGGTGGACGATTAGGAATCCACAAGTTAAAAATGCTATGCACACTTTGACTGCAGCGTCCGATTGGATCAAATAACACCATCACGACACTTAGGCCTTTATTTTAAAACGACCATGTCCGTAGATTGCCTTGCTTCAACACTCGCGCAGCTCGTCTACACTCCGAACTGTGCCTGAACGCATCGTGTTCATCAAACAGATTGAATGTGAGAGTGGAGATGCTGTCTTTTAGTGCCTAGAGCAGTCACTGCTTTTTATGTTTGTTTGTTTGTTTCTTTTTTTGTTGGTTTAGACGCGAGTGAGGATGCTTTATTTGTTTGAGAGAACTAGCGTGGGCTAACTCCAGTTATGATTTGGGACATATTTAATATTCTGTATGAATTATATTATGTCTTCTAGGTTTACTGATGACAAAAGGAAACAAATCGGAAGCAAATAATAGTGGTTTACGTCCAGTTAACCAGTTTCAGTTTTTGTATTCTTTTTGTATGATAATTTCACTGAGCAACTTGGTATGCCACCTTATATGATGCTAATAGTGCTCACTGGCAGAGGTGGATAGAGTAGCCAAACTTTTTTTTACTCAAGTAACAGTAGTGTTTCATCTAAATATTATTACACAAGTAAAAGTAGCCTTCCAAAAATTTACTCAAATGCAAGTAAAAAAGTATTCATTGAAAGTAGGGCTGTCAAACGATTAAAATTTTTAATCGAGTTAATTACAGCTTAAAAATTAATTAATCGCAATTAATCGCAATTCAAACCATCTATAAAATATGCCATATTTTTCTGTAAATTATTTTTGGAATGGAAAGATAAGACACAAGACGGATATATACATTCAACATACGGTACATAAGGACGGTATTTGTTTATTATAACAATAAATCAACAAAATGGCATTAAAATTATTAACATTCTGTTAAAGCGATCCATAGATAGAAAGGCTTTTAGTTCTTAAAAGATAAATGTTAGTACAAGTTATAGAAATTTTATATTAAAACCCATCTTAATGTTTTTGTTTTATTAAAATCTGTAAAATTTTCAAGAAAAAATAAACTTGTAGCCCGCTATTGTTGATGTCAATAATTACTTACACAATGCTCATGGGTGCTGAAGCCTATAAAATCAGTCGCACCCAAGCGCCAGCAGAGGGCGGCAAAACTCCATAAAACACAATTGACAAGTGGGCTTCACTCTACTGTCATTTAAATCTGTCTGAGCGGGGCATGTGCGTTAATTGCGTCAAATATTTTAACGTGATTAATTTATAAAATTAATTACCGCCCGTTAACGCGATAATTTTGACAGCTCTAGTTGAAAGAAATACTCAAGTAATGAGTAACATTGTGAGTAACTGCTTCCAATGTCAGATTTTTTTAAATAATGGTATATTTTTTTTTCACAGCACATCTTTCTTTATATGAACGGTTATGATTATGCTCTACTATGACTTCATACATGATCATATTAGGCCAAAGAGATGACACAGAAATCATCAAATTCAGACCAGGACAACACTGTAAATGACGAATTTTATTAGATGGGCACTTTCCTTTGCAAAGCTTCCATTAAACATCACGTGTTCAAAGAGCATGAGTGCCCTCTAGTGGAGACGAAACATTGTTACCTCTTATTGGTATAACGGAGGCATGTGGTTATTGTTGCGACGTCCCATTGGTGAAACTGAGACAGTTCTGTCTGCATCTCTGGCAAAAATAACATCAATATATAGAATAAAGAGGAAAAATATAGCGACTCTCGTGTCGTACAAAGTAGCGGAGTAAGAGTAGTGTGTCTTTTTCACAAATCTACAGGTAGTCCCCAGGTTACAACATACTGTATTTTTCGGGCTATAAGTCGCACCTGAGTATAAGTCGCATTTTGGGGGGAAATTTACTTGATAAAATCCAACATATAGAACAGACATGTCATCTTGACAGGCAATTTGAAATAAAAAATACAATAGAGAACAACATGCTAAATAAGTGTACAGTATGATAATGTTACATGATTCATGAACAACAAAATGCGAATATGGCCGGTATGTTAACGTTACATAGCTATTAAGAGTTATTTAGATAACTGTAGCATAAAGAACATGCTAACAAGTTTACCAAACCATCAGTGTCACACCAAAATAACATGTGAAATGATGTGATAATGTGTTAATAATTTCACACATAAGTCGCACCCCCAGCCAAATTATGAAAAAAAAACTGCGACTTATAGTCCGAAAAATACGGTACTCGATTTAGGCGATTTCGACTTTACAACACTGGAGTCTCGTCCGCCATTTTGTCTCAGTCGTTTTTTGTTTTTTTTGTAGTCGCATTAACAGTACCTTATTGTACCTCACTCACAGTATCTTATTTTTTATTTTACTTTAATATAATAACGTGCTCTGTCCTCACTAAACGTGAAGTTATTCAGCTTTACAGACACTTTTGACAATTTGTAAAGCTGTAACACATATACAGTGCCCTCCATAATTATTGGCACCCCTGAAAAAGATGTGTTTATTAGCTTCTAATATATATATATATTTTTTAATTCAAATAATATGGGACCTTATTGGAAAAAAAGAAAAATCCAACCTTCAATACAAGTGCATTCATTCAGTGGGCAAAAAATCCCAAATGAAGAAAAAATTATTTGACATCAAATAATGTGTGTCACAATTATTAGCACCCCTGGTGTTGATACTTTGTACAACCCCCTTTTGTTAACAAAACAAGGTCTGGGGACTGAGATGGCCATGGGAGGAGCTTGATTTTGTGTCTGGTGAACCATTTCTGTGTAAATTTGGCCATGTGTTTAGGGTCATTGTCTTGCTGAAAGACCCAGTGATGACCCATCTTCAGCTTTCGGGCAGAGGGCAACAGATTTTGATCTGAAATGTCCTGGTATTTCAAAGCTCTCATGATGCCATGCACCCTAAGAAGGTTCCCAGGGCCTTTGGGAGTGAAACAGCCCCACAGCATCACTGACCCACCCCCATACTTCACGGTGGGTATGAGGTGCTTTTCAGCATGCGCATCTTTCGTGGCATGCCAGACCCACTTAGAGTGTTTGTTGCCAAAAAGCTCAATCTTGGTCTCACACAAATCTACATGCGGTCCCAGGCTTCAACTGGGACAGTGTGCTTAGGTCAGATGAGACCAAGATTGAGCTTTTTGGCAACAAACACTCTAAGTGGGTCTGGCGTGCCACGAAAGATGCGCATGCTGAAAAGCACCTCATACCCACTGTGAAGTATGGGGGGGTGTCAGTGATGCCCTGGGGCTGTTCTGCTTCCAAAGGCCCTGGGAACCTTGTTAGGGTTGTGAGGACCTTGTTAGGACCACAAAAATTGTGATCATGAAAAAGAAATACTGCAATAGTGGTCAACTCTCCAAACTGTAGTTCTCTCAATTACATTCACCTACACTGACATGCAGCGTCTTCTATCCATTTCTGATACCTATTTTTCGAGGGTGGGAGTGAGTAACTTCTAGTTTCATGGGCGTGGCCATCTTGCAAAGGGACTTGTTGCATTGACCGATCAGGAAATATGCTGACTGCCTCCTTTGTTTCACAACTGAAACTGACTGAACTGATAGAAGTCATCTGCAGGGGCGGATCTGGGAAAATATTTATTGGGTGGCGACGGGGGGGCAGGAACTTTTCGAGGGGTGGCAAATATTTCATCATAATATAATACGTTATTGACCCTTTATACTAATAATCTCACATTTAACAAACATTTCCAATTACCGTATTTTTCGGACTATAAGTCGCACCTGAGTATAAGTCGCACCAGCCATAAAATGCCCAATGAAGAGGAAAAAAACCATATACAAGTCACACCGGAGCATAAGTTGCATTTTTACGGGATAAAATCCAACACATAAAACAGATATGTCATCTTGAAAGGCAATTTAATATAATAATACAATAGAGAACAACATGCTGAATAAATGTACAGTGTACAGTGCATGAACGACGAAATGCGAATATACTGTCCTCACCAGGACGCTATGGCTCGGTCTTGGGTATACAGCGAACTCCCAAAAGACAATGCTGGACGTCCGTATAATTTGCTGAATCAATTTGGTCCTGGATAGCAAACAGGTTCGCATCAACATAAATAAATGATAATTAGGTGCTATTACAGCAATAACGTAACAGGTTAGCATGCGTTCGCTAGCATTAGCACATCATTCAAACAACCACACAATTGGCTCTAAGTGTCCGATCGCGGGTGGAAAACACACAACAACAACAGAAAAGATGATACACGCAGGCGTTGCCTCTGTAGAAATATTTTAGAAGCATAAACAATGAACGTAGGTTCGTAGCAGTGTTTCCCTCTCTCACTAACTCGCCCACTCACTCAGAGCTACGTAGCTGTCAGTCTTCTTCTGTCGTGTAAGCGCTCTTCTTCACATAAACAAGTGCGAGTGCGCCCCCACGTGGGCGTGAAAGCGCCACAAACTAAATGCATCCATTTCAATATAAAGTCAATAATACAATTGAACATACATTGCCAAAGGCAGAACGCCAACGTGGCCATGGCTATTAAGAGTTATTTAGATAACTATAGCATAAGAACATGCTAACAAGTTTACAAAACCATCAGTGTCACACCAAAATAACATGTGAAATTATATCATAATGTGTTAATTATTTCACACATAAGTCGCACCCAAAAAAAAACGCGACTTATAGTCCGAAAAATATGGTACCTAATCTTCTCCTTTCGGCTTTTTCCTACAGGGGTCGCCACAGCGAATTAGTTTTCTCCATCTAACCCTTTTCTCTGCATCCTCTGCTTTCACACCAACTACCTTCATGTCCTCTATTGTTGCCGAATCATTAGATTTTTCAAATTATTGTTATTATTTTTTTAACAGAATGATGGGATATAGAAATTATAACCATTTTGCATTTTGATCGAATGACATTCAATGGCGTACCGCATGCAGGCTATTTTTAGACCATGACGTCGCCTCGTAAAGCGGAAGTAAAGCCGAAGTGAGACATTATAGACCCGCCCTCGCATTGACACAACGTAATTTGTGCTACTTTTCGCCGGTAATGTTTCAAAAACGAACATGCCGATCACACATTGCTTTTTTGAAACTTGTAGAAACGACTCTAGACATTACGACACATGAAGGATGTTTTCTTCATACGTTTCCGAAACCAAAAACTCGTTAGGAAAAAATGTGAAGACCGAATCAACTTGCGCGGACTTTTAACACCAGCTCGGTGAATCCATTCACATTTCATATGCAGTAAACATTATGTTGGGTTGGCATGGTCTTTCAGAGGACAAAGAGGTAAGCCATTTTTATATTTTTAACTTATTTTTTTAGCGTAACGTTGTGCCGTACTGCTTCTGTCTGACAATGAATGACCTGAAAAGAATTACAGTGGTATCTTGACTGCCACTGTTACCGTTTCTGTTATATATATATAAAAAAACAACATTAGTAAGGGGGAAGTGTAAATAAATTATAGGATTAAGATGTGTTATCATGAAAAAATTAAAAGTTTTCGTTGGCTGTCACTGAGTAGCATTTTCGATCGCTACACAAAGCTAACTAAATTACCCCCAAGAACGGTAAAAGACGTAGGACAACCAGAGGATATATAAGAAAGACAGCCCTGATGGTAAAGGATAGCTTGTTGAAAAAGGAGAATTTCATTGTCAGTCGCGTCGATAAAAAAGCTAAAGCTATGCTTAGGTCGGCTCGTTTTTTTCGTCTTTTTCAGCCTTTGACACTCAAGCCATCTCTTTAACTGAACATTTTTATGTTCTTCCACATCTTTGCCAGTCAATTTGGCACTAGGCACATCATTTTCGGAGAGAATTGGTAGATTTAGCTCTGTAAACATCTCCTTCGTACACGATTTCCATTCATTTCCTATTAGGGACAAACGGTGTCTCTTCCCTACTTAGCAACAGTAGCTAATGTCATGAATATTAATGAGCGGAAGTGACGTGTTGCTTGCGGTACGCCATTGTGTGTAACTAATTGATATATCGTTTCACATAGACTAATTGTTACACGTCCTGTGTTAACATATGGCAGATGTGTGTACATATTGGATCTGAGTTTGCTAAAAAACTCTATGTAAACACAAGTGACATTTACAATCCGATAAACATAGTTCCGTAAAATCTTTTAGTTATTATTTTTGTTATTATTAATATGAGTATCGTCACTCACATCACTTCTTAATTGATGGTAGTACATGTCAAATTGACCGAAGCTTTTTTTTTTCTACTATCGGTGCCGACTGCGGTGGCAAGCCTGTCTTTTAGGGTGGCAGTTGCCTCCCATGCCTGGTGGATCCGTCCCGGGCCGTCTGAAACATAAAACGTTATTCATTTCTTCATTAGTTCACTTAAAGCAACATTAGGTAACTTTTCAACCTTTATAAAATATTTTCATAACATTTGTGATGATACGTCGACTAGTTGGATGACACCTCTTTTATATCTTGAGTGGGTCTGTATTGCTTTCACCGGCACTAATTAGCTTTGAGGAGGGTGGCATGAACCCTGCCATACAAAAAAAAAAAAAAATGAGCTGACTGCTTTACGACATACGTCTCTTCCCCCTTTCCCCATTCATTATAAAGATTGAAGTCGATGTGAACGCTTTCACGCAAATTCTGCAAAGATGGCAGAGCAAAATAACAGACAAAAATTTTTGTCTGAGAAGGGGAAAAAAGGCTACTAGGATATACAGACTAAACAAACACCGGCTTTCACTCGCTGGCGTCAACCGAACTCATCAGCGCTGAGGAGTTCGGGTGAGGTGGGGGGGTTAGCCACATGGTTGCTAACCGCTATGTGCTATTGTTTAATCACAACTGGATTCATTACCTTATTACTGTTCAATCTTCACACAGCCGCTGGAAACAAATGTGTTTTTTTAATCCGTATGCAGGCGACTGGGAGATTGATTTTTGATTGATTGATGATTTTACAACACTGTGCGGGTGTGTGCTGGTCCTCATGGGAAACGCAGTCTTCCTTAAGGCAAAACACTACCACTTTTGTCCACCAGAGTCGCTAAAATCGACCAAAACTGAAAACATACCAAGTGTTGCTTTAATTAATAAAAATGTGTTTTTTTTTAATTGTGTTAGCCCACTATAGCTCTCTGTGACTCAATGTTATATCAAGTTTCACCCAAAATATTCAAGAACTGACTAATGGAAAGGAACATTTTGCTGCAATATTTATCAGCTTCTTTTGACAGGTTTAGACGCAAGTGAGAATGCTTTGTTTAAGAGGATTAAAGCGGGCTAACTCCAGTTAACCACTCTGAATTTGGGATTATAATTGATGTTCTTTTTTAATTGTATTATTTAACTAAACTGTCTGAAAGAAAATAATCCAACTAGTGTCGTGAAAAAGTAACAGTGCAATAGTGGTCTGAGTCCGAATAGTCAATCGATATATTTTATGGAAAATGATGATTAACATTAATTCACACTAATTTGTAGAGTCTTTGTATCACTTGATGAGATGTTTTTCACGTAACTCAAAAATGGAGTTAGCCCACTTTAGCTCTCAGTGGCTGGATTAAATACCACTTTTCCATCAAAATATTCATGACTTAATTGATTGAAAGGAATATTTTGCTGCTATATTTACCAGCTTCTTTGGACAGATTTTGTGACAATTTAATGAAAAGAAAAAAAAAAAGTTAGTCGCGAGTTTAATTTGAAACTCACAACATGAATGCAATCATTGTCACACTAGTTGTACTTATTATTATTATTTGAGAAGCAACTCTTTATTTAACTCACAAAAGAACGAGCCGAATACCATCGACGTTTGCAATTCACCTCATCGGATATGAATCAGCTGTACAGACACTTTGAAGTCTTACGCATTTATTTATTGTTTCTATGCCGATGACTGCTTTCGGCGTTCCCGGGCATGGCGAGAAGACATATTTTACATACTAGAGAAACATCTATTTATTTTTTTCTTTGGAGGATTCCGACATGTGACGTGCGGAGGCCGATGATTTTGTTTGTGTGTTGACTCTCAGGTGTGAAGAAGCTGCCGAACAGCAACTTAGGCAGCCTTTGAGCCCACCCGCTGACTGAACTCTGTTTTTTGCTCATAATAAACGGGTTCACTCAACATGAAGTGTCCTCATTTGCAACTGCAAAAACACATGAGATGAAATGCTGAAACAGCCACGGTGTGGCAAGTTCAACTTTATCTTAATCAAATATCACCGCCACTTGTAACTTGGAGGAAACACCCAAGTGTGTACGAATGTGAAATGGCACAAAAGATAAGAACTTTTGTTTGTCTTGGGTGGTGCAGATTCCTGCAACAAGAGTGAACTACTTTTTATAAAGCACTTTATAGTTCACGCAGACATGCAATGATTAGTGATAACTAGTTGTCCGAGAATGATTTAAAAAAAAAAAAAACGATATCCCAATATTGTCCAACTCCAGAAATCCGATTCCGATATCAAACTGATACTATTATATGCGGTCGTGGACTTTACATATGTATTATTTTTTCATTTTCATTTCATTCGTTTATTTCAGGCCATGATTCCTTGTCAAGACAACAAATATATACAGCTCATATAATCATGTAACAAAAAAAGAGCAGCAAAGCTAAGTAACATTGCAACATCAACTACATACCTGAAAAGGCGTTTGATGTTGCAATGTTACTTAGCTTTGCTGCTCTTTTTTTTGTTAAAAAATACTACATGCCTGAAAAGGAGTGGGAAGAAGAAAATTTATTGAATCCCACCCCTATTCTCATTTAATTAAGAACAAAAAATTCTTGCTACTTCCTTTCGAAAATGTAGGCCACCCAAAAAATCTGCTTAAGTTGAGTCAATCACAATCAATTAGTCAATATAACTGAAGATGTGTTTACTGAACAATGAGCACTGAACTAAAACATAAACCCAACAGGTATTGTGCTTTGTCATCAGATAAAAAAATTAGGTGCTAAAGGAGACTGATGTGGTCTTGGTCCATGAAACAACTTTCTTAACCTGGGAGACAGGTTAGGACAGCAGGCCTATCAATAACCAAAAGGCCTCTCAATAACTTACTAACTTATAACTAATACTGTAAAATGCAAACATTATATAGTAAGGTTTATCACTCTTTCCTCATAACAAAAATATGTTAGCACAAAAAGGATTCATGGCTTGCCTTATAATAATCAATATAAACGGCAGTGAACGAACCCGTATTCAATAAAGTATGAGGTTTCTTCTCTGCATAGTACAAAATCGTACCAAGCATGCTGACAGGACTAACATTATAAGACAACTATTATATGTATGTATAGCATAGCACACTAGCTTGAGCTACTAGCCTACTAGCCTTAAGCATTGGCTGGCTTCTATGACACAATAACTTATGAAGTTCTGTATATATGACCCTTCACCACCAAAGTAAACATATATTGCACATCCATATGTTATAGTAAACATAAATACTTACACATATATTTCCAAGGCGGAAACATAAGTAACAGAAAGCATTCACAATTGTCAATGCTACCGCTAGACACAGCACTGTGTAAAGTGAATGAGTTTTGGGGCCAAATTATAGATGCAGCGAATTATTATGACCGGCAGGTGGCAGCAATGCCCCGCAAATGGTCAACTGATTTCCCAGCCAGCCAGCACAGTACATATTATCAGCCCTATTAATAATGTTATTGGATTTATTGGGGTGACGTCATAATTCTTATTATCGGATCGATAATTATCGGACCAATAATTATTGTGCACCAGTACTATAAGACAATGCCATATGCATATTGGCCCAAAATCGATTATGAAAACCTGATGTCTGTATTATCAGATATTTTAATATGCTTTTTTGTCCATTGTGACTGCGGACTAGCAGCAATCGAACGATCAGAGAGAAGAAATTCATACAGCCCTTTTCATTCTTACAGTGCTGGCCAAAAGTATTGCCCCCCCCCCCACCCACCCCCTGCAATTCTGTCAGATAATGCTCAATTTCTCCTAGAAAATGATTGCAATTACAAATGCTTGGGTAGTAATGTCTTCATTTATTTTGCGTGCAATTAAAAAACACAAAATAGAATGGGGGAAAAAATGTAATCATTATCATTTTACACAAAAGTATTGGCTCCCTCAGCCTAATACTTGGTTGCACAACATTTAGACAAAATGACTGCAAACAACCGCTTCCGGTATCCATGAAGGAGTTTCTTACAATGCTCTGCTGGAATTCTAGACCATTCTTCTTTGGCCAACTGCTCTGAGTCTCTGAGATTTGAAGGGTGCCTTCTCCAAACTACCTTTTTCAGATCTCTCCACAGGTATTTTGTGGTATTCAGGTCTAGACTCATTTCTAACCACTTTAGAAGTCTCCAATATTTTCTCTCAAACCATTTTGTAGTGCTTTTTGAAGTGTGTTTTGGGTCATTGTCCTGCTGAAAGACCCATGACCTCTGAGTGAGACCCAGCGTTCTCACACTGGGCCTTACATTATGCTGCAAAATTTGTTTGTAGTCTTCAGACTTCATAATGCCATGCACATGGTCAAGCAGTCCAGTGCCAGAGGTAGCAAAGCAACCCCAAAACGTCAGGGAACCTCCGCCATGTTTGACTGGGGGGACCGTTTTCTTTAAAGACCTCATTTTTTCCCTTGTAAACTCTATGTTGATGCCTTTTCCCAAAAAGCTCTACTTTTGTCTCATCTGACCAGAGAACATTCTTCCAAAACGTTTTTGGCTTTCTCGGGTAAGTTTTGGCAAACTCCAGCCTGGCTTTTTTATGTCTCTGGGTCAGAAGTGGGGTCTTCCTGGGTATCCTACCATGGAGTCCCTTTTTGTTCAGACGCCGACGGATAGTACGGGTTGACACTGTTGTACCCTCGGACTGCAGGACAGCTTGAATTTGTTTGGATGTTAGTTGAGGCTTTTATCCACCATCCGCGCAATCTTTCGTTGAAATCTCGTCAATTTTTCTTTTCCGTTCACATCTAGGGAGGTTAGCCACAGTGCTTTGGGCTTTACACTTATTGACGACACAACACACCGTAGACACAGGAGCATTCAGGTATTTGGAGATGGATTTGTAGCCTTGAAATTGCCCATTATCCTCACAATTTTGCTTCTCAAGTCCACAGACAGTTGTTTGGTCTTCTTTCTTTTCTCCATGCTCAATTTGGTACACACAAGGACACAGGCAGTGTTGTCACAGATTACTTGAAAAAGTAATTTAATTACTGATTACACCTCAAAAAAGTAATCTAGTTACTTTACTGATTACTTCATTATCAAAGTAACTAAGATACTTTAAAAGTAATCTATCAGTTACTTTTTACCCATTTTTCTCCCTTTGCCGCCTCAACATAAGAATGACAACAGAAAAATGTCATCACATGTAATTGACTTTCCGATGATTGAATTTAAAGGGGAATATCAGAATTTCGCGCTAGCTTAGCCACTCCGGAGCCCTGAAACTAACAAAAATCTGACAAACTGCTTTGAAATTTGTTGAAATTAACTCCACCGACCAATTAAACCCCGCTACCTCTTAAGATTAAGCCTAATGTCAAAACTTCTGAATTTAGGGTTATGGTTAACAGCATATCAGTGCCAGTGTAAAAGAATGCAAACTGACGGCACAATAATCAACAACACACAAGTGGATTGTACAGTGCAATAAACACAAAGATGGTGGTGGGCGCGGATGTGCGTGCAGCCGTGCACAGTAACAACCCGGAAGTACTCCTCTCAACACACACGCGGTCAATTTGGCCACAAAACGTGGCAGCAACTAAGCACTTTACACTCAGTCGGACTTAACAACACATCCCACAGATGCTAAACAAACACATCACCTCATGGCCTGAATGTGCAACACTCATATGATGTAAAAAAAACCTTGCCAACTTGGAGCGATGACTGCCCGCCGTTGCTACGGGAAAGCTACGAAACGGCCGCGCATGTAGGGGGTCCAACCTTTTGCTGATACCCTCCAGAATGAAGGAAAAATACTCACCTTTATTCATGGATATCCACAGATCAACACTCCCTCGCAACGTCTCAATACTCGGCGCGAATGTCCACCCGCCTCAGTCCCACAACACGTGACGCGAGACCAAAACAGGAAATAGCTAAGAGGTTGTCATGGAAACACGTACCGGGAACCTTTTATTTGAGCATTTTCTAATCAAAATGCTCTTCGTACATGACTACAATATTCTTCATTCTACATACGTTATGAGGCAATAAAAAAATAGTAACGCAGAGACACTAAGGAAACTAACTTTAATCAGATTACTGGTGTAGAAAAATGAACGTGTTAGATTACTCGTTACTGAAAAAAGTAATCAGATTACAGTAACGCGTTACTAACTAAAGCGTTACTGACAACACTGGACACAGGACAGAGGTTGAATCAACTTTAATCCATTTTAACTGGCTGCACGTGTGATTTAGTTATTGCCCCCTACCTGTTGTGCTGCATGTGCCACAGGTAAGTAACAGGTTCTGTTAATTACACCAATTTGGGAAGCACATGATTTTTCGAAGGCTGCCAATACTTTTGTCCGGCCAATTTTTGAAGTTTTGTGTAAAATGATAATGATTTTAGTTTCCAGTCTCTTTTGTGTTTTTTAATTGCAAGCAAAATGAATGAAGATATTACTAACAAAGCATTTGTAATTGCAATCATTTTTGGGGGGAGAAATTGAGCATTATCTGACAGAATTGCAGGGGTGTATATACTTTTGGCTAGCACTGTATCTCTAAATGAGATGTTCCTTAAAAAAATATCAGATGTGGCCATTGAGCATAAAGTTCTGCCCTAAAGTAAATAGTGTGCTTTGACCCCGACTGCCCCTCCCTGCCAGCCACTATAAAACATGAAGCCTCACCATCTTGGTCCTGCCTGCTTGCCTGCCTTCTTCACCAATCTCCAACATGTCTTTCATGGCGCCTCCTGGTTATCAGCCCGTCTACAGTCCTGTGAGTTAACTTACTTTTCTCACTTTTATTTATTTATTTTTTTTCAATTGAGTTGTACTTGCTGTAGGTAAAACGTATACTTTTGTAATTGTAGAATTATTGATTAATGAGTTCAAATGACATCATTTTATGCTTATATACAGGCAATTCCATACTTGGGGCCCATCTACGGGGGTCTGAGGGAAGGGGCGTCCATCTATCTGCAGGGCTCAGTCCCAGACAAGATCACCAGGTGACTTAATTCCATGGTATCGGGCAGGGAAGTGGGGTGTGTTTCAAGAGTCAAAGTGCGGGTGCGCAAACATTCCAAAGCACACCTTCACCTTTTGCTTAAAGTGGGCGGGGCAAAGTCATTTACGGTTCACTGTGTCATAAATTCTGTTGTAAATGGCAACTGATTACAGAAAAAATGTGATTTTATTTGGGATATCCTGAACACTAAAAAGTATAAGTACGAGGGGTATTCAAAAAGTAATGCACCCAACTTTATTATGTACAAACAAATTATAATAGCAACATATACTATACATTAAAAGAAAGGTACAAGTGTGAGGATTACATTTTTACTTCTCCACATAGTCTCCACCTCTCTCAAGAGCTACAGTCCACCTATGAATGAGGGCATGTATACCAGTGTTGGAGAACTCAGCCGGTTGATCTCTAAGCCAATTCTTGACAGCAGTTTTCACTTCATCGTCATTGCCATATCGGTTGCCTCGGAGTCCTTCTTTCATTGGACCAAAGAGGTGGTAGTCTGACGGTGCCAAATTAGGAGAATATGGCAGATGTGGTATCACAGTTCATCCAAATGAAATAAAGACCTCCATGGTCCTGATGCATGTGTGAGGACCAGTGTTGTTAATAACGGCGTTACAATATAACAGCGTTACTAACGGCGTTATTTTTTTCAGTAGTGGGTAATCTAATTAATTACTTTTCTCATCTTGGCAACGCCGTTACCGTTACTGAGGACGGAAAGGCATGAGTTACTATGCGTTATTATATTGGTCGAAAGTCTGAGGGAGACGGACTCACCGAGACGACAGAGCAGAGCAGGAGTGGGGAGGAGGCAAGAAAGTTGTGACGCCGAGCAAACGCGATGCTAGGTAGCTCCAATAATACATGTTGTAGCCGATACCCTACAAACTACGCACGCATGTTATGGTAGATATGGTAGACATGGTAGATATCACATATACTGTATATAGATATAACTAGATGACAAATGACAGACAGGGCACTAGATGCGTTAGTAAACAGCCGCCATCTTAAAGCAGTAGACTTTTTAGGACGGCTCTGTTGTAGAGAACCTTCCTAGCGAACCTAAGTAACTTTTTATCTAAAATACTTCTAAATCGGCAAAATCTATAATTGAATCTATCTTTAAATGATGAAACAGTTTTAAAACTTTCATATGTCGAAAGTAGAGAGAAGGGAACTAATGCAATAATGGGAGCAATTTTAACAACTTTTAACAGTTGATTCAGGGTAAAGGGTAAATTAGGGTAAAGAATTGGGCTCGGGCCAATTGTACCAAAAACCTTCACAAAAAACTTCACATAGTGTGGCCAATGTTTTTTGTTTTTTGTTTTTTTTTGAGGGGAAAAAAAAGTAATTATCACCAATTACTTTGCCAAGTAACTAATTACTCTTACATTCAGGTAATTGAGTTACTAACGCAATTATTTTTGGGGAGAAGTAATTTGTAACTATAATTAATTACTTTTTTTCAGTAAGATTAACAACACTGGTGAGGACATGCATTGTCATGCTGGAGGAGCACATTTGCCATGCCCAAGTTGGGCTGAACACGTCGAATTCTTGCTTTGAGCTTCCTAAGAGTCTTCAACGTATACCTCAGTTAATGGTTTCCCCCTTTGACAAAAAATCCACAAGGATTACACCTTGAGAATCCCAAAAAACGGTGGCCATAATTTTGCCATCTGACTTTTGGGCCTTGAATTTTTTGGTCTTTGGTGAATTTGGGTGACGCCATTCCATTGATCTCCTTCTTGGTTTTCAATACTGTTTTTAAATCACTGTACCCATCTTCTTACAGTACTATAGTCCATGGTATCATCCCTGTAGACATTTTTACCCCATTGTGAATCTTCAGAGGGGTTTCTCCCTCTGCAACAAGGAATTCGATTACAGCTCTTTGTTTCTGACGAGCTTCAAGGGGGGCAGCCATTTTGGAAGCTAGTTTAAGCTTTAAAAATCAGAAAATAAGAAAAACACAAATAACAATCGCAAAAAGGTGGGTCCTATCATGTTTGTGCCAAATATAAACAAGATTGGTAAAATCCTGTACGAGCAATGCAACTTGAGTGCATTACTTTTTGAATGCCCCTCGTAAAACAATCAAACATCTAATTTGTTCTTATCAGTAAAATCCAGCATTTAGTCAAGATTAATTGGAGAAAAAAGGGATTCCCCCCCACTTAAAATTACCACAAATAAAACAAGAAAAAAGTGATTTGTGGCATGAATCTATTTTTATTGATTAATTTTTTCACTTTTTATTTTTACCTGTCCTGTTCCGATGCTTACACATGGAGAATAAGAATATGAGTGTCCTTATGGGCTGAAAAGTTTTCATGTATCACATGGGAGTTTGATATACTCCCATTGTGGTTGTTCATTATGTTTTATTTATTAAGAGAAAGCAGGACGGTGTAATGGGGGACAGAAAGGAAGGAGGCAGACAGAAGAGAAGAACAAACAACAACATAGAATAAATGATTACACACCTATAAACATAGTGGTGCTATCATTAGCTTATTATATTTACCCATGAGCACCATGTGGGGGGCCTGATAACTAAGGAGAAAGAGGAGGGAAGGTGAGCCAAAAAGAGATGTCATTAGGCGGGGTGGAGTGTACACAATTCAGCATTGTGAGGTGGTTATGTAAATCACCTGTAAATTGGGATATATTGACATCCTATTCTATGCTACCTGATCGCTAATCCTGGCACTGACATTAATTGATGATGAATTGTGGCAATTATTCATGATCAATCACATTATTTTTTGTTATCATAGCTATTCATGGATCTAAAAATACAACATACAGTATGAAACAAATAAAAAAAACTATTAATTGCACCTATTTATGAATTGAATTATGAAATTATGAAATATTTATGAATTATGACGATTAGAATTACAAAACTGCTTTTTATGAATTAAATTAATCACAAAGATATAGCAATTAATTGAGATTAATTACAGGAATACATGATTTAGATTTTTTGGGGGATATTAATGCCATTTAAAATGACAACAATAAAGAAAAAATTGATCAATGGTATCAATTTATTTATACATTGCGATCAGTCACAGAAAATTTCACGATTTCTTCAAAAATATTATATTTATACCCCCCCCCCAAAAAAAATTCCACATATTAAACAAAACAAAAAAAAAAGTTTCTTTACCGTCTATCTAACTTTTTTTTTTTTGAAGATTCTTCGTCAACCTGTTATGCGGGCAGTCCGAGTCCAGCGACATCGCGGTCCACTTCAACCCGCGTTTCGACGGATGGGACAAGGTGGTCTTCAACAGCCGCCGCGACAACGCGTGGGACAACGAAGAGAAAATTCGCAGTATGCCCTTCAGTAAAGGCGACGCCTTCGAGATTGTCATCACGTGCTCGCCGCATGACTACCAGGTGTGAACTTGTGTTGCGTATTTCAACTTGTAAACTATATGGCCAGTCTATAATTTTATCCACCAGAGCTGTGGACATATAGTCAAATGCAGTGATGACACAAGAAACAACTTGAACAGTAACTGAAGAAATAATTTTCACAGAAAATGAACTTTACATTTTACAATATTATTTACATACAGTGGTCCTTGAGATACAACATGAATTCATTCCAGACTGGCTTTCGTATCATGTTTTTTTTTTTTTTCGTATAATGAATCGCGTTTTACATGAATATCATCTAATTCGTTCCAAGCTCTACTAAAGCACCTCATTAAATTTTATAATCAGGGTAAATAAAACTAGAATAAAACAAGAGCCAAACACACTTGATTCATTCAATTTAACTAACCTAACCTAGTAAACCTAGTAAAAAAATGTAAGTATTTAATCTTAAAAAAAAATGTTTGGCAGAAATGTTCTTAATTCAATAATACAACTAGCTAAAGATGTCACCAACATATTCATAGTTAGTGTTGGCATTCAATGTATTTGTTGTTGTTGTTTGTGCTTCTTCTCTCTCTCTCTCTCTCTCTCTCTCTCGCCCTCTCTCCTTCTTTTCTTCTGTTCGCTGATTTCTTCTAATAAATGAGGTACGTTGAATGATCACAATGGGAGTATCTCATACTCCCATTTGATAGATTACAAGTCTTTAGACCAATCGGACACTCAGATCTTCATTCTCTGTGACAAGCAGCTGAACAGGACAGGTCAAAGAAGAAAAAAAACAAAAAGAAATGATCTTAATTTAACAATAGATATTGTTCAAAACATCATGTGAAAGCATCTTCTTTTGATTTAGGTGAAAACTGACCGACTTTTAGATGTATAGGCTCAATAAGAACAAATGGTAATATTTACTCAAAGTAAGTAGAAGAATCTGATGCATTAATATGTTAACTAGCCCTTAAAACTCAAAACAAGATGAAAATGACGAGATTCAAGAAAAATTAACAGATTAAGACGTTATACTGTAGATTTTCAGTGTGAATGTTAGTATAGGTCAATCCAGATTTATTTTGCATCAATCATCAAGCCTATCAATTAATTAGGTTCTTATTGGAGAGAAATGTAGCCCTGACCGCCGCCATTCACCCAATCGGTTTAGTTTTATTAACGTCCCGTCCCCAGCAAAATGTGTACATGCAGTTTATGATTAAGGTTACAGTGGGGCAAATAAGTACTTAGTCAACCACTAATTTTGCATGTTCTCCCACTTGAAAATATTAGAAACGTTTTCTGTAACTCTTCATAAGCTTTTCACACACTGTTGCTGGTATTTTGGCCCATTCCTCCATGCAGATCTTCTCTAGAGTAATGATATTTTGGGGCTGTCATTGGGCAACACGGACTTTCAACTCCTTCTACAGATTTTCTATGGCGTTGAGATCTGGAGACTGGCCAGGCCACTACAGGACCTTGAAATGCTTCTTATGAAGCCACTCCTTTGTTGCCCTGGCTGTGTGTTTGGGATCATTGTCATGCTGAAAGACCGAGCCACGTGTCATCTTCAATGCCCTTGCTGATGGAAGGAGATTTTCACTCACACAGATCAGTTGTCCTGGTCCCTTTGCAGAAAAACAGCCCCAAAGCATGATGTTTCCACCCCCATGCTTCACAGTGGGTATGGTGTTGTTCGGATGCACTTCAGTATTCTTTCTCTTCCAAACAGGAGAACATGTGTTTCTACCAAAAAGTTTTATTTTGGTTTCATCTGACCATAACACATTCTCCCAGTCCTCTTCTGGATCATCCAAATGCTCTCTCGCGAACCGCAGACGGGCCTGGACGTGTACTGGCTTCAGCAGGGGGACACGTCTGGCAGTGCAGGATTTGAGTCCCTGGCGGCGCATTGTGTTATTGATAGTAGCCTTTGTTACTGTGTTCCCAGCTCTCTGTAGGTCATTCACTAGGTCCACCCGTGTGTTTCTGGGATTTTTGCTCACTGTTCTTGTTATCATTTTGACGCCACGGGGTGAGATCTTGCATGGAGCCCCAGATCGAGGGAGATTATCAGTGGTCTTGTATGTCTTCCATTGCTCCCACAGTTGATACATTTTACCTATTGCAGATTCAGTCTTCCCAGCGTGGTGCAGGTCTCCAATTTTGTCTCTGGTGTCCTTCAACAGCTCTTTGGTCTTGGCCATTGTGGAGTCTGGAGTGTGACTGACTGAGGTTGTGGAGAGATGTCTTTTATACCGATAATGAGTTAAAACAGATGCCATTAATACAGGTAACGAGTTGAGACTCGTTAGACCTCGTTAGAAGAAGTTAGACCTCTTTGACAGCCAGAAATCCTGCTTGTTTGTAGGTGACCAAATACTTATTTTCCACTCTAATTTGGAAATAAATTATTTAAAGGGTATGTCATGCCCTGGGAAAATGTTAATATTCCATCATTTATCCATAAACGCATGCCTTTTGTATTCAAATCATGCCACTTCGTGTAATTACACACAAGAAAATGAGAGAAATTTGGCTCGATTGTCAAGCTAAAACGACCGGCGCCCGAGATCTGGCAGTTTGTGTGCGTGACGTCACGACAAGTGAAGAGAGTGCCACCGGCCACTAGGGGGGCAGCGCCTGTCTGCATCAATATAATTCCTTCTGGTGAGGGGAGATTTAGGGGTGTTTTGAGCTGTTTATGCTGATGCATTGTGTTCGTCCTGCACATATTCCAGGTTCCCTCATGAAGAAACACCCCTCGTTGTCAATAAAAGAGAATTCAGAATTGACAGTGAGGGGTGTTTCTTCAACAAGAAAAAGGCTCAGTGCTTTCATACTGAATGGCGGCGATGATGGCAGACAATTTCGTTTCTAGTTTCAGCGACGAATCCGACGTAACGAATGTTCATCTAATGGTGACGAGGAGAGTTACGAAGCTTTAATCGGTGTTTTAGGTTACCAATTTGAGCCCGAACGAACGCCAATGCAGCGTAATGAAACGGTCATTGAAGGGAGCAATGACACTGATGAAACATCGGCAGCAGATCGTGTGGGAAACACCAATGATTTGTTTTGCATTTCTTTTTGTGGAGCTGAAACACCGTGACTGCAAAATAAAGGAATGCATAGAATAATTATCATTTATTGCGCTATCATAGCTTTTCGCTCTGCCAACAGACACAAATATGAATGGGATCAGAGGATTTGTTCTATATATTTTACTAACGATAATTTATACATGTGTCCAGTCCTGTATCCAATGCGTGACATTTTTTTATTATATTTCGAGCTTGGCTGCTCCCCTCCATTGCTTAGCTTAGCCTCCTTTGCCACTCATCGTCCTCTTTCTTGATATCTCGGGACATTTAGGTGGCTGCGCGTGTATGGTCGGCACCGCATCTCCTTTGAGCAGCAATCTTTTAGCCAAACCCGATTTCACTTGTCCATAGTTCGAGAAGCTTTCAGGTGGAAAATGCGCACCATAGAAAACCGTGCCGGAGGCTGTGCCTAGAAAATTAGCCCTCTTTGCACAGACGAATTTTACCCATTGTCTGCGTAGTCCAGCTTTTTTTTTCGCGTTCAGGAACTCATGGATACTATATTCCGATAAACAGCTATTTGTACACCACATAGCACAGCAGTTTTGAACCATTCTAGTGATGTTTTGGTCAAACAAACCCGAACGCTACTCTCTCGTCGTTAAAAAAACAATGGCACCTGGCTCCGCCTCGACTTTCATTCACTTGTCGTGACGTCCCCGCCCCATTCGGCTGTTTCCGGAACACTTTCGGAAATGTTCGTCATTTTCGATCTATTTTCGATAATTGCTCATTAATGTGATTGATTTTTTTGTTAACTTTATCAATATTTGTTATCTTGGCACATAACGGTTCTATTGATGTCTCACACCCCCTTTGCCGCTACATACCCTTTAAAAATCAAACAATGTGATTTTCAGTTTTTTTTTTTCCACATTCTGTCTCTCTGGTTGAGGTTTACCAATGTTGACAATTACAGGCCTTGCTAATCTTTTCAAGTTGGAGAACTTGCACAATTGGTGGTTGACTAAATACTTATTTGCCCCACTGTATATTGTCCCTCCCAACATTGAGACCAAACCTATGTCCTTGCATGATACTATCTTGTTTTCACATGTTAGCGTCACAATTTTACATGACAATATCATTCTCTCATGTGAAAACATGCTCCTAGCCTTTTTTTTTTTTTTTTTTTTTTTTTTTTGGGTGGCAGCATGACACTTCCGTACAACATAATGCAACGAAAATGTGGAACCTTACCTTTCAAGTGAGCCTATTTCAGAAAGCAAAAGTAATACCAACAACAGGCCAAAATGATACATATGCTGAACATATTTACAGTGCCTTGCAAAAGTATTCGGCCCCCTTGAACCTTGCAACCTTTCGCCACATTTCAGGCTTCAAACATAAAGATATAAAATTTTAATTTTTTTGTCAAGAATCAACAACAAGTGGGACACAATCGTGAAGTGGAACAAAATTTATTGGATGACTTAAAATTTTTTGACAAATAAAAAACTGAAAAGTGGGGCGTGCAATATTATTCGGCCCCCTTGCGTTAATACTTTGTAGCGCCACCTTTTGCTCCAATTACAGCTGCAAGTCGCTTGGGGTATGTTTCTATCAGTTTTGCACATCGAGAGACTGACATTCTTGCCCATTCTTCCTTGCAAAACAGCTCGAGCTCAGTGAGGTTGGATGGAGAGTGTTTGTGAACAGCAGTCTTCAGCTCTTTCCACAGATTCTCGATTGGATTCAGGTCTGGACTTTGACTTGGCCATTCTAACACCTGGATACGTTTATTTTTGAACCATTCCATTGTAGATTTGGCTTTATGTTTTGGATCATTGTCCTGTTGGAAGATAAATCTCCGTCCCAGTCTCAGGTCTTGTGCAGATACCAACAGGTTTTCTTCCAGAATGTTCCTGTATTTGGCTGCATCCATCTTCTCGTCAATTTTAACCATCTTCCCTGTCCCTGCTGAAGAAAAGCAGGCCCAAACCATGATGCTGCCACCACCATGTTTGACAGTGGGGATGGTGTGTTCAGGGTGATGAGCTGTGTTGCTTTTACGCCAAACATATCGTTTTGCATTGTGGCCAAAAAGTTCAATTTTGGTTTCATCTGACCAGAGCACCTTCTTCCAGGTGGCTTGTGGCAAACTTTAAACGAGACTTTTTATGGATATCTTTGAGAAATGGCTTTCTTCTTGCCGCTCTTCCATAAAGGCCAGATTTGTGCAGTGTACGACTGATTGTTGTCCTATGGACAGACTCTCCCACCTCAGCTGTAGATCTCTGCAGTTCATCCAGAGTGATCATGGGCCTCTTGGCTGCATCTCTGATCAGTTTTCTCCTTGTTTGAGAAGAAAGTTTGGAAGGACGGCCGGGTCTTGGTAGATTTGCAGTGGTCTGATGCTCCTTCCATTTCAATATGATGGCTTGCACAGTGCTCCTTGAGATGTTTAAAGCTTGGGAAATCTTTTTGTATCCAAATCCGGCTTTAAACTTCTCCACAACAGTATCTCGGACCTGCCTGGTGTGTTCCTTGGTTTTCATAATGCTCTCTACACTTTAAACAGAACCCTGAGACTATCACAGAGCAGGTGCATTTATACGGAGACTTGATTACACACATTTGGATTCTGTTTATCATTTTTTTATATCATTTAGGACAACACTGGATCATTCAGAGATCCTCACTGAACTTCTGGAGTGAGTTTGCTGCACTGAATGTAAAGGGGCCGAATAATATTGCACGCCCCACTTTTCAGTTTTTTATTTGTTAAAAAAGTTTAAATTATCCAATAAATGTTGTTCCACTTCACGATTGTGTCCCACTTGTTGTTGATTCTTGACAAAAAAAATTAAATTTCATATCTTTATGTTTGAAGCCTGAAATGTGGCGAAAGGTTGCAAGATTCAAGGGGGCCGAATACTTTTGCAAGGCACTGTAGCTCTTTGCTAAATGTAATTACCCAGTACATACATAATAAATAATAAAACAATGAATAATTTCTAATTGTTTTATAATTTTCTTACTCATTTATGTAATATACAGTTGTTCATGCCGATTCACCTATTTTTCTAATTATTTTCCCACTCAATTATTGGCTGAAAACTCACCCACCAAGTGACTTCTTGACCTTTGTCAACAGTTTAAAGTCAACGGGAAAGACTTTTACACCTTCAAGCATCGCCTGCCTTTGGCCAAAGTGTGCGCCATACAAATCGGGGGTGACGTTGCCATACAGAGCATTAACGTCATCGGGGTGAGATGGATTGTTACAAGTCTCCCATTTCAGGAAGTGTGCTGGGAATTTAAATGTGGATTTAATTTTATTTATTTATTTATTTTTTTTTTAAAGGGTGGCGGTATTGGGGTAAGTTGGAAAAATGTGAAAAAAATTGACTTTTAATTGTTTCTCACTTAAGTGACATTTTTCTTTGTACTCATACAGCAGGGAGGATACCCTGGAGGTGGTATGGGGGTATGTTGAATTTATCAATATATTTGTATATTGTGGCGAACATTTCAAATTTGGTCCTTGAATTATTTTTGTGGTTTTGTAGAAAAATTCTCTGAAATTTTCTCACTCAGGAGGAGGGATGCTACCCAGGAGGTGGTATGGGGGGAAGGCCAGGATGTGAAATCGGCCCGGTCAGATTTGTTTTTTTCTTTAAATGTATTCTTAATATTTCATCTTGTTTGTTTTTTAAAAACAATTTAAAACTTTTTCGCCACAGGGTGGATATCCGGGCGATTGTGGAGGGGTGAGGTTTCACTTAAAAATGTAATGTTAATATTTAATCTTGTTTTTTTTTTTTTTTAATAATTTAAACCTTTTTTGCCACAGGGCGGATATCCGGGCGATTGTGGAGGGGTGAGGTTTGACTTAAAAAAAAAAAATCAATTAATGGCAGTTTCAGTGCCTTTGATGGTGCTGGACATCCAATCCATTAAGGCTTTGTTCAGACAAGCAGCCAAAATCTGATTTTTAGCCCATCCAGATTGAAACTGGCTGGCGCATTTGTAGTATGGCTAGTCATATTTGGATTTAGACCCTTGCTAAAAATAGAACAGTCAGCCTTAAAAATCTAATTTGAAGAGGAATCCAATTGGAATCAGATATGCCTTCAGTCTGAACGCACCCTTTGCAAGGATCTAGTGTCATCAATGGCAGCCAATGAGGTAAATTTCTTTTGAGTTTTTACAATTTGATTATTTCTAATTGTATTTTTTCAAAGCAGGGGGAACATCCCGGATGTATGGGGGAATGGGAGGTATGTAACTGTTAGTCTACGAATCTATACACAGGACAATGGCCAAATGATTAGGTGCACTTACACACTGGATTCTGTTTTTTCTGTCAGGGGGGATTTCCTGGATCAAACTTGCCGGTAAGCACTTTTGTCGGACACAAAATCTTATTTTGATAGTCAACTAATCACTGGTTTTATCGATAAACATACTGTATCATCTGCTTTCATCAAAGACCTACAGCTATTAGAGAATATTTACTCTTTTTTTCTTAAAGGGAACCACAGATAGAAAGACATGTAGTTCTTAAAAGAATAAATGTTGGTACGAGTTACAATCATTTAATATGAAAACCCCTCTTAATTTTTTCGTTTTAATAAAATTTGTAAAATTTCAATCCTAAAAATTACCTATAGGGTAGCCATTGTTGTTGATGTCGCACGGCGGTGACGACACATGGCCACACTGCCGGACTCCCACACTATGTAAGGTAGTGATTTAAATATGCCACAATGTGTCAATGTTGAGTTTTAAATGAATTAAAGATCAAATCATTAAGTGTGTTTTGTCCCTTGATGGATGCTGTAGTTTTCCTTTTATTCCACAGTGGGGTGAAAGGCAGAGAGACAGGCAAGTGAACACAATTGTTCTCACCAACTTTTAAGCAACCTTATTGGCAGTATATCATGAGTTCAGTTATATAGGTAATTTAGTATGTTGTATGAATAGAATTGACCCTACCATTATTAAGTGAATTACTTATGTTCAGGCTGACATTTACCCCTTTTCACTTGCTGAATGTGCCAGTCCATTTTTTCCCCCTAAAAATACACGTTTGATTGGCTGATGACATGCAACCCCCCCCCCCCCCACACACACACACTCAAAGCACCTCATACCCACTGTGAAGTATGGGGGTGGGTCAGTGATGCTGTGGGGCTGTTTCGCTTCCAAAGGCCCTGGGAACCTTGTTAGGGTGCATGACATCATGAATGCTTTGAAATACCAGGACATTTTTCATCAAAATCTGTTGCTGGCTGAGCTGAAGAGAAGAGTACAGAGGAGAGGACCCAGGTCTCTGGATGATTTAGAGCAGGGGTGTCCAAACATTTTGCAAAGGGGGCCAGATTTGGTGTCGTAAAAATTTGGGGGGCCGAACTTGGCTGACATTTTTTACATAGAACAATTAGGGCTGTCAAAATTATTGCGTTAATGGGCGTAAATTAATTTTAAAAAAATTAATCACGTTAAAATGTTTGACGCCTTTAACGCACGTGCCCCACTCAAACAGATTAAAATGACAGCAAAGTGTCATTTCCACTTGTTACTTGTGTTTTTTGGTGTTTTTGCGCCCTCTGTTGGTGCTTGGGTGTGACTGATTTTATGGGTTTCAGGCTTCAGCACCATATGGTAATTATTATTGACATCAACAATGGCGAGCTACTAGTTTATTTTTTGATTGAAAATTTTACAAACTTTATTAAAACGAAAACATTAAGAGGGGTTTTAATATAACATTTCTATAACTTGTACTAACATTTATCTTTTAAGAACTACAAGTCTTTCTATCCATGGATCGCTATAACAAAATGTTAATAATGTTAATGCCATCTTGTGGATTTATTGTTATAATAAACAAATACAGTACTTATGTACAGTATGTTGAATGTATATATCCGTCTTGTGTCATATCTTTCCATTCCAACAATAATTTACAGAAAAATATGGCATATTTTATAGATGGTTTGAATTGTGATTAATTACGATTAATTAATTTTTAAGTTGTGATTGACTCGATTAAAAATTTTACTCGTTTGACAGCCCTAAGAACAATATATTTAAACAAGTTTTAGCAAGCCATTCTGTGCGTCACATTTGCTTTATTATGTTTTTTAATTAATAACAATCTCACAAATAGTCTTTGTGGCGTTCTCTTTCGACTCTCGGGCTCTTGCGAAATACTACTGTGAAATAAACTAGCTTCAAGTTGCTTCAATTTCTCACAACTTTATCTTCCCTGTAATCTTGTCATACATGTCAGCGTGTCTTGTTTGGTAATATCGCCTCACATTAAACTCTTTAAAAACAGTGATTGTCTCTTTGCAAATGAGGCGGGCACAGTTGTTGCATATTTTAGTGAAGAAATAGTCCAATTTTCACCTATCCTTGAAGCGTCGGCCGTCACAGTCAACTTTCTTTTTTTTTTGTTGAATGTCGTCATTTTAGAAAATTGTGAGGAAAGGGTCACATGGGGTAATGTTGCTCAGTGTGCTGCTGCTTTTCAGTGGGTAAATGAGGAGCAGCATTTGGTGTGTAAGCTACTTGATATGCTGGTAGCAGTACTGCTGACCAATTTATTAAGTCTTGCGTGCGGGCCAAACGTTATTGATTTTAGGACAGAGGCTGGGGGCCGGATTAAATTTGACCACGGGCTGCATTTGGCCCCCTGGCTGCACTTTGGACGTCTGATTTAGAGAGATTCTGCAAAGAGGAATGGGTGAAGATCCCTCATTCTGTCTTTTCCCATCTTGTGAAACATTATAGGAGAAGATTAGGTGCTGTTTTGTTGGCAAAAGGGGGTCGTACAAAGTATTAACACCAGGGGTGCTAATAATTGTGACACACATTATTTGATGTCAAATAATTATTTCTTTATGTGGGATTTTTTCCTCACTGAATAAATGCACTTGTATTGAAGGTTAGATTTTTATTTTTTTTTCCATTAAGGTCTCATAATATCTGAATAAAAAAAATATATTACAAGCTAAAAAACACATCTTTTTCAGGGGTGCCAATAATTATGGAGGGCACTATAGCCTATCAATTAATCAGGTTCATATTGGTGAGATATGCATTCCTGACCCCCGTTCACCCAATCTGTTTGGTCTTATTAGCAGCTCTACATATCCTCAAAACCAACCGCCTCCCTCCCACCTTCCTCCCTCACCCTCTGCTTAGATGACATTAACTCCTGGTTCTCCTCCAACTTCCTCCTACTTAACAGCTCCAAAACAGAAGTTCTCTTAGTTGGTACCACCGCAACGCTCTCTAATGTCCATAAGTTCTACATTACAATCCATAATTTACCGATCTCTCCTTCGTCTCAGGTTTAGAGTCTGGGTGTCATCCTCGACAGCACACTTTCCTTCCAGTCACATATCAACAGCATCACCAGATCAGCCTATTTTCACTTTCGCAACATTTCTCGCCTCCTCCCTTCTCTCACCCGCCATACCGCTTCCACCCTGGTCAATAATCTAAAAACCTCCCGGCTCGATTATTGCAACTCACTGCTCTTCGGTCTCCCTAACAAGTCCCTCCAGAAACTGCAGCTCCTCCAGAACTCAGCAGCACGCCTCATCACACGAACCCCCGCAACACACCACATTACCCCCAACCTCCGTCAACTTCACTGGCTTCCCGTCAAACAAAGAATCAATTACAAGATCCTCATCATCACCTTCAAAATACTCCATGCCCTGGCCCCTCCCTACCTTTGCGATCTTCTCCGTCTAAACAATCCAACCCGTTCACTTCGCTCTACCACTATTCCTCCCCTCTCCGTCCCCCGTGTCCGCCTCTCCACCTTTGGTTCCAGAGCTTTTAGTCATTGCGCCCCCCAGCTCTGGAACTCCCTACCCCCTGATCTCCGCAGCATATCTACTCTATCACTTTTCTAGACTGAAAACACACCTGTTCACTCTTTCTTACCCACCATAACCCCTAGCTGTCATATTTTTACTTCTTTTTATTGTGCTTTTAATTTTTTATCCTTTTAATACCCTTTTATCGTACTGTAATTCCATGTCCCTTGTGAAGCATCTTTGTGTGTTTGAAAAGCGCTCTAGAAATAAAATGTATTGTTATTATTATTTATTATTATTAATTATTATTATTATTATGTCCCGTCCCCAGCAAAAAGTGCACATGCTGTTATATCCTCCTTACCAATGTTGAGACCAAACCTACGCCCTTGACAAATGACTCAAGAATGAATAAAGGGATTATTATCAATTTTGTAGAATATGTTTTTAATATGAAACGGAAGAGGTGATTACATTTTTGGGTAATAAGGCCAAAGGTCACAGAGGTTAGAAAATAAATTTAGTGTTAACTTGATAATGGATTAGCCAATTGAATTCAAACTTACTTGGTAGGTGATGTGGTAAGAGGAAGACTGTTGACATTTTGGGCTGTGATAATTGATTAGTTGTCGATTAGTTTAATTGTGGCAGCCCTATTTTCAAGTTTTTTGTTGTTGTTTTTAATTATCTTATGAGTCTCGTTTCTTTGTATTGCAGAGTATGGCTGGGCAGCCCATCTACAACCCCGTAAGTACTTCTTATCAATGAAATTGGTCTTGCATCAATGTCAGTCGTAATTCGATGAATCGCTTGTGCAGCCGATCCCGTACTCGGGCGCAATCCCGGGAGGAATGTTCCCCAAGAGGACCGTCATCATCCGAGGCATGGTGCCCTACAAGGCTGGCAGGTGCATTTAGGGTGTTGTTGAGCCTTAAATCACAAGGAGCAAGAAATGATCCTATATATTTTGGTTTTGTGTTCATTTTAGATTCGGCATCAACTTCCTGGTGAGCCGATCACGTGACATCGCGTTCCACGTGAACCCGCGCATCAAGGACGGCGTGGTGGTGCGCAACACAATGATGGGAGGCCACTGGGGTCAAGAGGAACGCCAGCTAGGGGGCGACAACCCCTTCAAGGAAGGACAGTACTTTGACGTGAGTTTGTAATGACGCTGTTTGTTAAAATGGAGTACAAAATAGTGTATAGACAATTGAAAGTTTTATCTATCACCTAATAAAAAAAGTTCTTAGTTCGGGCGTGAAAGTATTAAACATGCGGCTGTCAAATTGAATCTTTTGCCTACTAGTGGAAGCAAATATACCGTATTGGCCCGAATATAAGATGGTGTTTTTTGCATTGAAATAAGACTGAAAAAGAGGGGGTCGTCTTATATTTGCGGTCTAGACATTATACCCATTCACGACACTAGATGGCGCCAGATATCATTGAAGCGATGTTCTGTCATGAAAGATCTCAGCTCCTCATTTTAGTTTAACCCAGTGGCGGTCCTGGATACTTTCCCGCCCTGGGTGAACAACCCCATCAGCCCCCCCGCTCCCCGACATCCAAACTACCCAACCCCCCACCCCCGACATCCAAACTAACCCCCCCGCCGACATCAAACACAAGAATGTGTTACGTTTTTTACTTTATTTTATTAAAATAGTCTATCCCCCGCCCCGAGGCGTAGCAAGGGTCCCCGGGGGCCCTAGGCAACAGGCAACATGGGGCCCTTTGAGCATATGCAAGTAAGGGGGACAGTTGGACTTGTAGCAATAGCATATTTAATAAAAATCTAATCAATCATTGAGCGCTTTTTTGGACACTCAAAGTGCCCCCCATTGCATTATTCATTCACTTCACACTGTCCTTAATTATTTACACACATTCGCCTTAATAAACAAAATGTACTTCAGATTATTATTATTGTGCTTAGTACACATACCTTTACACATACCGTATTCTACTGACTAGCTGGTAAGTTATATTGCTTTTACTTAATAAGGATAACATTCTGGCACAGAAGTGAATCATGTAACATCTTATCAGTCTGGCTGATCAGTGTGTATGGTGATTCTAAACACTGATTTAACTTCTAGGTAACATCTTTATGTATGAAGAAACGCTAATATGCTGCAATGCTGTTAGCAAACGCTAACAAGCTAGTTACAACAAGTTAAGGCAGTTAATTGGTTTACTACTACTAGTCTGCAGTGCTTCGACTACATTAGGACATAAAAGTACAGTAATATAGTACACTCACCGCTGTCTTGCTTCCTTTTCTCCTCTTCTGCTTTTTTTTCTTTCTTTTTTTATTTCCAGACGGATAACTTTTCATTTTGCCAATTAAAAAAGGGGCCGATCGCCGCCCACTCACTCTGAGTCACGTGACACACATATATATTTGTGCAGTAAAATGAACACGAAGGTGGGGGTGGGGGGTTCGAGTGCGCGCTGCGTGCGGTCATCTTGGCCATAAAAGTGGCGAAAACTAAGCCCTTTACACTCATATGGATGTACAACATCATTTTAAGATGCTAAACTAACACCTTCCCTCTTAAAGCAAATGTGCAATGCGAATATAAAGTAAAGAACGCTCTCCTCAACGCAGCGAGAACGAGTGGGATCAACCAGCTGACGTAACAGGAAAAACACAAAACGGTCGCGCTGATGACGGCTCTAACTTATCATAAGAACTTTATGGCATGAAGAGGAAATACTTACATTCGTTCATGGACGCACAGATGGGGTGGCTGTCCTCTGCTCAAAATGCGCACCTTACGCTTACGCCTATTCTCATTCTCAGAATATGCAGCACTTTTGACGTAGGACAATAATAGGACTGGTTGCTATGGGAACGTACGCAGCGGCATACCGCATACCCAAGTAACCTTGCTAAAAGGAGTATTAAAATCGTTAAGGATTATTTTAGATCCATATATGTTATATTTTGTCTTGTAGAGTATTGAACGAGGAATATGATAGACCTATTAATGGACTTTCTTGGAAAAAAAATCACCATTTCTTTAAGCAGTCACATGAATAATGAGGTGGCCTGTGAAATGCTGCACAAGGTACGAAGCCCCGCTCCCCTCCTTGCTTTAACTCGAGCAGTGATTGAGACTCATCCTGCTCACTCACTGCAGTTGCGATCAGCTGATCCACCTCCCGTCTCCCCCTGCCCCTCCTTAACACACATGACTCTCAGCAGCAGTTGACATGATAGTAAGGGGCGCCCTAGCGCCCATTCTAATTACTTGACGTGGAAATGAGCGGTATTATTCCAATATCCTAGCGGATTTTTTTTGTTTGTTTGTTTCTCCTCGAGGGCGCCTGTGCGCCCCCAAATAGATTGCGCCCTGGGCGGTCGCCTATATTGCCCATAGGAAAAACCGCCTGTGGTTTAACCAGTTTGCATTATTTTATTGCAATGTTTTTCCTTATTTAGATTTGTTTCAAGACTACAGTTACAGTTAGACATCACTTTGATGGTTATTGCAGTTATTGCAATTTTGTTGTTTTATCACAATCGATTGGTTTATTTACATTTCAAAAACCAGAAGCTATTCATTTACGAATGATCGCACTTTAGTTTACATATTTAAATGTTCGGATATTAAGATTTGAATGAGGCAAAATAACAAGCTTTTTCTCTCAAATACAGTGCCTTGCAAAAGTATTCGGCCCCCTTGAATCTTGCAACCTTTCGCCACATTTCAGGCTTCAAACATAAAGATATGAAATTTAATTTTTTTGTCAAGAATCAACAACAAGTGGGACACAATCGTGAAGTGGAACAACATTTATTGGATAATTTAAACTTTTTTAACAAATAAAAAACTGAAAAGTGGGGCGTGCAATATTATTCGGCCCCTTTACTTTCAGTGCAGCAAACTCACTCCAGAAGTTCAGTGAGGATCTCTGAATGATCCAATGTTGTCCTAAATGACCGATGATGATAAATAGAATCCACCTGTGTGTAATCAAGTCTCCGTATAAATGCACCTGCTCTGTGATAGTCTCAGGGTTCTGTTTAAAGTGCAGAGAGCATTATGAAAACCAAGGAACACACCAGGCAGGTCCTAGATACTGTTGTGGAGAAGTTTAAAGCCGGATTTGGATACAAAAAGATTTCCCAAGCTTTAAACATCTCAAGGAGCACTGTGCAAGCCATCATATTGAAATGGAAGGAGCATCAGACCACTGCAAATCTACCAAGACCCGGCCGTCCTTCCAAACTTTCTTCTCAAACAAGGAGAAAACTGATCAGAGATGCAGCCAAGAGGCCCATGATCACTCTGGATGAACTGCAGAGATCTACAGCTGAGGTGGGAGAGTCTGTCCATAGGACAACAATCAGTCGTACACTGCACAAATCTGGCCTTTATGGAAGAGTGGCAAGAAGAAAGCCATTTCTCAAAGATATCCATAAAAGGTCTCGTTTAAAGTTTGCCACAAGCCTCCTGGGAGACACACCAAACATGTGGATGAAGGTGCTCTGGTCAGATGAAACCAAAACTGAACTTTTTGGCCACAATGCAAAACGATATGTTTGGCGTAAAAGCAACACAGCTCATCACCCTGAACACACCATCCCCACTGTCAAACATGGTGGTGGCAGCATCATGGTTTGGGCCTGCTTTTCTTCAGCAGGGACAGGGAAGATGGTTAAAATTGACGGGAAGATGGATGCAGCCAAATACAGGAACATTCTGGAAGAAAACCTGTTGGTATCTGCACAAGACCTGAGACTGGGACGGAGATTTATCTTCCAACAGGACAATGATCCAAAACATAAAGCCAAATCTACAATGGAATGGTTCAAAAATAAACGTATCCAGGTGTTAGAATGGCCAAGTCAAAGTCCAGACCTGAATCCAATCAAGAATCTCTGGAAAGAGCTGAAGACTGCTGTTCACAAACACTCTCCATCCAACCTCACTGAGCTCGAGCTGTTTTGCAAGGAAGAATGGGCAAGAATGTCAGTCTCTCGATGTGCAAAACTGATAGAAACATACCCCAAGCGACTTGCAGCTGTAATTGGAGCAAAAGATGGCGCTACAAAGTATTAACGCAAGGGGGCCGAATAATATTGCACGCCCCACTTTTCAGTTTTTTATTTGTTAAAAAAGTTGAAATTATCCGATAAATTTTGTTCCACTTCACGATTGTGTCCCACTTGTTGTTGATTCTTGACAAAAAAATAAAATTTTATATCTTTATGTTTGAAGCCTGAAATGTGGCGAAAGGTTGCAAGGTTCAAGGGGGCCGAATACTTTTGCAAGGCACTGTATATTGTTATAATCATTTGTTTTGGCTGTACTGTAATTATTTTCTGTATAAAAATTAATTTGGGGTTCAAAAAGTCTTTTTTCAAACTTGAGTCTTGAAAAAAATTGGGTCGTCTTATAATCAGGGCCATCTTATATTCAAGCCAATACTGTAATTGTTGAATCAATCTTTAATTTCCAAATCAATTCGATTGCATTACAATCGTCAAAACCCTTCTAATTTTAAGTTTTCCCATTTTCCTCCTCAAGATGTCCGTCCGTTGCGGCAGCGACCGCTTCAAGGTGTTCGTCAACGGTCACCCTCTCTTTGATTACTCGCACCGCATGCGAAACGTCAACGAGATCGACGGGCTGGAGGTGGCGGGGGACGTGCAGATCTCCTACATCCACTTCTGAAATCAGTTCATACAATCAAACAACATGAAAGACATTCCTTTATTTTGTCTTTGTACAAAACACTGGAGAGCTCAAATAAAAGCCCTTGTTTTTAACCCTGAATTGATCTTATTTGAAAATCTACATTCAACTGAGTTGAAATAAAGCATGTCAATCTCTGCTTTCCTTTGCGGCAATGAAAAATACGGCAGTATGGCTAATATACCGTATTTTATGGACTATAAGTCGCACCAGTCAAAGACTGCAAAATGCAAAATGAAGAGTAAAAAAAAAAACATCTAAGTCCGCAATTTTGTAATTTACCAAAAAACCAAGAACAAACATTATACGTTAAAGAGCATACGACATGAGAAAAAAAGTCTTAAATAGCATTATTATGTGAATTAGAATCATATTTTGAGACGATTCGACTATATACAACAATGTAGCAAAGCGCAGATGACGAGAAATTAGTCTTTTAATCTGCCGGTTAGCCATGCCTACCATTATAGGGCTCTAGCGTCCCCAACAGGTGGATGACGTCAGCGGGAGAATGGGCTCATCGGTTTTACTATTCAGCCCATCGAGGGGGAATTATTCAGAACGAGGAAAACGCGACGAAAAGAGCCGCAAAATGTCATTGATTCTGTCTCTCTACTTCAATAATTTTACAGGATATTATTTTTATCCAAGTATTTTTCCCCACTTGCTAAATAAATGGCATGGTCATGACAAATAACAGTCTTGTGCTAAATGGAATATGAAATAATAACAATGCACTTATTTAGGACGACATGGCAAAATTACTCCATAATGATCAAATTTGTCGACTTCACCTTTCCTGTCGCACCTCCCGAACGATATTTTATGACACCTAAATCGGGTTTATGTCGTTTCCGTTCCCCGGCTTCGGAGAATGTAAACAAAACAAACCAAGAGGCGTGACAGCTAACTGACATGCTAACCCGAACCGAGAGATGTTTCAAAGTCTTCGAAGCGGAAAATCACACATAACTAACCCGGAACTTTTGACATGACAACTGGGTTGTCGATTGTCTTCGCGGATCGGCAAACGGGCCGGCGGAGAGCAATATACAGTTCATTCCCCGGAGGAGGGTGGCTGCAGTTGTTGTAATGTGCATGAGGAGAGCTTTTTACATGCCTATCAATGATCAAACCTAAGTAGTCCTTTATTTAAAGAAAGTTTGTAGTGTTTACTTAGTAATTGCTGTATTCGTGGCTATTTTTAACACAAAGTTGCAATTTCTGATCGGGTGCAAAATTTGACAGAACATCGGGCACACCAAGAGTGCAAAAGCCGAGTATATTGCTCCCCAGATGGGGGTATGTCAAGGAGCATGTCAGCCACAAAATGCAAGCCACCTCCGTATTAAAATGATCCCAGTATTTGACATAATACAAAACAAGATGTTTACTCACTTCCTCGTAAGTCCTATGGTCCCACAGTAGTAGGGCTTGTTTTGGCCAATATCCACGGTGAATGGAACCCTTTTGAAGCTCCAAAAAGGCGCACACGCCTCTCCCTCATACAGCAAGATTTTTCTGCAGCCGTTTGGCTGGCGTGATGCGAAAAATAAATGAATTAATCCGCAAAATCAGCTGAATCCTTAGTTCTTCTCATACAACAGTACAGCTGTATAGTGAAGAGGACTCCTTCTACCGTACACGTCACAGCGCCCTCTTTCTCAACTCGAGACTGTTGCCGGAAGTCACTCATTTTCACGGCACGGGATTCAAAAAATGTAATAAATATAGCGATCGCTTCCACACACATCCAAGCGGTCCATACCATTCAGGAGCATAAAATACCGCGTGTATTTTGAAATAAACATGCTTTTTTGTGTCACATGCACTTTAAAGTCATCATAAAATTTTAGACCAACAAGCTAAACAGGCGTCTGTTAACGTCAGTTATTAAGTTTTTCGGATAACTAGTCTAATGCCGCGTTCAGACCAGTTGCGATTTGTCGCTCGCACTACGCCGGTCGGCAAATGCCGTTTTGTGTTCACTCTTTACATTGTCATAAGTTGGAAGTCCACGTGCTCCGAACAACTTCTGGTTTACGTACCATAAAAATAAGTAATGTAACGACTTCAGTCTTATTGTCTCCTAATATTACTTCAATCTCCTAATATTACGCTAAAAGTAGTTTGTGTTGATAAAAACCTTACATTGGTAAAAGTCTCCAGCCCGTGAAACCAAACAACTTCCTGTTCACATAACGTAAAAATAAGAAACAAAATGACTTTAATCTCAAAGTGTTATCGTTTTAATTTTTAAACCCCTTCAGACACTCATTTTTTTCTGCTGGGCAAAAAAAAAGTGCGCTGAATTTTACACAACACAAACACTAAAACAAAGTGCAATTTTTCAGTTGGGTATATTTCATGCTTTTGTTGGTTATATATATGTTAAATGTGTTTTTAATGAGAAATGAGCACTTTACAATGTCCTTTTGGAAGTTGCGTTTGGGCAGCCGTTTTCAAAGAGGAAAAAATAGCAAAGAAGGCATTCCAACCTCATCATTTGATCTCGATGGGTAAAGTTTCATCCAATCATTTCCCAAAGTGGCAATAGCAACTAAATTCAGTGTATTTATGTATTTAGAAACGCAAATGTTTCATGTCCTTCAGCAGCATGCTTAGGTCTGAAGGGGTTATAATTATAACCAGTGTTGTTAATAACGGCGTTACAATATAACAGCGTTACTAACGGCGTTATTTTTTTCAGTAGTGGGTAATCTAATTAATTACTTTTCTCATCTTGGCAACGCCGTTACCGTTACTGAGGACGGAAAGGCATGCGTTACTATATTGGTCGAAAAGTCTGAGGGAGACTGACTCACCGAGACGACAGAGCAAAGCAGGAGTAGGGAGGAGGCAAGAAAGTTGTGAGGCCAAGCAAACGCGATGCTAGGTAGCTCCAATAATACATGTTGTAGCCGATAGTGTTGTAGCCGATAGCCTACAAACTACGCCCGCATGTTATGGTAGATATGGTAGACATGGTAGATATCACATGTACTGTACATAGATATAACTAGATGCAAAATGACAGACATGGCACTAAATGAGTTAGTCGACAGCCGCCATCTTAAAGCAGTAGACTTTTTAGGACGGCTCTGTTGTAGAGAACCTTCCTAGCAAACCTAAGTAACTTTTTATCTAAAATACTTCTAAATCGGCAAAATCTTGACTTGAATCTATCTTTAAATGATGAAACAGTTTTAAAACTTTCATATGTCGAAAGTAGAGAGAAGGGAACTAATGCAATAATGGGAGCAATTTTAACAACTTTTAACAGTTGATTCAGGGTAAAGGGTAAATTAAGGTAAAGAATTGGGCTCGGGCCAATTGTACCAAAAACCTTCACAAAAAACTTCACATCGTGTGGCCAATGTTTTTTTTTTTTTTTTTTGTTTGAGGAAAAAAAAAAAAAGCAATTATCACCAATTACAATTAATTGAGTTACTAACGCAATTACTTTTTGGGAGAAGTAATTTGTAACTATAATTACTTTTTTTCAGTAAGATTAACAACACTGAATATAACGTATTAATTTTCCATAATACTACGACTCTATTCGCGTAAAATCATGACTTTAATGACGTAATATTAAAATTTACTTCTTGTAATATGATAATTAACATTTTGACTACAGTGACACAGGTAGTCCCCGGGTTATGAACGAGTTCCGTTCCTACGCTGGCAACGTAACCCGAATTTCCGCGTATGTCGGACAGAAACGCACTAGTGAAAAGATATCACTCTGCTCTGCAGTCTGTTACCTAGAGAGCTGCTGGATTAAAAATGTTGCTGTTCATACTGCAGTTATTGACATGCAATGTTAAGTTTTAATAACTTCATTCTGACAACATAGCCGACACTATTGATTGCATGGGTCATCGGTGATTTTCATGTGTGCATATTTCTTTTTTATTGGCATGCTAGGACGAGCCCATTGACTCGCGCTATCTTAGCTAATCCGGAGCCCTGGAACTAATAAATAACTGCACGGAATTTGTTGAAATCAACTCCACCGACTAACTAAAACCCCACTAACTGGAAGATTAAGCCTAATGTAAAAAAATCTGAACTTCCCCTTTAACGCTTCAAGCAAGCAAGGTGTCAGGTGGTGTTATTAACAAAAACAAACTTTTTCAAAATATATTTTGATTTTAGTGCTGCAACGATTTATCGATTAACTCAAGTTATTCGATTAGAAAAAAAGATTCAAATTAAATTTTGCGTCTTCGAGTATTTGTTATATTAAAATGGCGTTGTAAAAGTTTGCTTAGAAAGTGTTTGCATTCAGTTTTATTGATTCGGGTAGATACAATGCCCTCTAGTGGCAACAGTGAATATGACATAATTCATTTCACATGGCTGAAGCCAGCTGTTCCCTGTTAAGACCAACATAAGATGGGTTTTTGTTTGAGCATGTTTTTTTTTAAATGCATTTGTAGTTTAGTTTATTGGCATATTTAGCCGTTTTTTTTCTGTGGGAATGTTTTTGAACCATTTGTTAAGAGCATTGTGAAAAAAAAAGTTGTTTCTTTTGTGTGTGCATGCTCGAAATAAAAAAGTTTCATCATCATCAAAAAAGAAGCATTTTATAGCATTTAAGCTGGCAGACTTTTGCTATGTAAGTCAGCCAATTGTTCTTTTGTTGTACTTAGATCCTCATTCATTTATTTATTTTTTGTATACCATTTGAGGCTCAGCTCAGGGTTTTTAATTTTTTATGTTCCTTATCCGATTATTCGATTAATTGAATTAACCATTTCATCGATTAATCGACTAAAATAATCAATAGCTGCAGCCCTAATTTATTCCCCAGTTAAACACCCTACTGTTTCAATACGTTTTACCGTAATTTCCCGAATATAAGGCACACCCGTGAATAATGCGCACCCAGAATCTACTTGTATAATCTAGGGAAATTTATTGTACCCGTTTATAACGTGCACCCTAATTTTAGCACCAATGAATAGAAGAATACAAGAAAACAGAGCTCGTGTACAGATACAGAAATGTCATTTTACTGAATGGTGAAACACAGCACAAGCATAGCATTTTGGTAGTTCAAAACATTACCATAAACTGACAATATTTACGGTAATAATATGATTTGACAACTTCTCCAACTTACCAGAATCTAGGAGAAAACAAAACAGATGTGACTTTTCTTTTAAAGGCTGCTGTATAACTTGCTCGTTTCATCATGATGAATAAATGTTTCTTCCATGGATTGATACGGTAAAATGAAAGTGAGAACGTAAGTCGGAAATCCGAGAGCGCTCATCGCTGTCGACACGACAGTAACAATAGGAACTATTGTTATTTGGATTTGAGTTTCCCGAGGGACAGATATAGTTGACAGACACACACAGGAAGTCTGTTGTTACGTAAGTTATGGTCCGAGTTGCAGAGCTGCAATGAACGTTGACTCAAATGAGTTCAAGAAACTAAATTCTGTGCTTTACGAAGAGTGAAAAAAGCAGAATTTAACACAGACCAAATCATTCAGCTGATCAGAGTGATGTATTACCGAAACAAAATGGTGACGTCACGTACCGTAATGGTCGGCAACGGATCGCCACATACGTTTCTTCAACACAACGTGGCCGTGTCAATAAAAAAGCTTCTAATAATTTTTTAAAATTCAAATAATATGGGACCCTTAATGGAAAAGAAGAGAAAAATCCAACCTTCAATACAAGTGCATTCATTCAGTGGGGAAAAAATCCCACATAATGAAAAAAATTATAAAAATAAACACGGTCCCAGGTTTCAACTGGGACGGTGTGCTTTGGTCAGATGAGACCAAGATTGAGCTTTTTGGCAACAAACACTCTAAGTGGGTCTGCCGTGCCACGAAAGATGCGCATGCTGAAAAGCACCTCATACCCACTGTGAAGTATGGGGGTGTGTCACTGATGCTGTGGGGCTGTTTCGCTTCCAAAGGCCCTGGGAACCTTGTTAGGGTGCATGGCATCATGAACGCTTTGAAATACCAGGACATTTTAAATCAAAATCTGTTGCCCTCTGCCCGAAAGCTGAAGATGGGTCGTCACTGGGTCTTTCAGCAAGACAATGACCCTAAACATATGGCCAAATCTACACAGAAATGGTTCACCAGACACAAAATCAAGCTCCTCCCATGGCCATCTCAGTTCCCAGACCTTGTTTTGTTGGCAAAAGGGGGTTGTACAAAGTATTAACGCCAGGGGTGCTAATAATTGTGACACACATTATTTGATGTCAAATAATTATTTCTTTATGAGGGATTTTTTTCCCCCACTGAATGAATGCACTTGTATTGAAGGTTGGATTTTTCTTTTTTTTTCCATTAAGGTCCCATATTATTTGAATAAAAAAATATATATATATTAGAAGTTAAAAACACATCTTTTTCAGGGGTGCCAAGAATTATGGAGGGCACTGTATATATAACATATATATATATATATATATATATTTCTGTCTCCATCCATGTACCCGTTTATAATGCGCACCATGATTTTACAAGTTGATTTTGGGGGGGGGGGGGGGGGGGGGGGATGCGTTATATTTGGGAAATTATGGTATTTATTTTCAAAAACAACAGCAAAAGAATGTACCAAAACACTTTTCTCCTGAATACCAGGGGTTGCTGCAGCACCCTCAGCACCACACTTCCCGCGGATACCTTTAGTTCTAATATATTTCTTTCTCTGTTTGGACTTTGAATGGGAACTCATCGCGTGACAAAAATGCTGCCGGTCTGAACGCAGCATAAAAAACACAACAGGCTATCGGCGGTCAGAGCGGGGGAAAAAAACCCATAAGTCACACTTGTGTATAAGGCGGAGGCTAGCCAAACTATGAAAAACATGCGACTTATAGTCCGGAAAATACAGCATACAGAACACCAAACAATGTAAAAAAATAAGTGCGTTGGTGATGGCAGTGAAGTTTTTTCAGCGGTCTTGAAATTCTGAAGTGTTTTAAAACCAACCAAACTAACAAACAAACAAAAAAAATCAACAGAAATGTTTCGTCCATCATATGGAGGAAAAAAAAAAGAAAAAGTATACACAAAATAGACAAATGTACATGTTTATATAAAAAAGACATTAGTGCAAAGTTTGAAAAGTAGAAAAAAAATCAGCGTACAAAAGAAAGTCAATGTGCTTTGTTTCTTTTTAAGTCCTTCTTGGAATATTTGGACTGTGTTTACTTGTAGCAGTGTTCTTTCCCCATTTTTGTACCCTCAGTTTCCTGGCTGGAAGGAGTACAACGAGGCGCTTTTCATGTTTGGAATTTTCCAGGGAGGGAATTAAAATAACGGGAGGGAAAGACTAGTATTTGTCCAATGAAAAACATGAACTCCACAATTTTTGACCTATTACTTTTGATAACAAACAACAACAAAAAAAGTGTACATTTGTGGAGATTCCTGCTTTTTGGTGGACGGTGTACATATGTGTGTGTATGCAAAGCCCTTATTACAAAATATTGGTAGTATTTTTGTGGAATTTTAAATTTTAAAACAACTCATTCATTGCTATTGATAGGCATTAAATCCATTCCAGCTGTTTCACTGCTATTGACGCGCTCGACATCCAATCCATTTTGACTGAGAGGGTCGGCAGTGCGATCCCCAGTCAAAATGGACTGGATATCCAACACTGTCAAAGCAGTGCCCCAAAATGTTTTTTTTAACAGATGTGTATTGCTGATAATTTTCACATTTTAACATAATTTTCATGTTGAAGTTTAATGTGAGAACATTTTGCTCAGAAAACATGTTTCAAACTATTTAATGTATTATAATTTTACGCTAAAATGTGAAATGTTGACGCTCGTCTGCGTGGCAGTCACGCGCTTGATGGGGCTCGTGTGCGGCTGGATGTGATGGGGCGCGCCCGGGTGGGGGGTCCCGGTGCTGGGATTGGCAGGGGATGTGGCGTAGGGTCGGTCGCCAACAGGCTTACACTCACGAGGGATTCAAACGATTACTGGGTTCTAGATATCAGAGCTGATTTGTGTACACTCTACCCCAGACATGTCCAAAGTCCGGCTTGGGGGCCAAATGCAGCCCGTGGTCAAATTTCATCCAGCCCCCAGCCTCTGCCAGAAAATCAATAACGTCTGGCCCGCACACAGACTTAATGAATTGGTCAGCAGTACTGCTACCAGCATATGAAGTAGCTTACGCACTAAATGCTGCTCCTCATTTACCCACTAAAAGGCAGCAGCACTCTAAGCAACATTACCCCGTGTGGCCCTTTACTTCCAATTTTCTAAAGTGCCGACAATCAACAACAAAAAAAAGTTAACTGCGACGGCCGACGCCTCAAGGATAGGTGGAAATTGGACTATTTCTTCACTAAAATAATAGGGCTGTCAAAATTATCGCGTTAACGCGCGGTAATTAATTTTTTTAATCAATCACGTTAAAATATTTGACGCAATTAACGCACATGTGCCGCTCAGACAGTATTCTGCCTTTTGGTAGGTTTTACAGCAAGGCTTTTTGTGCTGTCTAACAGCGAACTCTTGTGGTCGCTTTGCGACATGGTTTGTTTTTTCTTGCCAGTTCAATATGGCTGCACGACATCTCGGGCTGACGCCTACGTTGTAATGTTGTGCTTATATGATCCTTGGACAAGATTTGTCCGTAAGTATGGTTGTTGTAAAGAATGTACATATTATGTTAGTAAGCAAAATGTTATATTTTTTGTATGAGACGCTTTTTGTTTATGTTTAGTGAACCTGTATAGCGTGCTAAGCTAACGTTCTTGCTAATGCAATGCTCGTGTACTTTTTTTTTTGTAGTTTTACGACGGTCTAAAGAGGACAATGGTTTGAGGCCATTTTATTAATAAATCAGATGAAAAAGGAAGAAGTCTGATTATTAAGGCGTCGTTCACTAGCTGTCTAGCTTTGGAAAAAGTAGACGCTTCGGAGTGAGGACAGCATAGACAGATTTAAATGACAGTAGAGTGAAATGCCCACTACAGTCCTTATGTACCGTATGTTGAATGTATATATCCATCTTGTGTCTTATCTTTCCATTCCAACAATTTATTTTACAGAATATATAATTTACAGAAAAATATGGCATATTTTATAGATTGTTTGAATAGCGATTAATTGCGATTAATTTTTAAGCTGTAATTAACTCGATTAAAAATTTTAATTGTTTGACAGCCTTATAAAATAAGCAACAACTAATAATACTACTAAATATATATAATAATATAATATATAAATATATATATTATATATAAATATATAAATACTACTAAAACTAGTAATCTAATCAATTCTTTTCCCATCTTTGCAACGGCGTTACTGAGGATGTGAAAGGGCGTTTAACTAAAATTTGGTTGAATGAGTCCAAGTTGTCTGATTTTTTTCATTGCTGCCTGGGAGAGATCAGAGGGGGAGGGGGAAGGAAGGGGGTGGTGACGCTGTTGCAAACGCGATGATGCTTGGCTAGGTGGCTCGGCGCATTAGCCTGGCATTCGCGTCTTTACTAGCTTTTAGCAAGGCGAGTGTCATCGTAAACTCTCGCCAGGAAGTGTATGTCAAAAAACTTTGGCCAAGTGTTTAAGACGACGCTCACCACACTCAATGTTAAAGCTAACACTAATGCTATGCTAACAGTGTAATTTACATTTAATGTATGAAGCAAAAATGCATATTCTCTCTTGCCAAGATAAGATAAATCTTACAATGCATGAACCACATCGTAACACCTGTGAGGAAGAGCGGAGACAGCACCTCTCACGACTGACACGACCAACGTAGAATATGAAAATGTCACGTACTGTGAAAATATGACAGAAATTATGTCGCATTTTTATCTCGTCATTGTCTCATCAGACGAAAACTGGCATTTTGTCTTGTTTGTGTCTCCCAAGCAATGTTTTTATCTTGTCAATGAAATATTTTCGTTATCGTCATCGCTGACGAAAACAACAATGGTTAACCTTGTGCGTTTTTATGCTAAATTTTATAAGTTTGAATTCTATGTTAAACACGAGGCATGTCGTAAAATAGTTCACATTTGAACATGGGTTTCACATTAAAATGATATGTGCCAAATTGATAGGGTAAGATAAGCTTCACCTGATTGGTCTAACATTTAAATACGGTAAGTCAACTTCTATACTTCGGCATTCGTCAAAACAATAATTGAAAACGGAATTGTTTCGTTTAAGCAAACGTCCGACAAGTTAATGTGGTAACATACTAGAGATCGATTGATATGGGTTTTTCAGGACCGGTACCGATCGATTATTAGTAGTTAGAGGGGCCGATAACCGATTTTTGGAGCCGATATTCATTTGTAAAGGTATTTAGTGTAAACATCGGCGCAAAAAAATTGAATAATGCAAACACTGAACTTCATTGAAATAGCTAACGCATGTTTATTGAATCACACAAATAGAAAATAATAGCTAATAATAGGGTATGCCTTGGTTCAGTGGTAGAGTAATTGTTCTTTAACCCAGAGGCTGGGGGTTCGATTCTACGCCCTGATGATCTTGTCTAAGTTCCCTTGAGCAAGATACTAAACCCCACATTGCTCCTGGTGCTGCGTCACCACTAGGTAGGTGAGGATATTGTGTGAAGCGCTTTGAGGGCCTTAAAAAGATGGAAAAGCGTAATATAAGTGTGACTTCATTACCATTCACCAATCAGAGGGCGGTGTGAATACTAGCGCAGAAGAGAGGCGCGGCTGCATTTGAGCCAAAATAACCAATTTTAAATAGATTTTTTCACATCGGCCGGTCGGATAAAAAAAAAAAAAAGGGCAGCTATCGATATACGTCAAACTTCCAAATATCGGCGCCGATAAACGGCCCGGCCAGTAATTGGTCTCTCTATAACGTACATCACGTTAAAAAAAGAGTCAATTAAATTGCTTTGTTATGTTAATGCGAAAGTAGAACATATTTTCACATACTAACATACGTTATGATAAAAGTGAAAATGAAATGGCTTCGTCTTGTTTAGATGAATGTGAAAGACCGACTTTGGACATTTCACTGCGTGACTTACGTCAGATTTTAAAAATTTGGAAACGGTAACACTTTGTTTCGACAAATGCGAAAGTCAAACTTAGTTCCAAGTACTAATTTACGTAACTTCAAAAAATATAAAATGGAGTCACTTCATGTTGTTGTAACGCAATAAGTTGCGTCATGGTAAAAAAGGGAAAATGAAACTTGTTTTGGACGGATGAGTAAGACAGACAAACTTAGGTCAAGTTAAAATTGAAACTGGAATCATTTTGGCTAGGTTCATACTAGGGACGTGGCAAAATATCGAAATGGTGATTTCTTTGACTTTGTATCCCAAAAGGTTATCGATATGCTCCTGCCAAGAATCTAGATATCGTTTTAAAAAGGTGTCAATGTCGAAAAAAATAAAAAGGAAACAACAAGTTGCTACAAAAACCTTCCACCATCATAGTGTCTCAATTAACATTAAGGCTGCATTGATGGTGCTTGACACCCAATTAATTTAGGCTAGGCTCATACTACAGGTCTTATTGCACAAATACGATTTTTTTGCCATATCTGTTTTTTTGGCATGCCCGTTCAGACTGCCTTTTTCCATTGTGACTGTTCAAGTATCACGCTTGCGCACTAATCCGCAGTCCGAGATGCGCTCAGCAAAGAGACCTGCATGCGCAGAAGCATCAAAACAAATTACACATGCTAGCTGTATGTCATTCCAGAGTAATCATATTTTGATTTCCAAAAAGAGGACACAAATAACAGACATGAATATTCCTGTTTAGTCTTATATTCCAAGTTTAAATACGCAGCCACGCACACACATAAGTGTGTGAGTCAGTTTGCCCCGACTCGGCCATTATGAGGCTTATCGTTTTCTTAATTTTTTTTTTTTATGACCGTGGTCGAGCCCACCTGCGAAAAGCTGAGTTCAAGCTAGGCACTAACGTTAATGAACAGCTACATCGCTGCCGTCCTGCCTACCGCTCTTGCTCTTTGCTGACGTAATTGCTGCATGAATTCCGATTTGGGAGACTTGACGGTTCAGACCGCTGCCACATTCTGGAAAAATGTGGCCAAGATCGAATTTAAGCCACGAAAGTGACTCAGATCAGATTTGAAATAGTCCACTTCTATGCCACCTGTCCCGTTCAGACCTTCAAGTTAATGCCTCACTCGAGTCGGAAAACATGAAAAAAATCGGATTTGTGCATTAATACCTGCGGTCTGAACCTAGCCTTTGATTGGACAAATGCAAAAGTCAAACACATTTTAACGTAATGACTAATGTCAAGCTCTAAACTCCAAAATTGTTTTGACGAACTTGATAATTTAATGTAAATAACGTCACGTTAAAAAAAATTAACATTGAATCACTTCATTTTCCTTTGACGAAAGTTTGAAGGTCAACTTATTTTAACATTATTACTAGAGATGTCCGATCACGTCATTTTCAAAGTATCGGAATCGGCAAAAAAATATCGGCCATGCCTTTCTTTAATATATATATATTTTTTAATTAAATCGTTTTCTAATTGTATTTAACGTTACAGACATAATATGTTACACTTTTCCGAGTCTTTAGTTTAGGCTTAAGGTAGGGTTATCTAATTTATCCCAATCACGGCAGTAATCAATTTTTTTTATAAATGTATAATGTTAAAATATTTAAGGCAACTAATGCCTGTGCTACACGACCCACTCACGAATTATCGCGCTCCATTTGTATTGGTGCCGTTTTGCCTATATAGAGAGCTTAAAGACAGCGTAAAATGAGTAGAGTGAATTTTGGCAGCCTTTGGAGCCTTATTTTAATTGGCTAAAGCCTTACAATCCCTCTCCCTACGATTAGAAATATCATGGGAAGCAAGGTAGCAATTGATCTTTTTCTTAACACCTTATGTTGTATCCCATCGCAAAGATTTAAGAATTGTTAGCACTACGCACAGTCATGTTTCCACTTGTCATGGTTCCACTTCCCATCATGCATTTGGGCATGGCCTTCAGTATCATTTACTGAAAGCTCAACAAATACACTAGATGGCAATATTTAGTCACAATATACAAAGTCACAAGTCTTTCTATCCGTGGATGCCTCTCACAGAAAGAATGTTAATAATGTAAATGCCATCTTGAGGATTTATTGTCATAGTAAACAAATACTTATGTACTGTATGTTGAATGTATATATTCGTCCAAGTTTTATTAATTTTTTTCTTAATGCATTGCCAAAATGTATATGATCGGGAAAAATTATCGGGAATGATTGGAATTGAATCGGGAGCAAAAAAAAAAAGCAATCGGATCGGGAAATATCGGGATCGGCAGATACTCAAACTAAAACGATCGGGATCGGATCAGGAACAAAAAACATGATCGGAACAACCCTAATTATTACTAGTGATTGCTGCCAGCCGTCCCTGTCAAAATGGGATTGGACGTCTAGCTTCGTCAATGGAACTAAATGCGTTTCCGTGATCTGGAATAATTATTTCTTCATTTGTCAGCAATACACATCTGTAAACTTGAAAAACACTTTGGAGTATATCCAGGAAAGTCTTTAGGTGAGTGTGTGCAAAAGGTTTGATTCCCTGCCTCACTGCCACGGCACCTTGTGGCCGACTTCGCGTTCATCCAGCAACTCCACGTCAGGCGTGGCTGCCCGCTCGCCATTGTGTGCAGAGTATCGCGAGCAGCGCAGCGGCAGCGTATCGGCAGACGATACTGCCAACGCGTCCAGACTCTCCACGGAGTCCGCCGCCACCCGTCCGCTTTCGTGCTGCGGGCACAAGACGTAGCGGTTGGGGCGGTGCACCTCGGCCGTGGTCATTTCCAGGCGCTTGAGGTCTAGAGGGGAGGAGCTCCCCATGGGGTCGCAGCCGCCTACAGCGCCGGCTTCCGAGGAAGACTCGTCCATATTGACGTAAAGAATCTCATCCGGGTCTTGGGGGTCCGGAAGCTCGTCTAAGGCTTTTTCCAGCTCGCAGCGAAGAGACTCGAAGGACGGGCGGTCTTTGGGGCTCAGGAGCCAGCAGGAGAACATCAGAGCGTAGCTGAGGAACAACCGCATTCTTTGTTAGTTCCATCTTTTAGAAGAAAATCCTCAAAGATAACTGTCATTTTTCGTTGCATGACGCTGATTTCAAATCTGCCATCATTTTTTTTTTTTTTTTTGCGCTTTTGTCTTCTTGCAAATGACATTTTTGATCAAACAGGTTGCTGCCAAAATTTTCCATTAGGATAGTCTCTATGTTAGCTTAAGGGCTGCCATTGACGGCGCTAGACATCCAATTAACTTTGACTGGACTGGACATCTAGTGCCGTCAATGGCACTGAACCAATGCATTCACAACCAGTGCTGTGAGCAATTTACAGGTTACTTCTTGTTCATTTTAGGGCATTTACAAGTTACTTCCTGTTCATTTTGAGTCACTTCCTATTCATTTGGGGACATTTTGAAGTGACCCGTAAACAGCGTTGTCACTAACGCTTAGCTAAGTAACGCGTTATTGTAATCTGATTACTTACTTTCAGTAACAAACAATCTGATGTGTTCATTTTTCCAAACTAGTAATCTTATTAGTTTCCTTATTGTCTGTGCGTTACTATTTTGTTATTGCCTCATAATGTATGTAAAATTAAGAATATTGTAGTCATGTACGAAGAGCATTTTGAATAGAAAATGTTCAAACAAGTTCCCACTGCGTGTTCGTTTCCATGGTACTAATTAATTAATTTACTTTTTCAAGTAATCTGTGACAACACTGCCCGTAAATGCCCCAGAATCAACAGGAAGTGACCCGTAAATGCCCAAAAAAGTAAAGGAATTGACTGAAAATCAACAGGAAGTGAGGTGAAATGCCCCAAACTGAACACATTGCCTGGTATTGGCTGCCATTGACGGCCATAGAATGTCCAATCCCTTCATTTGCTGCCACAACTCCCAGTTCAAAAGAATTGGATGTCTACTAGTGATAAAGTCACTCCAATTCACAGCAGAAGAATGGATATAGCTTGTTTTTCTGTTCATTAATTGTATCGTAGAATGATTTCCTGACTAATGTATCGATAATTATTGTATCGCCATACGGTGAGATCTTCGTTACCGTGAACCTTGTATCGCAAATAGTATCGTATCATGAGATCCCACCCTTATTCATCATTTCTTAACACCTTTAAAGTGATAGCCGAAGGATGAAAATAGCCACATGATTGGACGTGCATCATCGTCAATGGCACTAAAAGAGTTAATGATCAGATTTTTTTTTTTGTCATTGAAATCATGAAGTGGAAAATTCTTTTAACTTTTAACCCTGCCTGTATTTAAATTCATGACTGTCGCGTATTACCAAAGTATCACTCACATGTTATCCAGGCAGTCTGGTGGCTGCTTAAGACGATTTCCCTGCCTTAGATAATCGTAGATCTCGCTATTCTCCACGCCGGGGTACGGCGTCTGGCCTCTAGTGGCGATCTCCCACATGGTGACCCCGAACGACCACTGAGCAGAGAAGAGAAGAAGATATTAATTTTTCAGCGAAGAGCCGCGATAATGTCAAAACGGGCTGAGAGAACCAACCACGTCGCTCTTGGTGGTGTAAACTCGGTCGGCCAAACTCTCGATGGCGATCCACTTCACCGGCATCTTGGAGATGCGTCCCTGCCGGTAGTAGTCGCCGTTGTAGATCTTCTTGGAGAGTCCGAAGTCGGCCACGCACACGTTCATGTTCTCGTTCAGCCTGCAAGTAAATATTTCCATACTAGTGCCATGTTTTCTTCTTTTGCTTAAGTCTGATACCTAAAAAGTTGACTTACAACATTACCCTAATTTTCGGACTATAGGACGTTACATTTTTCCCTCATCTTTAACCCTGCGTCTTAATAGTCCAGTTTGAATCCTGCGTTTTATAGTCCAGTGCGGCTTATTTGTTGAATTATTTGGGTTAATGGGTAGCACTTTAATTGACAGCGGCGTCATTAGACTGCCATAAGTAGAGGAGTTCCAAAAAATCAATTATTACATGTATCGCGATTCAACTCGTGACGATTCGATTACGATTCATAAAGGTTAAAAACCAATGATCTTCACTCATAACATTATGACAGCCGCTTGTTGCCGAACGAAATTCAAGACACGTCTACCGCCCGGACACCGTTAACGGACGCACGCACAACATTATGATGGATGCTCCCAGTTACTGGGAGATTTACTCCTTTTTAAAAGACTGGAAAATAAATTTGTGTATGACACAGGCAGGCACAGAATGTCCAGTAGTAGTTTTAAGGCATTTCAATTGAAAAATGTCCTGAGTGTATTGCTAAGACCTCTGTGCATCTATAAGAGGTGAGTACACGAACCCTCTTGTACTGTTTAGCCTTTATTGTTGTCGTTTTTGAGATGTTTATAGTTAGCGCTAAGCTAATTAGCTAATTCGCTAAAGTGTATTTCATATGCAAACGTGTAAAACCATGATTAAGTACAGCGGTAACACTACAAACATGCAAAATAGTACAGAAATCTGTTATTGCGGGAGAGAGAGGGAGAGAAGTGCGTGCGCTGTAATGAGTGTGTGCGTGGCGGTGTCAAGAGCAGTTGCGATTTCCACCTGTAACACTGTGAAAACAAAGTATTTTGGTTGAAAGAAGTCTATTTTCTAAAGAGACTTTGTGTGCAGAAAATGTGGAATTCATTCCACCAGTGTAAATTTTATTGTATTGTTGAGAGAAATAAGTACTCCCTTTAAAATGGTTAATGTTTTTGCACTTTCTTGTAAAAAAATAAATAAATAAAAAGGCAGCTTAAGGGCAGCTTTTTGTTGTATGGGCATGTTTCCATTTTTCCTGTTGAATCATAAGGATATTTTAAATAAATAATGGACATAAATTTGTTTGGCTACTTTAGTAATCAGTACTGTACGATGTATCGATAATCGCGATAACCGCGATAATCGCAATAACCGCGATCATCATCGATACCGCGATCATCGTTCAAAAATTGAACTGGAGCACCCTGAATCGTAATCGAATCGAATCATGGAGTGCCTATGATGGCACAGCCCTAGCCATAAGACCTTCATAATTATGACATGAGCCATCATGGGCATCAGCGAATGCTTACGACAGATGTCAATAAGTGTCATCTGGCAAATTATGTCACTAACCCCTTTTATGACCAATTCGGATATTTTACATCCGTTCAATAGTGAGATAATTTAAAACAAAATGACATCCGTTATTTAGCAGTGCATGCTAGGAGGCATGTTGGATGACAACAGTGTTGACAGCAGGTTGCAGCAGAGGTTGACTGTCTCCTCCAAGGGAACAGTGATGATCAAATGAAGCTTCTTGAAGCAATGAAGCTTTGCAGCCACTTGGTTCAAAGCTTCATAGTGGTTCATTTGGTCTTATTACAGTCTTATGATGTCGCTGTCAAATAACTGTTACCAGTTAATATCTTTGGGTGTAAATTAGGGCTGTCAAACGATTAAAATTTTTAATCGAGTTAATCACAGCTTAAAAATTAATTAATCGTAATTAATCGCAATTCAAACCATCTCTAAAATATGCCATGTTTTTCTGTAAATTATTGTTGGAATGGAAAGACAAGACAAGACGGATATATACATTCAGCATGCTGTACATAAGTACTGTATTTGTTTATTATAACAATAAATCAACAAGATGGCATTAACATTAACATTCTGTTAAAGCGATCCATGGATAGAAAGACTTGTAGTTCTTAAAAGATAAATGTTAGTACAAGTTATAGAAATTTTATATTAAAACCCCTCTTAATGCTCTTGTTTTAATAAAATTTGTAAAATTTTCAATCAAAAAATAAACAAGTAGCTCGCCATTTAGATATCAATAATTACACAATGGTCATTGTGCTTAAACCTATACAATCAGTTGCACCAAAGCGCCAAAGGAGACAAAAAACACAAGTAACAAGTGACCATCACCCTGTGCTGTCATTTTAATCTGTTTGAGCGGGGAATGTGCGTTAATTGCATCAAATATTTTAACGTGATTAATTTAAAAAATTAATTACCGCCCGTTAACGCGATCATTTTGACAGCCCTACTATTTATTAATAGTGTTATTATTATATTACATTATATTATATTATTCTTATTTTATTTACTTTTGTTCCGTGAAGAATCCAGAAAGGGTTATTTGATTGTGGCTTAATTTTGACAGCCCTAGTGTAAATATCTCATAATATAGTGAGGACAGCTGCGGTTTATAGTCCAGTGTGGCTCATCTATGAACAAATTCTGTTTTCGTGTCAAATTTAGTGGGTGGTGGCTTATTGTCAGGTGCGCCTTATAGTCGGAAAATTACGGTAACTTCTTGTGAGTCTTATTAAAACAAAATTGGGTCAAACTCATCTGTATCGGTCACTGAAAAAAATAAAGAATGGCTACATAAGGGACGAATTCTCCTGACAGGATGTGAAAAGTAGAAGTTGCGTACATGCAGTTGCGAGCGGCGAGATCCCTGTGGATAAAGTTCTTGTTGCTGAGGTATTCCATCCCGCGGGCGATGTCGGTCATGAAGCGCACCAACATCTGCGACGGCAAATACTGCACCACACACACACACACACACATTTAAAAAAAACGTCAAATCCGGGTACCAATATCGCCCATACACCAAAATATTTTGCTACTTACGACTGGACAATCTCCTAGCCGCGAGTAGAGCAGATAAGTATGGAGGTCGCCGTGTTTCATGTAGGGAAGGATGACCACGGGTGACGGGAAACCTTCGCTTTCTACCGTTTGTAGACACACACCTGCGTGGAGACATGAGCGTTAACCTCTTGATGCCCGAATTTATATTTGAAAGATATACAGTATATAAAGCGTTGAAGGAATACATAAGTACATCTAATAGTACTATATAAAAAATATTAAATACTAGAGTTGTCCATTATTATCGGGTAGCTCGGGGGTCGGCAACCCGTGTTTTAAGTGCCGCATGCGGCTCTTTAGCGCTGCCCTAGTGGCTCCCTGAAGCATTTTCAAAAATGTTTGAAAATGGATAAAGATCGAGGAGGGAAATATATTTTTGTCTTGATATGGTTCCCGTAGGAGGATAAAAATGACACAAACATTCTTAAAGTTTCCAATGTCCAATGCTGTAAAAATGCCTAAAATAAATATTAAACTTGACATTTCTGTCAACAAAGATTTGCGTCATAGCCTGCGACATTTCTATCAGCAGGGCAGGATGTCAGACAGGTGGCTATTGTAACCAAACAGGCAGCCGTGTGACGGGCCATGTATCCGAAAAGGGAAAAAAAATAATTGAGGAAAACAGAGGATTCAATGTTCGCTGTCGATTTGTGTACCCACACACACATTGAGGACAGAATAAGTGCCTTATTGGCCTTATTGCCTTATTGGCACTTTGTACTTGCACTTGATCCCCCCCAAAAATTTGATTTCAACAATAAATATAGTGGTGCAATATAGGCACTTTTCCCCATAACTTCAGTTGAATTTTTTCTTTTATTCTTCACGGAATGCTTATTTGGAAAACCTTGAAGTTGTTACATTTATCATTATCAAAGCATCCAGTGGGGCATCATAATACAACTAGCCGTAATATGTTCACACAATAAGTCCACAACCACATACTTTATATTGGTATTAGTTTGACATAATTTATCAGTTAAAAAGTCATTATCAGACAACTCTAATAAATATAGAAAATTATTTAAGGAAAAAATTCTAGAAAAAAAAAAGAATATTTTAAAGAAAGATATAAATATTTAAAAATTTAAGAATAGAATACAAAATTTAAAAAAAAAATTAAATTAAAAAGGGGTATTTGTTTATGATTTTCAATTATCCTTTTTTTCTTTTTAGTTTTTCTAAAAATATTTTCTTTCATTTTCAATATTTTATTTTGATTATTATTTTTTAAAATATTTAGTTTCAATATTTTCTCCATTTTGTTTTCTTTTAATGATTTTTAAAAAATTAATATTCATTATGTTCTCATTTCGGTTGTAGTTTTCAGATTTAAAAAAAAAAATTATTACTATTTTTTGATGTACCTCTGTATTTCACAGTGCTTTTTGATGTATATTTAATAAAAGGTTAATTTAGGCATCAAGGGGTTAAAAAGAAGGATAAAAGCGAAACAGAGGCGGAGTCTTACCGAGAAGTCTCATGACGTTAGCGTGGTCGAACTCTTTCATGCAGGTTGCTTCACGAAGGAAGTCCTCCATTTCGGAGCGCGTGCAAATGGCGACTACAAAAACACATGATGGATTTTTAAAATTAATTTAAAATTATAAAAATTCCACTTCAAATGAATTAGACATCTAACGCTGTCAGTGGAAGGCAATGTGCGCTCACTTTTCATGGTCTTGACCGCGACACGTAGAACAGAGTCCTCTTGCGTGAGCTGACCTTCCATCACAGATCCGAATTCACCTGTAGATGGAAGAAAAATACACGACGTTTGAGGCACTCACGCCTGTCATTGGATGGAATAGTCGACCTCTTACCTTCACCGAGCGTCTTCCCCAACGTCAACTTGTGTCTGTCCACCATTACATCTTGGAGCTTCAACCTCAACTCGTCACTGATGCCTAGGCTGTTCACTGTTAACAAGCAGTAATACATGCATTACATTGATTGCAACCTTAACCCTTTACATGGCAAGCGACTAGTTATTTTAGTGATATAAAAAAATGTATGATTGTTACTTATTATGTTATTGTGCTATATATTATTGAATACATTTATAAATGGATAAATAATAATGTTAATAAAAATAAATTTATTAGATTTGGATCACTTCCTGTAGACTGAGTCACGTCCTGTTGATTTAGTTTCAATTTCAGGTCATTTTATTTTATTTCGTTTAAATTCCAGGTCACTTCCTATTGATTTTGATCTTCACTTTCTATTGCATTTTAGTCACTTCATGTTGATGGGTTGACTGGGTGACTTGCTTTTCATTTTAGGCCACTTTTTATTGATTTTGAAGCATTTTTGGGTTACTCCTGTTGATTTTTAGGTATTTCCAGGTCACTTGCTGTTTATTTTGGGCAGAAGTGGGAAGTAACGCGTTACATTTACTTGAGTAACTTTTAGAGAAAGTTTTTTTCCAAGCTATACCTTTTTATTTTTACTTGAGTAGATTTGCAAAGAAAAAAACTACTACTACTGCTACTTTGGGCTACACAAGCTAGCTAGCGATGCTGAGAGTAGCTCTACCGATTTCACCAATGAGACGTCACAACAATAATAACATGACTCCATTACACCAATCAGACGCAAGCTTGCCGTTCTATGATCACGCAAGCGTTTTCAATCACGCGTCTTTAAAGCATCATAACAAATGAAATATTTGACATAAAGTGCTGCCTTCAACATGAATCGAAAGCACGGATTTAAAACTCTCTCCTAGTTGTTATTTGGCACCGATTGACGACGGAAAACCAGAGATAGGATCCTTTTAATTTCATAATAGTAACTATTAAAGAGCATATGACACCAGAAAAAAAGTCTTAAATGGCATTATTATGTAAATTAGAATCATATTTTGAGACGATTCGACTATATACAACAATTTAGCAAAGCGCAGATGACGAGAAATTAGTCTTTTAATCTGCCGGTTAGCCACGCCTACCATTATAGGGCTTTAGCGTCCCCAACAGGTGGATGACGTCAGCGGTAGACTAGGCTCATCGGTTTTACTATTCAGCCCATTGAGGGGGAATTGTTCAGAACGAGGAAAACGCGACGAAGAGAGCCGCAAAATGTCATTGTTTCAGTCTCTCTACTCCCAATATTTTTACAGGATATTCTTTTTATCCAAGTATTTTTCCCCAATAGCTATATAAATGGCTTGAGAAGGACCAGTCAGCCCGTCGAGGGGGAACTATTCACAATGAGGAAAACGCGACGAAGAGAGCGGCAAAATGTCATTGTTTCTGTCTCTTTACTTCAATATTTTTACAGGATATTCTTTTTACCCAAGTACTTTCCCCAATTGCTAAATAAATGGCATGGTCATGACAAATAACAATCTTGTGCTAAATGGAATATAAAACAATAAAAATCCATTTATTCAAGACGAAATGGCAAAATTACTCCATAATGGTCAAAACAGTCGACTTCACCTTTACTGTCACACCTCCCGAACGATATTTTATGACACCTAAATCGGACATATGTAATTTCCCTTCCCCGGCTTCGGAGAATGTAAACAGACCAGAAGCAGTGACAGCTAGCCGACATGCTAACCCGAACCGAGGGATGTTTCAAAGTCTTCGAAGTGGAAAATCACATATAACTAGCCTGGATTATTTGACATGAGACGACCCGGTTGTCGAGTTTCTTTGCGGATCGGCAAACCGCCCGGCGGAGAGCAATTTACAGTTCGTTCCCTGGAGGAGGGTGGCTGGAGTTGTTGTGTAGCTAACGCGCTAACAGCTAACTGCTAATGAGCATGAGGATAGCTTTTTACATGCCTATCAATGATCAAACGTAAGTAGTCCTTTATTTAAAGGAATTTTATAGTGTTTACTTTGTAATCACTGTATTCGTATTTGACATAATACAAAACAAGATGTTTACTCACTTCCTTGTAAGTCCAATGGTCCCACAGTAAATATCCACGGTGAATGGGAACCTTTTGAAACTCCAAAAAGGCGCATACGCCTCTCCCGCATACAGAATGATTTTTCTGCAGCCGTTTGGCTGGCGTGATGCAAAAAATAAAAGTATTAATCCGCAAAATCAGCTGAATCCTTCGTCCTCATACACAACAGTACACTGTATAGTGAAGAGAACGTCTTCTACCGTACACGTCACAGCGCCCTCCTCCTCAATGCGAGACCGAAGCCGGAAGTCACTCATTTTCATGGCGCGGGATTCAAAAAACTAAATATAGCGATCGCTTCCACACACATCCAAGCGGTCCATATCATTCAGGGGCATAAAATACCGCGTGTATTATGAAATAAACATGCTTTTTCGTGTCACAGGCACTTTAAGGAACTTCAGTATTCAGTATTCAAATTAGGAATTATTTTCTCCACTAGAGGGCAGGGCACTCATTGCCTGGCACCACCAGACTATTCTCCCTGTATTTTTCAAACACTGCGAGAAATAGTCTGGGACCCAGCCCGTTAACAGCCTCTCGGGCAAGTACAAAATCAACCGTCCAATCAGTGTTCTTAACGAGTAACGTCACTCTTGCGCGCCGAAAGTAGTCTCTACAACAACACAGATGGCGAACGGGAGAGCCGAGAATATGTTCCAGTCTGCGGTAAAACCAGTTTTAAATGACCAAAACCACATCGACACAAGTCATTGACAACAGTCAACATGGCTCGTGCTAGCCATGTTGAATAAACTTCTCCATTCTCCGCTCACGCTAATTACTTGTCGCTTTAACAACGTCATGTCTGCCCGTCGCTGATTGGTCCACTCCGCTGACTGTTTGCTGTGGCTTGCTCCACCCTCGGAATTTGATCTGTCGGACGGTCGCCAGACTCAATCGCTGGAACAGCGGTGAATCTGGTAGACCAGGCAACGGCACTCATGTTCTTTGGACGAATAATGCTTCGTTACTGTTTTTTTCTTCTTTAATGATATGAATATATATATATTTGAGTATTGATACACTGCCAATGGGGAAACCCATTGGCAGTGTATCAAATACTTGTTCTCCCCACTGTATATATATTAGGGCTGTCAAAATTATCGCGTTAACGGGCGGTAATTATTTTTTTAAATTAATCACGTTAAAATATTTGACGCAATTAACGCACATGCCCCGCTCAAACAGATTAAAATGACAGCACAGTGCAATGTCCACTTGTTACTTGTGTTTTTTGAAGTTTTGTCACCCTCTGCTGGCGCTTTGGTGCGACTGATTTGTGGGCTTCAGAACTCATGAGCATTGTGTAATTATTGACATCAACAATGGCGGGCTACTAGTTTATTTTTTGATTGGAAATTTTACAAATGTTATTAAAACGAAAACATTAAGAGGGGTTTTAATACAAAATTTCTATAACTTGTACTATTATCTTTGAAGAACTGCAAGTCTTTCTATCCATGGATCGCTTTAACAGAATGTTAATGCCATCTTGTTGATTTATTGTTACAATTAACAAATACAGTACTTATGTACCGTATGTTGAATGTATATATCCATCTTGTGTCTTATCCTACCATTCCAACAATAATTTACAGAAAAATATGGCATATTTTATAGATGGTTTGAATTGCGATTAATTACGATTAATTAATTTTAAAGCTGTAACCAACTCGATTAAAAATTTTAATCGTTTGACAGCCCTAATATATTGTATATATTTTTAAATTTCTTTATCTTAATGTGGTCATTTAATGGGGTTGTTGTACAGTATCATTATAACAACAGTTTATATAGATACATTTGTGCTGAGAGAAAAAAAATAACATTGTTTAAAATACAAATCAATAAATAAGCAGTTACTCAAAATGTTACTCATTACTTGAGTATTCTTTTCACTGGATACTTTTTTACTTGAACTTGAGTACATTTTTTGGATGACTACTTTTACTCTTACTCGAGTAATATTATTTTAAAGTAACGCTACTCTTACTTTGGGTAAATAATTTTGGCTACTCTACCCACCTCTGATTTTGGCTCGCTTTCTGTTATTTAGGTTAAATTTCAAGTCAGTTCTTATTGATTTGAGGGCATTTTTGGGTCACTTCCTGTTGAATTGGGCCATTTGCGGCTCACTTTCTATTGATTTTTAGTCAATTCCTGTTGATTTTTACACATACTATGGTCACTTATTTACTGTTGATTTTCGGGCATTTACGAGACACTTTAATTTAATTCGGAATCACTTCCGCTTGATTTGGGGTTCCTGTACACTTATTGATTCAGGTTCAATTCCCCTATTGATTTTGAGGCATTTTTGGGTTACTCCTGTTGATTTGGGGGTATTTCACCAAGGTCACTTCCTATTTATTTTGGGTCACTTTCTGTTATTGAGATTCAATTCCAGGTCACTTCCTATTGATTTTAGGGCACATTTGTGTCGCTTTCTGTTGATTTTGTGGCATGTTCGAGTCACTTTCTATTGATTTTTAGTCACTTCCTGTTCATTTTGGCACATTTTCAGGTCAATTCCCGTTGATTTTGGGTCACTTCCTGTAGACTGGTTAACTTCCTGTTCATTTCAGCTCACTTCCTGTAGGTTCAATTTCAGGTCACTTATTATTGATTTTGAAGCATTTTTGGGTCACTTTCTGTTGATTTTGGCACGTTTCCAGGTCACTTTCCATTTCTTTATCAGCTTTTTTTTTAAATTAAAAATTATAAATAAACAGCTGAAAAATTGATGAAAAAAAAAAAAACATGTTACTTTTCTATCTTTTTAGATTAAAAACGATACATTTTTTAATTTTATATAATTAAAGTAGGCCTGTCAACAATAACGCGTTAACGACCATGATTAATCTGGAAATATTAACGCATAACAACAACAAAAAAATAACGCAATTTACCGCTCAAACTAAGTTTGGCCACAACTGCCTCCCGTAGCAGGACATAATGCAGCCGGCCACGATGAGTGAGGAAGATGACCAAATTCCGTTTTAAAAAGATGCCTAATGGAAACCTGGATAAAACCAAAGTTGTGTGCACATACTGCTGTGATGAACTGTCCTTCAATCGAAGCTCAACCAGCCTAAAGTACCACCTTCGGGAAAGGCACATCTTCGCTAGTGTTAGCAATGACGCTAACACTGCAGGAACAAGCCGCAGTCATCAAGCTTCACTGGCAGAGTGCGGACTAGGACTTGCCAACAAAAAGAAACCATGTAGGTTGACTACTGCTATCGCTACATGGGTAGCCAGAGACTGTAGAGTGTAGACCCATTAACTTAGTCGAAGACGAGGGCCTTGAAAATCCAATGACAACAAACAACAACAACCAATGACAAACCACTAGACAGGTACAAGGCAGTGCCAGCATGGACTCATGTCCACTACAGTGGTGGTCTGCGCACAATAGTGCCCACAGTAAGCTGGCCCACCTTGCAAAAAAGTATCTGGTCACACCTGCCTCCTTGCAAGACACTATTTTCTTTGACAGGGTACATTGTTCAAAAGAAAAGATCTGCTCTGTTATCTGAAAATGTCAACAAGCTAGTTTGCCTGAGAAGTTGGTTTAAAAAAAAAAAAAAAGATTATGGCTAACTTAAGCAGTGTTTCTGAACACCTTTACACACAGTTTAGTGTAATGTTTTTCAGTTAAGTGTGTGAAAATTGTTTTTTATTTATTTATTTTTTTTTTTATCTCACACAGCTTTCAGGCCATATAGTGTAAAACTGCAAGTGCTGCATTTATTTGTTTTCAAATGTCAAATTTAACAGACAAGTTGTTTACACATTTTTTGAAATACTAGCTATTGTTACTGTATTGTGCTTGTCTGCTTTTTAAATTGGGAGTCAATTTTGGGTAATATGCCAAACGGTACTTTGAGCCACATTGTTAGTCTGAGGCACTTTAATCTGTTAAAACTCTTTGCTTTTTAATACAGACAATTTATTTTATTTTTTATTTTATACGAGCTGAGTTGTTAAATAAAATGTTAAAACTCAATTTGGTTAATTATTAATACATTCACACATCATACATTTCATCTTAAAAACAAATTTTAAGTCAATTATAGTATTTTCCTAGATTTTTTTTCCTGAAGAGCAACTTTATTCGTCCCGAGGGAAATGTGATTAATCATGATTAATCACACAATTGACATATGATTAACTAGATTAAATTTTTTAATCGTTTGACAGCACTAAATTAAAGATAAACTAATTATGAAATAATAGGAAGAATATACTTACTTCCAACAGGGTCAAAATAGAGGATTTGTACTATTTTTAGGTCAAAAAAAGAGAAGAATATACTTACTTCCAAGAGGATCAAAATAGAGGATTTGTAGCATTTTTAGATCGAAAAAGTCTCTGAACAATAATCGACCATCAAAATATAAAAAAATAAATACACATAAAACTTAATTTCAACGTCAAATAGTTGTAGATTAACTATGGCAGTCTTATTTTGCACTGGCCCATGAAAATGCTTTAGTTTAACACCCCTGTGTTAGACAATCTTAATTCTCCCAAAGACATTCCATCTGCACATTTATCTTCATCTGTAGGCCTCATTTTGGGGCTAGTCAGGACTTGTAAAGCACCTGCATGTGCGTGTTTAGAGTGACTTCTGTCTGGAATTCCATAGGTAGGACTAGATTGCTGCAGATGATTGTGTACGCGCGACTGCATGTTGGCATGCTAGGTGAGGAAGTGAAAACTCACGCGTGGCCTCGGTGGTACGGCGGCTATATGAGCGTCGCGCCCGGTAGCGGACCACCAGCTCCCCACTCTGCATCATGGGCTCAAACGCGTCTCTGAAAATGACAACAAGAATGGATGTTAACGGTATATAAGTAATATATGAAAGTAATATAAGATATCAATATGTAATAATATTATATAAAGTAAGAGTAATATATGAGGTAGAAATATATATATATATATATATATATATATGGCGGAAAACCCAGACAAGGCTCTTGCACCCCTCTTTAAAATAAACTGCTGTATTTTAAGCCAAAAGAACTGTTGTGTTTGATAGAACAATATGTCTAGATGCTGCCATAGCAGATTCACCACGCATTAAGCCCCTGAACTATTTTTCATTTGTCCGTTTTACCCTGAAAACCCCCGTTAACAGACATCGCGCAACCGCTTTTGTTTCAACCTAGCCATAAAAAGAAGGTAAGTAATTATATTTATTATTCAAAATATCTGATTTTTAGCTTGGAATCATTCATTGATGTCTAATATTTAGTTAAAAAAAAAAAAGAACGACTTTAAAAAATTATTCACTCGCATATTTTAAACTTTAAAACGAATGACGTCACAATGAAAAATTTGGAGTCTGTAAAAAAGGGATATCTACCTCATAACTATCGCTTAATAGTATTTTTTGTTATGTTGGATGATAAACAATCGATCCAAACAAACAAACAAAAAAATTGAAAAATAACGTTTAAAAGGGTAACTATGTGAAAAAGAAAATCTCAACCACTCCTTGTTGTCTGCGATTTCTGCATCGCGACCCTTGTTATATCACCATGTTTCACCAATAAAATCCCCCACAAATCCGGCTGTGGCCATTCACAGCTGTCTCTTGACACACGGTGATACATGCTACATGGAGTTTTTGGATCGAAACAAGGTAAGTAGTATGCGATAATATCTCGTTAAAATCTTGGCGTCTTTAATTCAGCTCTCGCATGCTCTCCAGTTAGGGTTTTGCTGTTTAAAAAATATTTTTTAAAAATGCCCTCCTGTTCAAAATTTTTGTTCCCCCAGAAAATTGACATTTTAAGTAGGGTTGTTCCGATCATGTTTTTTGCTCCCAATCTGATCCCGATCGTTTTAGTATCTGCCGATGCAGATATTTCCCGATCCGATTGCTTTTTTTTTTTTTGCTCCCGATTCAATTCCAATCATTCCCGATAATTTTTCCCGATCATATACATTTTGGCAATGCATTAAGAAAAAAATGAATAAAACTCGGACGAATATATACATTGAACATACAGTACATAAGTACTGTATTTGTTTAATATGACAATTAATCCTCAAGATGGCATTTACATTATTAACATTGTTTCTGTGAGAGGGATCCACGGATAGAAAGACTTGTGACTTTGTATATTGTGACTAAATATTGCCATCTAGTGTATTTGTTGAGCTTTCAGTAAATGATACTGCAGCCATGCCCCAAATGCATGATGGGACGTGGAACCATGATGGGACGTGGAACCATGACTGTGTGTCGTGCTCCCAATGGATATATCTTCTCTGCTCTGGGAAATAAGGTGTTAAGACAAAGGGCGGCACGGTGGCTGAGTGGTTAGCATGTCTGCCTCACAGTTCTGAGATCAAGGGTTCAATCCCGGGCTTCGGCCTTCCTGTGTGGAGTTTGCATGTTCTCCCCGTGCCTGCGTGGGTTTCCTCCGGGAACTCCGGTTTCCTCCCACATCCCAAAAACATGCATGGTAGGCTGATTGAACACTCTAAATTGTCCATAGGTGTGAGTGTGTGCGTGAATGGTTGTGTGTCTCCTTGTGCCCTGCGATTGGCTGGCAACCAATTCAGGGTGTCCCCTGCCTACTGCCCGAAGTTAGCTGGGATAGGCTCCAGCACCTCAGCGACCCTCGTGAGGAATAAGCGGCATGGAAAATGAATGAATGAATGAATGAATGTTAAGACAAAGATCAATTGCCACCTTGCTTCCCATGATATTTCTAATCATAGGGAGAGGGATTGCAAGGCTTTAGCCAATTGAAGAAAGGCTCCAAAGGCTGCCATAATTCACTCTACTCAATTTGCGCTGCATTTTATCTCTCTATATACCATAATTTTTGGACTATAAGGCGCACCTGACTATAAGCTGCGCCCACCAAATTTGACACAAATACAGCATTTGTTCACAGATAAGCCGCACTGGACTATAAGCTGCAGCACTCCTCACTGTATTATGGAATATTTACACCAAAAGATAGTAACCGACAACACTTTATTTGACAGCGGCACCGTAAGGCTGTCATAAGACCAAATGAGCCACCATGAAGCTTTGAACCAGTGGGCTGAAAAGCTTAATTGCTTTGAGGTGCTTAATTTGCCCATCACTGCTCCACCTGCTGTCAACACTGTTGTCGTCCAACATGCCTCCTAGCATGCATTGAAGCACTACAGATATAAATAACAATCAAAATTCATGTTCTCTAAATTATTTCTTCAGTTACTGTTTCAGTTTCATTTATTGCTATAGATGGTATTTGGTAACTCTTTATTTGAAAGTGGCCCCATAAAACTGCCAGTAGACAATCATAATTATGACATGACACTTATGACAATTAATGAATGCTTATACCAGATGTCATTTAGTGTTTTTCGGCAAATTATCTCACTTTTGAATGGATGTAAAAGTTCCGAGCTGAACATAAATGGAGATAGTGACATAGTTTGCCGGATGACACTTAATGACATCTGTCATAAGCATTCAGTAATGCCCATGATAGTGTCATGTCATAATTATGACGGTCATAAGACCAAATGAACCACCATTGCTTCAAGAAGCTTCATTTGGACATCACTGCTCCCTTGGAGAGACAGTCAACCTCTGCTGCCACCTGCCGTCAACAATGTTGTTGTCCAACATGCCTCCTAGCGTGCATTGCAGCGCTACAGCTGTAAATAACAATCAAAATTCATGTTACGTGCCAATTATTTCTTCAGTTGCTGTTCCAGTTGTTTCATTAATTGCTAGTTATGGTATTTAGTAACATTTTATTTGACAGTCGTGCCATAAGACTATCATAATTATGACATGACACTGCCATGAGCTTTAATGAATCCTTATGACAGATGTCATTTCGTGTCATCGGGAAATTATCTCACTTTTGAATAGATTTAAAAGATCCGAGCTGGACATAAATGGAGTTAGTGACATAGTTTGCCGGATGACAATGACATCTGTCATAAGCATTTATTAATGCCCTTGATATTGTTATAATTATGACGGTCTTATGACACCGCTCTCAAATAAAGTGTTACCTATTAACCCAAATAAATCAACAAATAAGCCACGCTGGACGATAAGCCGCAGGATACTGAGGGAGGGAAAAAAGTAGCGGCTTATAGTCCGGAATTTGCAGTAGGTAAAACGGTGTCGTTACAGATTGGGCGCGACAATTGAGTGAGAGGGTCGTGCAGTGCATACATTAATTGCGTTAAGTATTTTAATGTGACACATTTTTAAATAATTGCCGCCATTATATTTTTGATAACCCTAACTTAACCCTTTAAGGTCTGGGCCTATTTTGTCTGATTTTGCATGCCTTTGAAGTTACCTTTATATTTCAAAGAAAGAATTGTTTACGATGGCCTGGTTTGGTCCCTTTTTTTGTGACACCTTGAACTTCATGTCCAAACTGTTGTTTCCTTCACTGACCAATTATAAATCATCATTTTGGGCCCAAAGAGACCAAAAATTCCAAAATCGTTTTGTCAAAATGTTTAATATTGATGTCCAATTGACAACCAAACATGCGTAACGAACATTCAACATGTTAGGATGAACATTCAACCAAAAAATTTTTGAATAGTCTTATATTTGACAATTCAACATAAACAACAGGTATAGCCATAGGCGTTTTTTGCCTTTATACATGCTCTAGTCAAAACAGGTTATATACAGCAGACCAAACAGTGAAGAACAGTGAAAAAATATATACCATCTAACACAAAAAGTGTTTAGAGGCCATCTCTTTATGAGTTTAGGTATTGCAGCCCATCACCTGATGAAAACTATGTACACACAATCAAGCTTGAACACACATTTATATACACAAATTGAGAAGACTGATTGTGGGAAAAAAAATATATATATATAACATTGGGAAAAAAAGTATTTTCAAAAATATTTACAATAAACAAGTTACATTTTTTTCAGGCATGCCACTCCTAAAAGCAGTTTCGTCCTGGATTTAGACACAGGGCTACATCACACAGACCACACTTCCATGGGGTGTCGGTCCTCTTTCCACCCTTCCATTTTCATTTCACTTTACTTTCATTGTCACTATAAATGTACATGAAAAAAAAGTTAGTATTTATGAAAATAATAAAGTATAAAATAAAAATATATACAGCAATAAATAATAATGGAAATCTATATGTATGAGAATAGAAAGAATACCATAGCTGAATATGTGCTACATCCCTAATCTTCATATAGAAGAAGAACACCACAAATTATAAATTCCTGCCTGGGATACACACAGTGAACGTACGACTTTGATCTGATATGCACATTTTATTATTACATACACAAACACACACACTTATACTGCATCAAAATTAACTTTGTCTTGCAATATCAAAAGAAACTTTTTCAGCAGAAAAAAAAAAAAAAAGTGAGTTGGCTTACCTCTGCTCGTCGATGGCGTCACCCACGTGTTCAAATCCGTCACTATCTTCACTCGAGGACTCTTCCGAAGAAGACGATGATGACGAATTTGGACCATCCTCTTCCTCAAGTTGATCAAAAAGCACAATTGCTTGCGCTAAATTTAGTTTTCCGTTCATTCTCAAAGTCACACAAAGTCGCTGCTCGATCCAAACGGCCGTCGTTCGCCACCTCGCTGCTTCAGAACACTCCTCCCTCTCGTTCGGTGGAACCTCGCACGGCAGTTATATATATATATTTTTTTTAAAAACCGCATTTTGTGCTTCCACTGTGACTTCGAAAGGATTCGTTTGATTTGTGTTTTTTTCATGGAGCTTCCGTTTTGAAAAAGGACAAGAAATGATGGAAATATAGACATAAACAAATGATCCATGCAGCGTTTTAATGTTTTTTTGAGAGGACAATAAAACTATAAAACTTAAATGACAATATCTCACGTTTTAGTTGGTCGATTGACTTCAAATAATAACGAGAGTAAACGGCAACTTCCGCACTTTAAAACGAGACCAACCAACGGCATGTGGGTGACGTAATTAAAACGTGAGGGCGCTTCAAAGACGACGTGCGCTGAGGACGCGCCGGCGCGTCCTTCGACTCTCAAGGGTTAAGCCTAGACTAAAGACTCTGGATGAGTGTAACATATTATGTCTGTAACATTAAATACAATTAGAAAACGATTTAATTTAAAAAAAAAAAAAATATATATATATATATACAGTATATATTAAAAAAAAAGGCTTGGCCGATATTTTTTTGCCGATTCCGATACTTTGAAAATGACGTGATCGGACCCGATCGATCGGGATGCCGATCGATGGGGACATCTCTAATATTAAGCTTTCAAATGATGTATCACACATGCATATAGGAAAATTTTGAAATTTGGCCAAATTGGGGGTCTCAAAGCGGAACTTCAAGTCACCTGAGTTTTTTCTGCCATATACATACATATATATATATAGTATGTCAAATTAAAGTTACTGCATCATTTTAAACATGGCATGTAATGTGAAATTCATCGTAATATAACGTGAAATGTATCACTTAAATTAAGACATTTTATCAAATTTGAACATAATTTTTGGTGAAATTATTGGACTTAAAACATGAAATGTTATCATGTTAGAATTTGATGGGGTTTATATAACCTGCTGTTATGGACAAATATCCAGCATATTTTGCCTTGATTGAGGACATTTGATATGAATGAGCCACTACGCACCCGAATCGCGTCTCCTTGCGCCGCAGTTTGGCTACGTAGACAGCCATGAGTGCGCCAAGGGCCACGGCGCCCGTCATGGCCATCACCACGTACCACCAGTGCCACGAAAAAGCCGGCAGAGACGATAGACCTGTCAAGAAAATATGTGAGCAGATTTGAGTGGACTCTGTTTAAAGCAAAAAGATGTGAAAAATGTGTCACCTAATTCAAGCAACACAATGTATAGGTGTGATTATAGAAAGTGAAGAAAACTTTGTTCACTTTATTATTTAAACTTAAATTTCAAAAAAGGAAACACAATCAGGAATGTTAAAGCTTGAGGCATTGCAACACCTTAAAGGGAACCACAGATTAAAGACTTTTAGGCTCAAATAAACCACAATTTTTTTCTTTTACTAAAATATTTTACAAGAAACAGATATTATTACCATGGATTTGAAATTCTTAATATTTAGTACACGTTTTGACCTATGGAGAGTGCCATGTTTTACGCGCACAATGCACACTAGAGGCGATGACGCGGTTAGACTGGACTGGGAGAATAGCTGTGCTAGCTAGCAAGCGAAGTTAGGATGACGACTGGTGTGAATTTCTCACATTCTGCTGCTGCTCAGATTGTTTTGTTAAAGAGATGTGGGATGGTTCTCAACATCGTACCTTGATACAATTCCAGCTCATCAGCAGTGTCACTGAACCGATCCTAGGCAGCTTGTCGAGATAACTTGCTGCAATTTAACAGTTTGTATATCCCTTGGTTGCTAGTTGCATCGTTACCTTGTTTTTCGTTTGTCTGCCTCTCACCGCGGGGTTCCCTCCGCCCCCCCCCCCTTTTTAATTTTTTTTTTTTTTTTTTTTTTTTTTAAATCGATCCTGAACTATTGTCACTGATCATTTTAGTGTCTCCCTTTTCGCGATTGCAGGTTTTTTTGTGTTTTAAATACTCTTTTACGCAATCCCTATGTTTTCGTTGTCTGCTTGCAGTCTGAAGTGAGCTGTGTTTTCTAATTCCATGGTCAATAACATGATATTATTAAAAAGAAAATATTTAAGTTCCGTTTCGAAATCAACAAAAATAATTGCTTATTAATTAGAAAATGAATTCATGCAGAAAAACTAGAAAATAAAAATATTATATAAAATGAAAAAACAATTCATATTAAGAAATACATAATAATAAAATATTTTTAATTGTGTCATGATCACAAAAATTGTTGCTTTTTAATTCATATATGAATTTATGCATTAAACTCAAAAATGAAAAAATGAAATAACATTAGGGCTGTCAAACGATTAAAATTTTTAATCGAGTTAATTACAGCTTAAAAATTAATCAATCGTAATTAATCGCAATTCAAACCATCTATAAAATATGCCATATTTTTCTGTAAATTATTGTTGGAATGGAAAGACAAAAGATGGATATATACATTCAACATACGGTACATAAGGACTGTATTTGTTTTATTATAACAATAAATCAACAAGATGGCATTAACATTAATAACATTCTGTTAAAGCGATCCATGGATAGAAAGACTTGTAGTTCTTAATAGAAAAATGTTGTACAAGTTAGAGAAATTTTATATTAAAACCCCTCTTAATGTTTTCGTTTTAATAAAATTTGTAAAAATTTCAACCAAAAAATAAACTAGCAGCTCGCCATTGTTGATGTCAATAATTACTTACTCAATGCTCATGGATGCCTATAAAATCAGTCGCACCCAAGCGCCAGCAGAGGGCGGCAAAACTCCATAAAACACAACAATTGAGCGTTTCAATGTGTACTGTCATTTAAAACTGTCTGAGCGGGGCATCTGCGTTAATTTTGACAGCCCTAATATATATATATTAGGGCTGTCAAAATTATCGCGTTAACGGGCGGTAATTAATTTTTTTAATTAATCACGTTAAAATATTTGACGCAATTAACGCACATGTCCCGCTCAGACAGTATTTTGCCTTTTGGTTAGTTTTACAGCAAGGTTTTTTGTGCTGTCTAACAGCGACCATGGTTTATTGCTTTCTTGCCAGTTCAATATGGCTGCACGACGTCTCGGGCTGACGCCTACGTTGTAATGTCGTGCTTATATGATCCTTGGACAAGATTTGTCCGTAAGTATGGTTGTTGTAAAGAATGTACATATTATGTTAGTAAGCGAAATGTTATAGTTTTTGTATGAGACGCTTTTTGTTTATGTTTAGTGAACCTGTGTAGCGTGCTAAGCTAACGTTGTTGCTAATGCAATGCTTGTGTACTTTTTTTTGTAGTTTTACGACGGTCTAAAGAGGACAATGGTTTGAGGCAGAAGAAGTCTGATTATTAAGGCGTCGTTCACTAGCTGTCTAGCTTTGGAAAAAGTAGACGCTTCGGAGTGAGGACAGCATAAACAGATTTAAATGACAGTAGAGTGAAATGCCCACTACAGTCCTTATGTACAGTATGTTAAATGTATCCTTCCATTCCAACATATTATTTTACAGAATAAATATATAATTTACAGAAAAAAATGGCTTTTTTTTTTTTAGATGGTTTGAATTGCGATTAATTGCGATTAATTACAATTTTTAAGCTGTAATTAACTCGATTAAAAATTTTAATCGTTTGACAGCCCTAATATATATATATATATATATATATATATATATAATATAACAAAATTATAAAAAAATCATTAGTATTTAAGATAGTGTTTAATTAGGTAAAATAGTTGCTTATACATTTGTAAAAGTATTCACGCATAAACCTAGAAAAAAAAAAAAAATTAAGATACAAGAATTATGATTTCTTTTACCTATAATAATAGCAAGAACACTCACTAATATAAAATATTTGATTATTAATTTATAAATGTAATTATTATTATTTATTTTTTTTTAACGCTTTTTCAGTTAGCAAAACTTGTTGCTTGCTCTATAAACAGTTAAACTTCCCCCCCCCCCCCCAAAGTCCACTTTCCAAATACAGTTTCATTATATTTACCTCAATTATAGCAAATGTTATTTTTTGTACTACTATCTCAGCTTCCTAATATTTGGGCATACTGCATTTTACTGTTTTCCACAACGACCTATACTAAATCTTTTTGTGTGTTTGTGTTTCGTCTCTCAAATAACTAAAAGCCTCCTCGCTATCTGCCACTTTGTATTGTCTGTCCGCCTCCATTAGACTAAGCAAACTAAATATTTATCCATCGTTGTACTCGTTGCTTCTTTTCCTCCAGTCACTCACCTCGAAATTCTGTCAAGAAGAAAAAAAAGAAACATGTCTCATTACGTGTTTTACATCTTGGCTTCCACTGACAGCACGATACGTCAAAACGAATGAGACGTCTATTCCCCATCAACGGCATTGAATGTGTGCATGCTTGTATAAAATTTGGTATTTTTTCCTCACCTGGAGAAACCAGCATGAGAGTCTGCGTGGGGCTCCAGGGCCCAAGCCCTGCCCCCGTGTACGCACAGACCCTGAAGGTCACGTTTGTTAGCGGGAGGGTCAAGTTCACTAACAGCTCCAAGTCCAATCCGGCATCAGCTACAAACTGTCCACGAAACACAAGTCAGAGTCCAATTCAAACGACACTTTGTGAGTGTGTGTGTGTGTGTACCTCCTTCATTGACGGAGTACTCAACTCCACCAAGTAGCCATGGAGGTCCCCGTTTAACTTCCCCGGTGGTTCGTCCCAGGATAGAAGCACGCCGGTGTCGTTCGCCACCGCCGTCACGTTGCCAGGCGGGTTGTCAGGAACTGAAATATACACAATTAATCAATTACGAAAAAAGAAGTAACTTGGCCAAGGCCCATCAATTCAGTGAACCAAGAACTTTGATCAGTGAAAATTTAAATTTTGATTAGAATGGCTGGCATTGAATGATCATGCTTTAGTGATACTACATTGAAAAAAAAATCATTGAAAAAAGTCAGAATCGATAAAATACAGGTTGATTAAAAAAGAATGTGCCAAAATTATCACGCATTTATTCATTTTAAAATCATTGAAATAGACTGAATTAGCGGTCATTTGAAACAGGAATTATCCTTGATTAACTCTGTGTCAATTTCAATTTGTCTTTGTCGGAAAATAGCTTGTTTATTTACGCTTAAAATGGCGACTCTTCAGCAGACGGCGTTTTGTGTGCTTGAGTTGAGTTGAATTGTAAAAAGTCCAAAATGTTGGAAATGCACATTAAAAAAAGTTTGAAAATAGGCTAAAATATAAATACCACAAATGGAGGAATGGCAAAATAGTAATAAAAAAAAAAAAAGGCCACAGTGTGTGTGTGTGTATATATATATATATATATATATATATATATATATATATATATATATATATATATATATATTAGGGCTGTCGATTACAATTTTTAAATCGAAATAATTACAGCTTAAAAATTAATCGTAATTAATCGCAATTCAAACCATCAAAGAAATATGCCATATGTTTCTGTAAATTATTGTTGGAATGAAAAGATAAGACACAAGACGGATATATACATTCAACATACGGTACATAAGTACTGTATTTGTTTATTATAACAATAAATCAACAAGATGGTAGTAACATTATTAACATTCTCTTAAAGCGATCCATGGATAGAAAAACTTGTAGTTCTTAAAAGATAAATGTTAGTACAAGTTATAGAATTTTTATATTAAAACCCCTCTTAATGTTTTCATTTTATTAAAATTAGTAAAATTTTCAATCAAAAAATAATAGTAGCTCGCCATTGTTGATGTCAATAATTACAACATGCTCACTTGCCAAACCCATAAAATCATTTGGACCCAAGCGCCAGCAGAGGGCGCCAAACAACATAAAACAAGTAACAAGTAACAAGCGGACATTACACTGCTGTCATTTTAATCTGTTTGAGCGGGGCATGTGCGTTAATTGCGTCAAATATTTTAACGTGATTAATTTAAAAAATTAATTACCGCCCGTTAACGCGATAATTTTGACAGCCCTAATATATATATATATATATATATTTTTTTTTTAATTATTAAATTTATTAGGATCATGGAAGCTTCCACTTGGGGAAAAAATATACATAAAGTATATCCTGTCTACACATAATATAATAAAAATATAAAGTATATATATATATATATATATATATATTATAATCATACTTTGTATTTCTCTTTGATAGTTGTAGGGCTGCAACTAAAGATTAATCGGACAGTTAACTAAACGATTAATCTGATGAATTTCCCTTTTTTTCCCAGTTACTTTCACAATTTACCTTGAAATTGTTTTAGGCATGTCTAACGTAACAAAGACAAAATGGATGCCTATTTCCTTAAAAAATAATATTTTATGACAGCTTCTTCACTTAACGGTAGTCTACAACTGTACCGTTTTAAATACATTAAATTTGCTAAAGTTTTTAATAAAGGTTCTGAGTATAAAACACCAACAACAACAAAAAAAATCAGAACATCAATCAGACAAAAGTCCAGTTCATTCAAAAAAAAAAAAAAAAAAAAAAAAAAAGTGCAGCTGATTCATTTTTTTTCCCTTGTGGGCAAAGAGCTGATATAAATGCTGTTAATGCCTCATTTATGTTCTTTAAACAAACCAAACAACAAAATAGAATAAGGAGGCAGTCTGAAATTATTCAATTTTCTTAATCAAACAGTTGTTCATAAATAAAATCCAAATACAATTTCAAAGCACACTCTCTTGTATGACAATTTAGTTTAAATGGGAGTTTTTGAAAGCTGTTATATGAATAGGTTTATGTGTGTGCTTTATATAAAGAAATGAGATAACTTTACTACCTAACTATAACTCAAGTGCTAATATGCTTCTCCAAAACACAATACAAACGGACACTTAAGACACTGACTAGCATAATCGCTAACTAGCTTAGCGCTCAGTGTTTAGTAGTAACGTCTCATCAACAAAGGATACAAACAATTGTCTTCATTTACTCACCTCTGGCAGACACACACTGGATCTAATATTTCATAATATTATTGATTCAGCAGCCCAACCCGAGTGTAGCAGGGAACTCTCTCTTGTTCTAATCACTGGTGCGCGCGCACCCTCCCATTACACATTAACAAGGACCTAAACGGGACCGCACATAGCTGTCGGCAAAAATCTATTATCAAATTTCTTGGCAACTAATTTATTAATCGATTTAATCGATTAGTTGTAGCTTTAATAATAAGCTAGTTTAGACTGAAAGATGTTAGAAAATTGGCAAAAATTTGGATTTTGCTTTCCAAAGTAAAAGCAGATTTTTGTTCTTGTCCTACTTTGACTTAAAAACATAACGAAAAAATCTGATATTTACAACTGAGAAGTTGTTCATGTTAGAATTTCAAGAATTTAGATGAGTTTCAGGTGAAGAAGGTCCCAAACGATTAATTGGTTATCAAAATAGTTTTCGATCAATTTGCTAATCTATTAATTGTCGATTAATTGATTAATTGTTGCACCTAAGTTGTATCTAGTTGTGTCGTAGAATATCACATTTTGAAATGACTAAAATATGACTAAGACGAATCAGTATCTTGGTCCAAAAGACTAAGCCAAAGATTATAAGGGCTGCCAAAAACAACACTGGTGACCGCAAATTGCATCGTCTTTCCCCAGAGCTCTATTGAAATTCAAATAATTATTATCATTTCTTCACGGCAAAGGAAAATGGCCAATTTCGAAGCCTTAACATGCATGAAAACATCAAAATTTGCACATAAATGTGATTGGGCGTATATTTAGATAATTTTGCAACCTTGTGAAAAAAACCTAACAAAATGGCTCAGTGGCCCCCCCTTTGAATTTTTCAAAAAGGCCTCTCCTATTAGGGTTTTTCAACGTAGAGTGGTGATATTTGGGGAGTCGATACCTTGTGCGAAACTGCTCCAAAAATGGTCTTGCACCCATACTCAAAACTCAACAGGAAGACACATATTTTGGATTGAATGTAGGGAGTTAATTGGAACCTCCTCAAAATCAGTGAGATTGTTTATGAGACATATGAGATCTTAAGTTATAAAAATGGTGGGTTTTCATTCACAAGCCTGACCTTGGCAGGGTGCCAAAGTCTGCCATTTTTCTGGCAACATGCCAAATTCAGTAAATTACTAATAACTCCCTGATACAAGGTATCCCAGCCTGAACATGACTGCACTGAAATATTACCCATTAGGCCTGCCTGCTGGGAACAGGAAACGCCTTTTTTTTTTTTTTTTTTTTTCTCCACACGAGACGGGAGACGGGCTCCTCCTCCAAGGGAAAAAAAAAATCAATTGACCTCAAACCTGCATCAGGGGAGCCTTAAGACATGTGCTCAGGTGCCTGATGAAAAATTTTGAGGTTTCCTTGAAGCATAGGGGTCCAAACAGGAAAGTGAAAATGGCCGTCGCCATTTTGTCTTGCCACAAATTTTGAACAGTCATAACTTGGCACACATACAACATATCTGTGCCAAACTTGTATGTTTTTGTACTTTATGTTTATGTCTTAGAATATATGTTTTTGCGCACGTACGTGAGTTAGTGAACGAGGCAGTCTGGGAAACGTGGTCCAGACCGAGGTGATGTTAATCAGGAAGCGTTTGGCGTTTGATTGCTTCCACATGCGCTCGCCTCTTGAGTGGCAGCCAAAACAAGTCGAGCGCCCCTCCCTCATTCCCTCCTATCCTCCCTCCATGCCCTTCCCTCCTTACCTACACCTCCCACCCCTTCCAACTTTTCTTCTCCCCTTTCCATCTTGCTGTGGCTGAGCCTCTTTTCTTTTATGCGAGGGACATTCAAGCGAACAAAGATGTTCATTGTTGCAAAAACAACTTTGCAAAGAGAGGGAGAAAGGCGAACGCTGCCTTTTTTTCCCCCCTCACTCGAGTGTGTCATGTTTCCCATCGGCCTTCACTGAATCATTTCCAGCACAGATGCGGTCAGCTGTGTATCCTCTGGCGTCCAAAACAACACACATGGGCGACTACCGTTCAGCGCACTGAAGGAGGCGCTGTTGTCGTGTTTGCATCTGTTTCTCGTCTCGGAAAAAAAGGTCAAGCCGAGGCCAAAAACTCTGAAAATAAACCGAGCGCTCCCACGGCTGTGCCGACGTTTACGTCCATGTCGCAACTTTAAGTAGCTTCGCATGGGATCGTTTAGATTTCAAGTCCTCCGGTAACCGTGGAAACCTGTGTTGCTTACAAGAAGGCTGGACGGAAAATGTCAACAATAGTTGTGTTACATTAGTATTCACACTCGCACATACGAGCATGTAACATGAGTACAAGTGATAGCCGGCTAACAATTGGCAAACATTTAAACTTACAAAGGAGCTTCTGAAACTTTTTTTGAGAGTTGTTTCAATGGAACCTCCTCAAAAAGTCGACTACTAAACAATCTTACAGGAAAAAAATCCAGGTTTTTGTGTGTAAAAAATTGCAATGCAATGGGAATAAATTTAGTACATGAAAACAATTCTTCTTTTGTCAGTGTAATGAGTTGTAATGGTATCACGTAAAACACGAAGGTGTAATTTGATATTAAAGTAAAAATTAATAAATAAAAAATGATAGCGTAAAAATGAAAAAGTTTGGATTAATAGTAAAAAAAAAAAATTTAAAAAAAAAAAGCCAAAATATTTGGAGAAAAAAATGAAAAATGAAAAAAATTCTAATTCAACAAATATAGTATAGTAGTATATAGTATAGTTTAAAAAAAAAAAAAAAAAACTTTAAAAGGCAAAACAGTTGTATTATGATGATATTTAAGTGAAATTATTGAAAAAGCACAAATTAATGGGAAAAAAAATAATAAAGACATGGAAAAGGCAAAACTAATAGGAAATAAAGGCAGACATTCATGAAATATTTGATGAAAAGTTTGACAAATAGTAATGTAAGAAATTTTTGCAAAACATGGCAAAATTCATAAAAAAAAAATTGGAAAGGAATTGAAAAAGTTGAACAAATAAACAATATTCTTGGGGGGGAAATGTCAAAATAATTTGGAAAATAATTGAAAATGCAAAAAATATTTGAAAAAATAATTGAGAAAGACAATTTTATCTAAAGTATACAAATAATCAATAAATAATTAATTAAGTCCAAATGAATTAAAATCCCACCAAAAACAGACAAAAAGGCAAAATTCCTTGAAAAAAAAATCTCAAAACTAAATTGAGATCATAAAGGATATGTATCTTTATAACTCTCTGTCTGCTTCTAGACCAGGGGTCGGGAACCCAAAAATGATGAAAGAGCCATATTGGAACAAAAAAACATACTAGTATGTCTGGAGCCACAAAAAATTGGAAAGCCTTATATATTTATATAATAAAGGCAACAAATGCTATGTGTATTTATATTAGCTATATTAGCTTACTATCAAAATGACTACGTAAGTTGGCTACAAATACATAACGAGCCTTCATGATTACCGTATTTTCTGTACTATAACGGGCACCTGAAAGCCTTCAATTTTCTCAAAAGCCAACAGTGTGCCTTATAATCCCATTGCGTTATATATGGATCAATATTGGTTAATCATGGCATGACATTCCATTTAGCACAGCTCCATCTTGTGGATGCATAACGCAATGCCAACTACTACTACTACTACTACTGCGCCCTATAATGCGGTGCGCCTTATAGTGCGGAAAATCCTGCAGTGCATCCTATAGAGAACGACGCACCACGTGATTAATCTGTTGTACGATGCCGCCTCAAGTTTAACTTCATTACAATAATAATGCATTAGAAAAATGTGTCATGTTTGTCTTCCTACAGAAACCATATTAAAACAAAAAATATATTTCCCTCCCCCATCTTTTTACATTTTCAAACATTTTTGAAAAAGCTCCAGGAAGCCACTAGGGCAGCATTAAAGAGCTGCGGGTTGCTGACCCCTGTTCTAAATAAAATTCGTTAAATAAATAAATAAGGACAAAAAAACAGTCTATTGCCAGCTGTGGTTGTGCAAATTCAAAAATTTGAACTCTTGCCATCATCCATAACACGTTCGTTCACTCAGTCAAAGTCACAGTCACTGAGAGAATTTGACAGAGCCTTGGGTTGGCAGAGTTTTCCAAGGGGGCGTGGCTTAGCAATCAATCCAATAAACCCTCAGGGTTTCCCGTACATCCAAAACATTGTGGCGCGCCGCCACACCGAAATAAAAGCCGCCACGACTGGCAAAAGAGAGAGTTTTTTTTTTTTTTTTTTTTTCCTTAAGTCCGTTTCAATCTAGCAGCAGCCGAGTGTGAGGGGTTCAGCGGCAACCCATTCATTGTGTATTGCAATGTCCCTAATTATGCGCGGCCTCCTTAAGAGACGAGCTGTGACGTAGAAGGAAGCGAGGAGAACGGGCGAGCTAGCGAGAGATAGCGGTCCTAAGTCACGGCAGCCCGCTGTTATTTTGTTATTGTTTTTCTTTATTACTGTTGCCACAATAAAGTGGGTAAGGCAATACCGACTCCTCTCCTTCTTACCCCTATCCAGGGCATTACAGTATTTTGGATCCGACTTTTCGGCAAAAGTGACCGGTGGACGGCCATCGTGGACGGAACGGACGGAATCACGGCGGGTGAAACCTTGATAAATTTGCTTTTTTTTTTTTTTTTTTTTTTTTTTTTACGTTTTGTGAACTCTGGGACACTCGAAAAATGGCTCTTATACCTCTCCTTGCTAAGCTAAATGGTACATCGATGTGAGTTTGTGTGGAAATGTAGTTCACGAAAAAAAAAAAAAAAAAAAGCGATTCACCTTCTCGCCGAAACTAGTAAAACGCTTTACACGACAATTAGAATTTCCCCCTGCTCGTTGAAATGGGTCCATCTGAGGGCGTAGGTTTGGTCTCAATATTGGGAGGGACGATATAACAGCATAACCTGCATGTACACTTTTTGCTGGGGACAGGATAATAAGAAAACCAAACAGACTGGTTGAACGGGGGACAGGGCTACCTTTCTTTGAACCTAATTAATTGATAGGCTAAATAATAGATGCAAAAATAAATCTGTATTGACTTGTACCAACTTTCACACTGCAAATTTATAACGCCTTAATTTTTTTAAAAAATCTAGTCGAATAATTTCCACCATCTTGTTTTGAGTATTAAAGACTAATTAACAGATTAATGGGTCAGATTATTCAATTTACTTTAGGTAAATATGTGTTCTTATTAAGCCCATACATCCAAAGGTTTGTCATTTTTTCACCAAAATCAAGGGGAAAATGTTTTCAAATAATGTTTTGAACAATATCAATTCTTAAATTAAGAACATTTCTGGCAAAAAAAAATTTTTTTTTTTTTTTTAAAGATTTAATATTCTCAATTTTTGCTTAAAATAAGTGTTAAGAAAATAGCTGAAAATAAACTTATTTCAAGAAATCTGATTAAAATTTACCTGACGCACTACCAGATAATTTCAGTTATTTCTGGTAGATTGAAAACAAGGGGATTTATCTAGTCATCAGCCAATCAAACGTGCGTTTGAGGAAAAAAATTGTGTCAGTGTAAGTCTGAACATAATGAAAGTAATTCACTCAATAATGGTAGGGTCAATTATATCCTTACAAACTATGTGAAGACAGTATAAAGGACCTCTGTAAATTAACTCATTATATAATGCAAATAAGCTTGCTTAAAAGTTGGTGGGGACAATTCGAGCATCCTGAAAAGTTGCTAGTGTTGTGTCCATAACGTCCCTATGCAAACCTACGCCATTGGTCCATTAACAGAAGGGCTATTATTGTTGTGGTGATTTAGTACGTATTAGGGCCAAAAAAAAAAAAAAAAAAAAAAGGAAAAAGAAGGACTACGAGATGTAAGTTGTACGATTGCTACAAGAAAAAAAGTCGGATTATTACATAGGGTAACGTAGCTGTAATATGCAACGCATTTTACGTACATGTACCTATTAGCCTGGCTAAATAAATATTTTAAATAGGTCTTTGTTATGGTTCGTCTTGGGAAAAAAAAAAATCTCATTTGTCATGCTATGACGCAATTTTGCCGTGGCATGACATGGTGAGGCTGTCGGACTCCGATGCAGCCCACCACCACAGCTTCAAAAAATCTCAGGGGAAACCCTGACCCTACATCGCGTTTTTTCACTTTTCGCGGGGGAATCTGGTCCCTATTAATCGTGAAAAAATAGGTATCACTGTAATCACTGTATTGCTTTCATGTTTTTAAGCAAGCCTTAAAATACTAGTTAGAGTACAAACGTACAAAAAGTACAATTTTTTTCTTTTCACAATTATGTACCTGAACCCTTTTAACTCATGCCATTGCTCCACTCTCTACCAGCCCTTCCCGGTCCCAATGGATTGCACGTTTATCTCCGTCAACGGCAGTAAAACATAATCATTCAAACTCGGATCAAACAAACTAACCACTATTGTCTCCTTTGGGTGTTTTATGCTTCCTTGGAGAATTGCTCTCTCCCTTCCCTTCCCCTTACCCTACTTGTCTCCTACTCCCACCAACAAGCCTTCTTCATTTTTTTCCCCCTCCCTGTTGTTTTCCCACAGCGCCTTGCTACATGTGAGCTCATGTAAGGTCAAAGCCAAAAATGAGAGAAATGAAACACCAATACCGGGAGACAGCACAGAGGGAGAGAGAGAGAGGCTGGATTGTATTTGAGGAATTCCTCACTGGTGGCATCTGAAGAAGCCCAGTCAACTCAATAAGTGCTTGGGACATAAATAGCAGTGGGGAGGAGGAAAACGTTTACTTGTGGATGACACTTTTGAAAAGGAGGACACTTTATTGCTCGATGAGAAACACATGGGGGAGGAATTATCGCCATTTTTCCGGATTTTAAATAATAAATTCGATAAATCCAAGGTTGGATGAGAGTATTGCAAATTTTTGTCATCTCAGCAGAACATTGTGGGCAATTGGAAGTGTTCAAGAGTATAAAAAGTACAGAGGCGAAAAAAATAAATGCGCATACATTGACCTCGGCTAGCAGACCAACTTAGAAGTTGCTATTGAATTGCCATTTTTTGTAGTTTCTGCTTTCATGCGTCGTCCTATTTTTGTCCATATACGTATGTACTTTTCTGCGCTTTCAGTGGATGTAAATTCCACTACATTTGTCTATTTTTGTCATTTCCTGTAGTTATTGGAATGCCTCCCATGACACTGGTCAATATTTTCCTCTTCCTGCAGTTTGTGAACAAGTTTCCCATTACATTTGTCCACTTACTATAATTGTAGTGCACATGTGACACATTGTCATTTTCAGTGTTGGGAATAACGCCGTTATAGATAACGCCGGCGTTACTTTTTCAGTAATGGGGTAATCTAACTATTTTTTCCGCCGTTACCGTTAATGACGGTCAAAAGCGGTGCGTCACTTACTCTGAATAAATTGAAGAAACTACCAGCAGTAGCGAGTCTACTCTTCTCTTCTCTGTTCATTTGTCATCCAAGACTTGGGGTGCGCTCAGGTTCGAGAAGAGCACACGTTTTTTGTGCTTTTTCTTAGCAAAGATATACCACACAGGACGTGCTGGCACCCTTTCTTTAATAGCACATATAACTTCAACATTAACACAAACGTACGACTCTCGGCAGGCCGTGTCTCTAACTCACTCCCCGCATCATGTGAGCAAAACAATATTGGCGCCGTGTGCACTTTAGGGTGCCTCGGATAATTCTGTATCAGAATATTACCGCACGTACTTCTTATGACTCCAGGCTGTTTGTCCCTGCGCATTCAATTAGACAATGCTTTCCAAAGCTTGCTAACGTTTCAGTTTTCGCTACACCTGAATGCTAGCTGCGTTCCCATCCCCCACTGTCAGCCAGCAAGAATGCTGCTTCCATCTTGAGGACGGCAGACGCTTTGACGGTGACGGGAGGAGTAGGGGGACGAGGCTACCTGAGTGAAACACCTGGATAGATGCGATGGAAGTGATTGTGATTGGCTGAAGGTTAGAGTCATGTGTCATGGTAAGCCAATCAGAGCCGGTGTTTTCACATACAAACCGGAACAGTGCGTACGGCAAACACACACACGGAAAACAGATGCAGAGGGATATGATGGCAGAGCATTCAGAGGAATATTTGTCCTTTACGAGGTGGAGATATAAACACTATTTCAAGTCAAAATACTTGAAGTACAGTAGGCTATGTCTACTTGACCAGTTGTCTCAGGTTGTGAGAGTTAGATTTAATTGATTAAACTCACTTTATATTGTCTACTGCTGATTGTTATTTTATTACATTGTTTAATGTTTATTTTTGTTGCACTTCAAGTAGGATAAATCTGTTGCTGGTGAGGTGCAATAAATATTACAAGGTTCTATGACACAACTACCTGTCTGTTCTTCTCTATTCAACTGACTCGAATACTGCTCAGAAAATTTCAAATTCTTTGACATACAACAACTTTTTAAAGTAACGGAAATAATTTAACTTAATAAAATAACTTTCTGGAAGAAGTAGTGAATAACTATAATTACTTTTTTAAAGTAACGTGCCCAACACTGGTCATTTTCCATATTTGTCACTTCCTGTAATTGTAATGGACAGGCGTCCAGGCTTTTTTTTTTTGACAGTATTTGCAACTTAATGTGACTTATTACTTTTGTCCATATTTCCCACTTAGTTTTGGTGGACATGCGTTTCTATCATTTTAGTCAATACAGTAGTACCCTCTACTTACGAACGTCTGTACAAATGGAATTTTTAGGTTACTACAATCCTCAATGGGAAAATATTGCCACAATGACCCCAGAAATAATGAACTGAAAATTCAGATTTTTTTTTTCTTTTTTTTTAATTTAAAAGCTTTATGCGGTCCTTAAATATAATTTTACAAAATCCCCCAAAATGTATTTTTTTTATTATTTGCATATTATGTTCTCTAATTTGTATCATAAGTGATACATTAAGCATTACATGCAGTTCTCGTGGTAAAACAAATATACCTAAAGTGAGATTGAACACAATTAGGTTTTTAAAAAACGTTTTTAACTGCAATGAGGTCCAGAAATACTTGTCTCAAATGTGATACATTTGGCAAAGTAAGGTTAAGAAATTTCAGAATACGAGAAGCAAAAATACTTTAAAGTACTGTAAAAGATGCGTACGTAGTTCCTGGTTTATGCTTTTAAATGTGGCGCCATAAGATCCTTCTGCTCCATTGGTCATAATCTTTCCCATTTTGCTGTATACTGCAAAAGCAAGTCTTCTCTCCTATTGGCCTATTGATGATGACATTTCAATTTGGGTGTCGCAGTATGACGCACAGGCACGATGGTGTTGATAAAGCGGGCTCGACGTCTTCGCCAAAAAAAAGTCTCTTGGCGTTTTAGTCTCGCGAAGAGTTATTTTAAAGCTCACACACGATTCACAACATTGGTAGCACATTAGAGCACAGGCCTCCTCGCATTTTGTGTCACGAAGAGTAAAATAGGTAAGATATTTAATTTTTCTATTTTCCTTTGCATTATGTTCTATTACAGTGGGGCAAATAAGTATTTAGTCAACCACCAATTGTGCAAGTTCTCCTACTTGAAAAGATTAGAGAGGTCTGTAATTGTCAACATGGGTAAACCTCAACCATGAGAGACAGAATGTGGAAAAAAAAAAAAATCACATTCTTTGATTTTTAAAGAATTTATTTCTAAATTTGAGTGGAAAATCAGTATTTGGTCACCTATAAACAAGCAAGATTTCTGGCTGTCAAAGAGCTCTAACTTCTTCTAACGAGGTCTAACGAGGCTCCACTCGTTACCTGTATTAATGGCACCTGTTTTAACTCAGTATCGGTATAAAAGACACCTGTCCACAAACTTAGTCACACTCCAAACTCCACTATGGCCAAGACCAAAGAGCTGTCGAAGGACACCAGAGACAAAATTGTAGACCTGCACCACGCTGGGAAGACTGAATTTGCAATAAGTAAAACGCTTGGTGTAAAGAAATTAACCGTGGGAGCAATTATTAGAAAATAATTTTCTAATTATTATTATTCTAATAATAATTAGAAAATTACCACTGATAATCTCCCTCGATCTGGGGCTCCATGCAAGATCTCACCCTGTGGTGTCAAAATGATAACGAGCGGTGAGCAAAAATCCCAGAAACACACGGGTGGACCTAGTGAATGACCTACAGAGAGCTGGGAACACAGTAACAAAGGCTACTATCAATAACACAATGCGCCGCCAGGGACTCAAATCCTGCACTGCCAGACGCGTCCCCCTGCTGAAGCCAGTACACGTCCAGGCCCGTCTGCGGTTCGCTAGAGAGCATTTGGATGATCCAGAAGAGGACTGGGAGAATGTGTTATGGTCAGATGAAACCAAAATAAAACTTTTTGGTAGAAACATAGGTTCTCGTGTTTGGAGGAGAAAGAATACTGAAGTGCATCCGAAGAACACCATACCCACTGTGAAGCATGGGGGTGGAAACATCATGCTTTGGGGCTGTTTTTCTGCAAAGGGACCAAGACTACTGATCTGTGTAAAAGAAAGAATGAATGGGGCCATGTATCAAGAGATTTTGAGTGAAAATGTCCTTCCATCAGCAAGGGCATTGAAGATGAGACGTGGCTGGGTCTTTCAGCATGACAATGATCCCAAACACAAAGCCAGGGCAACAAAGGAGTGGCTTCATAAGAACCATTTCAAGGTCCTGGAGTGGCCTAGACAGTTTCCAGATGTCAACCCCATAGAAATACTGTGGAGGGAGTTGAAAGTCCGTGTTGCCCAACAACAGCCCAAAAACATCACTGCTCTAGAGATCTGCATGGAGGAATGGGCCAAAATACCAGCAACAGTATGTGAAAAGCTTGTGAAGAGTTACAGAAAACGTTTGGCCTCCATTATTGCCAACAAACGGTACATAACAAAGTATTGAGATGAACTTTTGGTATTGACCAAATACTTATTTTCCACCATGATTTGCAAATAAATAATTTAAAAATCAAACAATGTGATTTTCTGGGTTTTTTCCCCCCACATTCTGTCTCTCATGGTTGAGGTTTACCCATGTTGACAATTACAGGCCTCTCTAATATTTTAAAGTAGTAGAACTTGCACAATTAGTGGTTGACTAAATACTTCTTTGCCCACTGTATCTACTTTATTACAGGCAGTGTTGGGCACGTTACTTTAAAAAGTAATTAGTTACATTACTCACTACTTCTTCCAAAAAGTAACCGAGTTAGTAACTGAATTACTCTATAGTAAAAGTAACTAGTTACCAGGGAAAGTAACTATTTCCGTTACTTTAAAAAGAACTTGTATGTCAAAGAATTTGAAATTTTCTGAGCAGTATTCGAGTCAGTGGAATAGAGAAGAACAGACAGGTAGTTAACTTGTTAGGTGCTTCAGCAGATTACCACAGATGTCGACAAAAGCTTTGCCCCGGGACATAAATTACACATTATATGCAGGTTCTTTCCTTTAATTTCGACAAACTTGAAATACTGTCTATATCTCCACCTCTTAAAGGACAAATTTTCTTCTGAATGCTCTGCCATCCCGACCTTGTGCATCTGTTTTGCGTGTGTGTGTTTGCCGCACGCGCTGTTCCGGTTTGCTTGTGAAATCACCGGCTCTGATTGGCTTAGCACGACACATGACTAACCCTCAGCCAATCACAATCACTTCCATCGCATCTCTCGAGGGGCTGCATTCAGGTAGGCTCGTTTCCCGACAATTCACGTCACCTTCAAAGCGTCTGCCGTCCTCAAGATGGAAGCAGAATTATTGCTGGCTGACAGTGGGAGATGGGAACGAGGCTAGCATCAGGTGTAGCAAACACAGAAACGTTACCAAACTTTGGAAAGCATTGTCTAATTGAATGAGCAGGGACAAACAGCTTGGAGTCAGAAGTACGTGCGCTATTCTCGAACCTGAACGCACCCCAAGTCTTGAATGACAAATCAACAGAGCAGAGAGTCGACTCAACACGGCTGGCAGTTTCTTCAATTTATTCAGAGTAAGTAACGCACCGCTTTTGACCGTCAGTAACCGTAACAGCGTTGTAACGGCGGAAAAAGTAATTAGATTACCCAGTTACTGAAAAAAATAACGCCGTTACGTAACGCCGTTATTACAGGTATTAACCGTTAGGTCAGTTATATAGAATGATTTAAATGTGTTTGGCTGTTGTTTTAATCCTGTTATACCGCGATTATAAAATTTAATTTGGCGTCTAAGTAGTGCTTGTAACGGTTTAGAGCATTTACATCAAAAACGCGTCTCTACTGACAGAATTTTCAGGTTACGAGATTACTTCAAGAACCAATTAATTTCGTAAGTCGAGGTATGACTGTACTTGCCACTTCATATGACCCATTATGTTCCTCCATATTTGTCTCTTGTTGCATTGCGAAGCACTTCCATTCATTTTTGTCCATTTGTGCCACTTTCAGGCACCCTATCAATGTTGTCTGTATTTAGCACTTCATACGTCTGATTACTTTTGTCCGTATTTGTCACTCAGTGTGGTTTTTCCTGGATGTGCATCCCATTACTTTTGTCCATATTCGTCCCTTTAGTTTTGGTCAAAATGTGTGCCATTATTTTGCCCATGTTTTTTTTTTTTTTTTAACTTGCCTTTTACTTGCTGCTGTTTTGGTGTGCGCACTACAATTTCCCCATGTTTTCCGCTCTCATTACTTTTGATTTCATGCTTCGATTCCTTTTATTTAATGGAACTCATACACTCAGTCTACATTTTTCACTTCCTTTTATTTTTGTGGACACATGCCATTGCTATTGCCTCGATTCATTACTTCCTATGATTTTAATCGACGCGCGTCCCTTTACTTTTGTCCGTTACAACCTGTGTGAAACACATTATTTGTGACTTCCTGTAGTCCAGAGGTCTCAAACTCAATTTACCAGGCAGGGGCCTCACTTTGGCAACATTTATATTAGGGCTGCAGCTGTCAAATATTTTAGTAATCGAGTATTCTACTGAAAGTTCCATCGATTAATCGAGTTTTTTTTTTTTTTTGTAAAGAGCAATTTTAGATGTACATTGTTAAAAACAGCCAACAATTGCATCTCAGATGTGACTAGAAAAAAAAAAATTTCACTGCTTTGTGCTTTCACTCAAATACCTTAAGATTAAGGGTGTAACAGTAAATGTATTTGTATTGAACCGTTTCGGTACGTGGTCCTCGGTTCGGAACGGAGGCGTACCGAACGAGTTTCTGACGTAATGTAAAGTGGTGTCAAATTTAGCGCGTTAACGGGCGGTAATTAAATTTTTGAATTAACCCCATTAAAATATTTGACACATTTAACGCAAGTGCGTAATGCATCTCATAATCCCACCGTTACGTCCCACGGACGGCTCGCTAAGGGCGTAACTTAAAACGAGCCACGCTCACAAGTTGCAAGTAGGCAAGTGTAAGACTTAAAAAGAAATGCTGCTAACTAAGAACTGCACAAGGAAGCAAAGATCATTCCCTTTGGGAGAGTCTCTGGTGTAAGGCAATAAGCAAAACCTATCTTTCATTGGGATTTATGCTAGACTGTAAAGAAGAACTGAACATAACGTGATTAACTTTCAACGGGAATGCAGTGATACCTAATCCAATACAATCTGCAGGCTGTGGTTTTGAAACTGCTGCGGTACTCTAAATGTTTTCCAGTACTTCAAGTCCATACCTGAATTCATGACTACAATCTGTAGTTTAGTATGCATGTGTCCAAGTACTTTTGTCCATATGTTAGTTTTTACTTTACACGTGTCCCAGTATTTTTATCCATATTTATGTTGCACGCGTGCCCAACGAGAACCACATGTAGCGTTGACAAAGACGTAAAGTACCGCCGCGTGTAACAAAATAACCTCCCGTTTTGACTTTTTTTAACCTTTGCTTGAGAAACTGAACAAAAACGGGGGAAACGCAAAGTGACAACACATTTTTGTATTTTCCTGTGAAAAGGAAGAAAAAGCATGACTGCTGAAGAAGTGAAACTTGACAGGTTTTTCTTAAAGCAAACATCTCGAACGAGTGTTCTTAGTAGAGTCACTTCTCTTTTTCTTCTTTTTGGGGTCACGCAACGCACCAATCATCTTGCCTTTGTTTTGACTCACAATGCATGCTGGGATTGAGCAAGGAAAACTATGTATATGTCAGTTAAATTACCTCCTTCTGCTGTGCGCATTTCCATCCAGGATGTCCATTTGGAGGGCCCCTGGCTGCTGTGACACGCCACTCTGGCGGCGTAGTGGTTGTACGGTTCCAAGTCATCCAACTGGTACTCGGATGGAGGAACGTTCACGTTCTGGTTCAGGATCAGCTTGTCCAGATCGTCAAAGGTTTCGTCCAGAATTTTGACCTGGAAAGACACATTTTTAGTGGTGCAACAACAGTTTTGTATCATTGATACAGTAGATGTCAGATCCATTTGAAGTGGTAAGAGCTGGCAATAATCATACGCTTCCAGTACAAATGGATTGGACGTCTATGACCGTCAAAGCAGTGAAAGAGTTTCAGTAAGTGTCTGCGTGGGGACAGAACCAAACATCCGGATTGCTGTGTGTGCACAATTTCTGTGGTGCTTCTTGTCCTTGCTGTGGTCCGTTTGGACCGCTCCAACCAGACGTGACTTCCCCACTGTGGCTTTGGAGCGCTTCGAGTTAGCATTAAAAGTCAGCATTATGGTTTTTCACGGTCTGCGTGTGTGTAGGTTTAGGTGCAGAATTGGAGGACATTTTAAAAGCTAACAGTACAGACTTACTAAAGACAATTTAAAAAAACATGTTTTATTTCTTTCTTTACTAATTTATATATGTTCATGCTCTTGGTCATCAGTAAGAGTTAGCTTCTACTCCTGAAAAAGCTAACATTAGTACAGATTTACGTAAGACAATTTAAGACCACCATTATATATTTTTTCTATTTACTTATTTAAATAAATTTATCTTCTTGTTCAGCAATAACAGGTAACTTCTAATCATGACAAAAAGCAAGCATTTGTACTTTTTTTTTTTTTTTTTTAAATGAATTTGCTTTTTTCCCCTTTTACTTATTTAATAAGTTTATCCTCCTGGTCTGAGGTAACATTTAGCTAAAAATCTTGCATCTACTCCTGAGAAAAAGCTAACTCGAGCACAGATTTTAGTTTAGAAGTTTATCATCTTGGCCAGCAGTAAAAACTAGCTAAAGAGCTAGCTTGTGTGTACTCCTGAGAAAAAGCATTAGTGCAGGTTTACTAAAGACAATTACAGATTTTTTTTTTTTAACCTATTTATATGAGTAAGCTTCTCCTTTTCGTCAGGTATAACAGCTAGCTAATTTCTATTCTTGATAAAAAGCCAACATTTCATACAGATTTTTAATTCAATTCAATTCAATTTTATTTGTATAGCCCTAGATCACAACAACGTTGTCTCAAAGGGCTTTTAACCCTGTTTGTTACCTGCAACATGTTACAACCAGAATAAAACATTTATGATTCAACCAAATAAACTAACGCAGAACAATCACAAGACACATACAATATACTGCATCTCTGTGTACACATATAACCCAATATACAACAGAAGACACGTGATCGACTTAATAAAAGAAACTTACAGAAGGGTGTATAGAGCCACGTCTTTTAGAACTCCTTATTAGACTCCTTACTGCAGTCTGATCTCTCGCCAAACCGTCAGTAGATGGTGGTAGTTCCCCATAAAACAAAGGGTAAACTGCCAACAAAAAAGAAGAAGAAGATCTACTCCTTCTCCTGCCCCTACTAGGAGTCACATCAACCCAGGCAGGCGCTGCCCCCTAGCGGCCGGACGGATTCTCTTTAAATTGTTCCCGTGAAAAATCATAAAAACCGGACATTTTCATGAATTTGTGAAACCCAGCCGGACCCTCCGGAGGGCACGTAATAAGAGGACTTGTCTGAGCAAAAGAGGACGTTTGGTCACCCTAACTTAATAATTAAGCTTATATTCTTGGCCAGAAGTAACAGTTAGCTAAACCGCTAGCTTTCACTCCTGAGGAAAAACCTAGTTAGGACAGATTAGTACAGATTTGCAACTCTGTTACAATGCCAAGGTTGTATATGATATTTCCAATGCAAGATTTCCCCATTGATCAGTAGCTAATCAAGCCTTTGATAGACAATTATGTCCACCCAAAATGTCCTTCAATTCAGGACTTTTTGGGTTTTGAAAAAGTTAGTGTGAGTTAAGGGGCGTCTCCCGGACCCTTCCACATGTGTATCATTCCTGACCCCGTGAGTCACGTCCAGCCGGCAAACAAGCGTTTAATCTCATTGAGTCACAGCACATTCCCTCTAGTATGGCTCACACATCGTTGCTGACACCTCTTCCTGTTTTTAAGACTTATTTTTCACTTTATTTATGACTCATATGGAGCTCCAGACGTGATGAACTTAAAGTGTTTGGATTGTGGTTACAATCTAGATTTAACACGAGCTGAAAATTTTTATTTGTAGTTTTGGCTAAGTGCTGGACTGTTATGGTGTTAGATTTGTGCCACGATTACAAATGCTTCGTAAAGGGAAATAATGAGCACAAATGCGTGTTATGTGCAATAACATTTTTTATTTCAGTCCCCTTTTTTCCCCCAAGAAAACACAATTATATTTTGAGTAAATTCTTATTTTCCGCACTCGCTTTTCCTATTTCCCTAGCTTACAATCACCCAATGCTGTCATATCACCCTAGCAATTCATTACACATTATCCAGTAAGGAGTCGGAATGCAGGCCAAATTCTGATTGGTTGATCAAAATTTCAAGCCATATTAGACGTTAGGTTTCTGGATTTTTAAACGGCGACCTTGTCATTGTTATACAAATATAACAATCGAACAATAGCTGCTAGCCCTCCCAGTCAAAATCGATTTGACATCTATCGTGAAACATGATCACTCAATGCGCAGCCTTCCCAGTTGAAATGGATTGATGTCTTTAAAGGTCCTCTGAAATACTACAGCAAGTAGCTTTAAAATTATAGCAGTCAATTATTTTGGCACAAAAAAAAGTGACAGAAAAGGTATAATTATGAAAGTTGATCCCGGTCTTTCTTTCTCTTATAATTCTAATTCAGAAAACACCTTTTTGTGCACAAACAACACAATTCAAATTATTCACACACACACATTCATATTACAAAATGTACATCATATCATAGTCAGTGTTTCCCATAGGATTTTTTGAAACTGTGGTGGTGGGCTGCATCGGAGTCTGACAGCCTCACCATGTCGTGCCACGGCGAATTTTTTTTTTTTCTTCATTATTTTTTCCCCCCAAGAAGAACCATAACAAAGATATATTTGAAATATTTCATTAGCTAGGCTAATGTTATAGCTCTCAGCTACCGTACATGTATGTAAAATGCGTAGCTGATTACAGCTACGTTACCCTATGTAATAATGCGACTTTTTTTCTCGTAGCAATAGTACGACTTACATCTCGTAGTGACTCAGGGTTGGCAACCCAAACTGTTGAAAGAGCCATATTTGACCCCCCCCCCAAAAAAAACAACTGATACAGTATGTCTGGAGCAGCAAAAAATTCAAAGCCTTGTACAAGCCTTATAATTATCAATACTAGCTATATTAGCCTACTATAAAAATGACTAAGTTGGCTAGAAATACATAATTAGCCTTCATGATTAAATGTTTATTTTCCCTGCAGTGGATCCTATAGCGCACCACGTGACAACTCTGTTGTACGATGCCACCACAAGTTTAACTTCATTACAATATTAATGAAATGAAAGAATGTTTGTGTCATGTTTGTCCTCCTAGAAATCCTATTAAAACAAAAAATATAGTTCCCTTCCTCATCTTTTTCCATAAAAAAAAAAAAAAAAAAAAAAAAAAAAAAAGCAGCACTAAAGAGCCGCATGCGGCCCGAGAGCCGCAGGTTTCAGACCACCGTCGTAGTCCTCCTTTTTATTTGACCCTCGTAAGTACTACATTACCACAACAATAACAGTCCTTCTGTCAACTGACCCATTTACAGGACTGGGTGTAAAGACTTACTTGATTCGGTGAGAAGGTGAATAGTTTTTTTCCCCGTTGTTCGTGAACTAAATTTCCACACAAACGCACATCGAGGTACCATTAACTTAGCAAGGAGAGGTATGAGAGTCATTTTTCGAGTGTCCCAGAGCTCGAGAAATTGGGGGGGGGGCATTTATCAAAGTTTCGTCAGCCGTAATTGTCTGAAGTTGGCGCGCCGGTGTTGTGCCGAAAAATAGCCACTCCACGCGAAATGTCCCCCCTGACGGGAGCGCCCACACGTCACTCGTACAAACAGCCTTTTCTTACCAATCGATGGACACGGAAACGACGTTCTTGTACCGTGAATATGTATCATTTTACTCTGCTTGAACTAATAAATATTTTACTGTGACCAACGCTCTGAAAATAGAGCAAGGCTTTATTTTAGGCCCCGCCTCTCCACGCAAGTTCAATCAAAGTTTGCTTTCCGTCCAAGACGGCCGTCCACCGCTCACTTTCGCTGAAAAGTCCGATCCAAACTATTGTAATGCCCCGGATATGGGGGAGAGAAGTCTGTATTTGCTTACCCACTTGATTGTGGTAACAATAATACAGAAAAACATTAACAAAATAACAGCGTGCTGCTAAGACATTCGACCGCTATCTCTCGCTATCTCGCTCGTTCTCCCATTCTTCCTACTCGTTCCCCTTGCGTCGCTTAAATAAATAAATAAATAAAATACTACTCTAAAAAGCTACTCTACTACCCGCGCGCGCGCTCTCGCGGGTGGTAGAGTGGAGTGGGCTACAGCTGTGTAATCGGCTGACTGACGCATCTGATTATTATCTTTTTTTTTTTTCGGCGGGGGGGCAAACGAGACTGTGGCGGGCCGCCACAGTCTCGTTCATTTGTGGGAAACACTGATAGTGCTGAGCCAAGATTATGTGCGAGTGTCCTTAAGAAGCTACTAAAAGCTTATAGTCAATAGACAATTGTGTGCTCAAAACATGCTTTTGTACCTAAGCCTGTCGCAATATGCAATAATTCTATTTATCGCACGATAAATAAAAATGAAGGCGGTAATTTTTCCGCTGCGATTTATCGCCTGCGGCAGACATGCTGTTAAAAGTTCGGATTCCTTGTTACCAACTGCGCAAAATGCATCTTCGATCCAAGTCCGGCAAAAAAATAGCACCGGCAGCAATCATCCCCATTATATCCTATTGTTCAACGTATACCGGCCGCGTCAGTGCTCCCGATTGACTGCGGACCATCTCCGGCGTGCCGGGGTTGTTGAGGTGTGGGCGCTCCCGTCAGGGATGACATTTCACGCCGGGCGGCTATTTTGCGACACAACACCGGATATTTGAGTGGCAAATTAAGAGCGCTGTGCTTCAAACTCGTCCTGTTTATGAAAGTCGATTGTCATATGTTGGTGTTGTGCACTAATGAGCAGACATGACTTCTGTGGCGTTTGCTAACTTTTTTTCATGCGCGCACACACTAGATATCATGAAATAGCAAACTAGATGTGTTACATCCCATGCCATTGGCTACGTGAGCCCAGAGTGATTATGGGACACGTAGTCCATATACTACATCGATGAATTATAAATCGCCATGACTGAATGGAAGTTAAGAAGGCCAAATCAATCCATACCAGTGACAATAGCTAATGCTGCAAATATTGTTAATTCAGTACGTGACACAGATGGACCAAAAATAGGATGTCTTGCTCATGTAGTAAACCTAGCTGCTACTGTAGCAATCAACAGTGTGCCCCGCCTCACTTTACAAACAGTAAAGATTGTTCTCAGCACTTTTATACTAAATATCTTTAGATCAGTAAGAAGTAAGCACATAGATATTATGCACTAAAATGCATGTTTATATGATGGCAATTTAATTTTTGCTCGTTTGCAAAAATAAAAAACAAAAAATACAGTTATTGTTTTTCTTCAGAGCATTAAATGTATTCAATCAGATCGAAAATCGTGTCCCCCGTATCGAAAATCGTACCGAACTGTGACTTAACTGTATCGTTGCATCCCTATGGAACACCATTGCAGAAGCTATGAGGGGAAAAGTTTTCATTTGCCTACATGCTTAAGTTATTAACTGCAATTGTATTTTTTTTTCGTGAAAAACACATTTTATTTATTCTGTGTTTCTGTACGGTATTAATATTGTCTTTTACTTAAGAGGCATGGTCTATTGTTTTTAGTTGTGATTTCTTATCGCGTTTAAATGGGTGTACTTGTTCTATTAATATATACTGTATTCTGTGTTATTGTAAATTGGTTAAAAAAAAAAAATTGGGGGGGGGCGCAATAATATGGCATATCACAATAATTTATGAGATAAATTATTGCACACTAAAATTTGTTATCGGGACAGGCCTATTTGTACCCATTATTTTCCATTACATACATGTATTGCAGCACAAATCTAGCACCAAGTACACTGCTGGCCAAAAATATTGGCACCCCTGCAACTGTATCAGATAATGCTCAGTTTCTCCCAGAAAATTATTGCAATTACAAATGCTTTGATAGTAATATCTTTATTTTGTTTGCAATGAAAAAACACAAAAGAGAATGGAAAAAAAATGAAATCTTTATCATTTTACACAAAACTCGGAGAATTGGCCGGACAAAAGTATTGACACCCTTTGAAAAATCATGTGATGCTTCTCTAATTTGTGTAATTAACAGCACATGTTACTTACCTGTGGCATATAACAGGTGGTGGCATTAACTAAATCACGCTTGCAGCCAGTTAAAGTGGATTAAAGATGACTCAACCTCTGTCCTGTGTCCTTGTTTGTACCACATTGAGCATGGAGAAAAGACAAGACCAAAGAACTGTCTGAGGACTTGAGAAACAAAATTGTGAGGAAACATGGGCAATCTCAAGGCTACAAGTCCATCCAAAGACTTGAATGTTCCTGTGTACCGTGCGTAGTGTCATCAATAAGTAAAGCCCATGGCACTGTGGACAACCTCCCTAGATGTGGACGGAAAGGAAAAATTTGAGGAGAGATTTCAACGAAAGATTGTGACCCATACACATGCAAAAGCTAAGCTGGAGTTGAGAAAGCCAAAAACGTTTTGGAAGAATGTTCTCTGGTCAGATGAGACAAAAGTAGAGCTTTTTGGGAAAAGGCATCAACATAGAGTTTACAGGAAAAAAAACACGCCTTCAAAGAAAAGAACACGGTCCCCACAGTCAAACATGGCGGAGATTCCCTGATGTTTTGGGGTTGCTTTGCTACCTCTGGCACTGGACTGCTTAACGGTGTGCATGGCATTATGAAGTCTCAAAACTACCAGCAAATTTTGCAGCATAATGTAGGGCCCATTGTGAGAAAGCTGGGTCTCCCTCAGAGGTCATGGGTCTTCCAGGACAATGACCCAAAAGCACTAGAGAATGGTTTGAGAGAAAGCAGTGGAGACTTCTAAAGTGGCCAGCAATGAGTCCAGACCTGAATCCCATAGAACACCTGTGGAGAGATCTGAAAATGGCAGTTTGGAGAAGGTACCCTTCAAATCTCAGGAGACTTGGAGCAGTTGGCCAAAGAAGAATGGTCTAAAATTCCAGCAGAGCATTTTAAGAAACTCTCTGATGGATACCGGAAGCGGTTGTTTGCATTTATTTTGTCTAAAGGTCGTGCTACTAAGTATTAGGCTGAGGGTGCCAATACTTTTGTCCGTCCCATTTTTTGAGTACTGTGTAAAATGATAATGTGTTTTTCCATTGTGTTTTGTGTTTTTTCCATTGCAATAAAAAAAAAAAAATGAAGATATTACTACCAAAGTATTTGTAATTGCAATCATTTTATGGGAGAAATTTTTATGGGAGAAATTGAGCATTATCCGACAGAATTGCAGGGGTGCCAATACTTTTGGCCAGCCGTGTAAGTAAATGTCGCACAACTTCTTCAGAAACGAAAAGGTTGAGAACATTAGATGATGAGAGTTGATCATGTAATTATATTAATCCCCAGAATTTGTACTTTGAGCGTAAATCATTTATTTCCTGACCAAAAATTATTATAAAGTAATAACTTGGAGCCGCAAATAGTCAATGTGAATGGTGAATCGGCAGAGGATTACTGTATTGTGACCACACTTTGAAAAAAAAAAAAACATGTTATGCTGTGGTTTTTTTAGACTGACTTGTCATCAGTGCGTTCTTTGCTCAGCCTTTTTTACTGCGAAGTGTTCAGAATTCGCCCTGTTTTGCAAGACCGGGCCCCTTGAATGATTACGCCGTTCCAGCGAGGGAGAAATAGGGGGGTTGAGAGGTACGAGGAGCTTTATTAGAACCAGACGTTTAGGGGTGGCTCCACTCGCCGTAATGGCCACAGAGAGGGAGGGGTGTTAGTTAAGGGAGGCCTGCGTTCCCGAAACGAAATTGGATCCTGTTGCTTGAGGCGGGGAGACAAAGCAGGGTGGGGCTGAGGGTTTTCTTTTTGGGAGAACTCACCTGAATAGTGCAGCGGACAACCGGGTAGACGCCGCCGAAGCCCGGTTGCCATGACAAACGCAGGCCGGTGGGGGTGATGTTGGTGGCTCGCAGGTGGTGAGGTGCGGCCGGTAGTACTGTTAAACACAGGTGGTGATTAATCCTTAGCTGCCAATGACAGGAATCCTTTTGAATTTAAATTAGTAGTTAGATTCAAACACAATTGTGTCACTTTGAAATGGATGTTAAAGATGCTGACTGGACATAAATGGAGTTGGGGACAAAATTTGCTGGATGACACTTTCATTAATGCTTATGCTAATTATAACGGTCTTATGACAGTTTTCTGATGCCACTGTCATATGAAGTTTTTTACCATATTTTGTCAATCTTATAATTAGGGCTAACAAAATTAGCGCTTTAACGGGTGGTAATTCATTTTTTAAATTAATCATGTTAAAATATTTGACGCATTTAACGCACATGCCCCGCTCAAACAAATTAAAATGACAGCACAGTGTCATGTCCACTTGTTACTTGTGTTTGTTTTTTTTGTCACCCTCTGCTGGCGCTTGGGTGCGACTGATTTTATGGGTTTCAGCACCATGAGCATTGTGTAATTATTGACATCAACAATGGCAAGCTACTTGTTTATTTTTTGATTGAAAATTTTACAAATTTTATAAAAACGAAAACATTAAGAGGGGTTTTAATATAAAATTTCTATAACTTGTACTAACATTTATCTTTTAAGAACTACAAGTCTTTCTATCTATGGATCACTTTAACAGAATGTTAATAACGTTAATGCCATCTTGTTGATTTATTGTCTTAATAAACAAATACAGTACTTATGTACAGTATGTTGAATGTATATATCAGTCTTGTGTCTTATCTTTCCTTTCCAGCAATAATTTACAGAAAAATATGGCATATACTATAGATGGTTTGAATTGCGATAATTACGATTAATTAATTTTTAAGCTGTGATTAACTCGATTAAAAATTTTAATCATTTTACAGCCCTTCTAATATTGCTAAATTTAATTTTTCAAAAATTTAAATTCTAAGATCTCTAAATTCTAAAATCACATTTTAGCCAACATTATTTAGGAAAGAACTCAGGTTTTAATTGAAACTTTTTTCATTGAAAAAGGCCAAAAAAAAAAAAAAAAAAAAAAAAAGCTAAAATGAATAAAAATCATTGAAAAATATTGAAGTAAATGAATAATCCTTTGTTGGGTTCGTATTTTTTGGTAAAACGCATGATAGTAGCAGGGCCGGCCCAGCGTATATGCAGACTATGCAGCTGCTTAGGGCCCCTGACCACTAGGGGGTCCCCAATCTGGCAATTGTTTAATTTATATATATATATATTTTTTTTCAGTTTGCTTTAGTTGACTTTTGTTAGTTTTGATAGGTCATTTCAAGCTTGAAAATACAAGTTCATCCTTAACTTCTTTATTTTCCTCTTTTAGAAAAAGGTTTGGCCCTATCTACTGTAAGTACTGACAATCACTTGGGGTGAGAAGTTTGAAGTATGCAGTGCAACAAAATCTGATTAATATACAAAATATGGACGTATGGGTTGGATTGTATGTATGGGTTTCACAGTACACTGTGATGAAATGGTGGGCAAAAAAATATGGGCCCCTTGGCATTATTTTGCTTAGGGCCCCCAAAGGGCCTGGGCAAATTGGATAGTAGTTATGGTACAAACATTTCTTTTTTTTTTGCAATATACACATGAATCCTGCTAACTTAACGGCTGCCAAGTCAAGTCATGTGGCTTGAGTCCTCTCACCGGTGACAGTGCCGGAGCCGGAGGCAGCAACGCCCTTACGGTTCTGGGCCTCGCAGGAGAAACTGCTAGTCCGGTTCAAACCTGAGCAAGAGAATAAAACAAACTCAGCAGAAAATTTGGTTGGACACAGTGAAAGCTGATGAGAGACAAAACATAGTGCAGTAAGTGGTGGTTTCCGTGGCGACGTGAGTCAGCCAATGAGTGTGCAAGGCCTGTCAGCAAAGTTTTTTCCATCCATTCATTTTCTGGAGTGCTTATCCCCTCATAATCACAACTAAATTTTGGATGGGAGGTGGGGCATAACTTCAAAGTAGTGCAACCTACTTTGGACTACGCATCGAAGTTTGGAGTTCCACTTTGAAGCGAGACAAACTATGTTTAACAACAACAGGCTCCTACTGAACTGACCTCCTGACAATTATCTGTGGCCGTTTAAATAATGAGGGACTCTACTAAATAAACACCTGAGCGTATAATAGCAAATAAACCCAACATTGCCAACTTCATTAGATAACAACAAATTGCAAAATTCCATACATTAACACCATACAATAAGTCAACTGATGTCAGAGGTGGGTAGAGTAGCCAAAACATTTACTCAAGTAAAGGTCGCGTTACTTCTAAATTAGGAGTGGGAACCTCTTGTTACCTCACGGTACGATAAATTTGCGATACAAATCTCACGATAACGATGATCTGACGATATGGCGATACAACGATTATCGATACATTGGTTAGGAAATTATTGTAGGATATTCTACAAACAACTTATAAACAGAAAAACAAGCTTCTGCTGTGAATTGGAATGAGTTTATCACTAGTAGACGTCCAATCTGTTTTGAACTGGGAACATTCGTTCATTCGCTGCAAAGAACAAACATCACCTGTCAAAAGAGCATGAGTGGCCTATATACCCTACCCACCGACGTCACAAAACCACGTGCTCGCTGTGTGGTTCCACCCACTTGTCCGTCATTTTGTCTCTGTATTAGAATTGTTTTCAATTGATCGAGGAATTTAAAATGCATTTCATGGAAGACCCGGTGCTTTCTGATGCCGTAAACTCACTGGATGTGTTGCATAAAAGGCGTTATGTGGAAAAGCTTCGTTCTATACAGTCGCCAGATCCATATTTGATTCCCAAATCGATGTTTTTCGACCCACTGTCTTCGCCCTGTCTGCCTGACATCTGCTACGCTGATATTTACAATTATCTTTTCCACACAAAATCAGCCTATTCTCACGAAAATTTGAAAAACTTCAAGAGCTTGGAGGCTTATAAATACTTTGTTGCTGGTTGGGTGAAACAGGTCCTCGTCCACGAAAATTCGGCAGGAATCTATCTTGTGCTTGGAAAGGTGAGTTACGAAATTTTCAATTCAAAATCTTTTGTTATTGCTAACATCCACTGTCAAGTCTAATGTATTTCATGTCGTTTGTCAATGGAGTTAAGGCTTTTAATGTTTATATGGTTTAGCGATAGCACTCTCACTACATACATACGTGTATGTTGTCGGCGATTAGCCTAGCAATGATCTTAATTGTGGTTATTTGTCAGCCCCGTAGACGAGGCCAGTTTCTTTCACTTGGTACCAGCTAAATATTATTCAAAAAATAACGATGGTGGAAGAAAGGGAAGTCACAAACATCTTGAATTTGAAACTATGTCGTACTACGTCGTATGTTGTCGGCGATTAGCCTCGCAATGATCTTAATTGTGGTTATTTGTCAGCCCAAAACCCTCTAAGTATATCTTAAATGCATCTTACCGGATATAAAATGACTACTACATAGTCTGTGGTGATTTTTTGGTGCCCAGTTTTCACGTCGAATTGCAGCCATCCATTTCGCTCTCCTCTTTGGATCCCTCGGAATACGGTAAAACTTAAGTCTCTCCTTCCATCTTCTCTGTTAGTGCAACCAACAGCCACACACGCCTTCACCATTTTGATTATTAATGTTAAGGAGCAGAAAAACACGCCGTAAATAGGAGAAATGTACGTAGCCGTAACAGGTTAACAACACTATGTTTTGACGGACAAGTGGGCGGTACCATTCAGGAGAGCGGAGTTGTGACGTCACGTGGGTAGGGTCTATAGTGGAGAAAAAAACATTGTTACCTATGATTGTTATAGTAAGAGTCATGTGGTTATTGTTGTGACGTCTCATTGGTGAAACTGAGACAGCCACTGTTGGCAACTCTGTCAAAAATACGGTATTTTTCGGACTATAAGTCGCAGTTTTTTTTTTTTTTTTTTTTTTTTTTTCCCCCTCCATAGTTTGGCTGGGGGTGCGACTTGTACTCAGGAGCGACTTATGTGTTAAATTATTAATACATTATGATATCATTTCACATGTTATTTTGGTGTTTTGGATTGACACTGTTGGTTTTGTAAACTGAGTAACTTAATAGCTATGGCCACGTTCGCGTTCTGCCTTTGGCAATGTGTGTTCAATTGTATTATTGACTTTTTTATATTGAAATGCATGCTTTTAGCTTGTGGTGCTTCCACGCCCACGTGGGGGCGCACTTGCACTTGTTTACGTGAAGAAGAACGCTCACACGCCAGAAGAAGACCGACAGCTATGTAGCTCTGAGTGAGTGGGCGAGTTAGTGAGAGAGAAACACGGCTGCAAACCTACGTTCATTGTTTATGATTGTAAAATCTCTCTACAGAGGCCACGCCTGTGTGTATCATCTTTTCTGTTGTTGTTGTGTGTTTTCCACCTGCAATCGGACACTTAGAGCTGGTTGTGTGGTTGTTTGAACGATGCGCTAATGCTAGCGAACGCATGCTAACCGTTTGTGTCATGTCATTACTGTAAAAGCACCTAATTATCATTTATTTACGTCGATGCGAACCTATTTGGTATCGAGGATGAAATTGATTCAGCAAATTATATGGACGTCCAGCTCCAGCATTGTCATTTGGGAGTTTAGCTGAATAGCCAGGACCGTGCCGTAGCGCCCTGGTGAGGACAGTATATTCGCATTTCGTTGTTCATGCACTGTACATTGTACACTTATTCAGCATGTTGTTCTCTATTGTATTTTTATATTAAATTGCCTTTCAAGATGACACGTCTGTTCTATGTGTTTTGATTTTATCAAGTAAATTTCCCCCAAAAATGCAACCTATACTCCAGTGCGACTTGTATTTGTTTTTTTTCTCTTCGTTGGGCATTTTATGGCTGGTGCGACTTATACTCAGGTGCGAATTGTAGTCCAAAAAATACGGTATATAGAATAATCTGTCAAAATGTAACAACTCTAGGGTAGCTCAAAGTAGCGGAGTTAGAGTAGTGTTTCTTCTTCACAAATCTACTCAAGTAAAGGTAATTGTGTGGTAAAACTACATCTAAGAAGTACATTTTTCACAAAAAGTCACTCAAGTAAATGTAACGGAGTATATGTAACGCGCGACTACCCACTTCTGACTAATGTGCATTTAAATTAACAATGGAAAAATTACCAAAATGATCAAATACTTAAATTAACTACTTAAATATCCCCCCCTCCAAATGGTACGTAGGTGCCAGATCTTCCACAGCTTGGTCATTACCTCAAATCAGAAATCAATTAAATATTCAGACAAATATGAACTAAACTGTAAACAATTTAGAAAATACATGTCCAAATAGACCAAGTCCCTATTGTTAACTTAAAGGTGGTGGCACAACTTGAAAAAAAGCTAATTATAATGGCTATCACTGAACTATTATAACCCAGGTCAGGACAAACAACCATTCACACTCTGCTTAGATTCATCAAAGAACCCCATCCTGACATTGGCTTACTCACACACACTTGAGACATTCCACAACATCCACATCATGACCTCACAGTGTTGTCAAACATGTTCCCAGTCAACCACACACATACAGTGCCGCCAGTGTGCCATTCGCGCAGCAAAGCCTCCATTGTGAAGCGGGCGGAAAAGAGAACGCCGAGTCCACACTTTCGCCGAGTGGCACTAAAGTGTTTCTCATCTGGAGATTGCGCCACTTTCTCTCATGTCCACTGACACAAAAACACATGCTGGCACGTGGAATTTGACCAACATCTGCTTCCTTTGCACTTGACAATAAACGTGTGAGTCACCATTTCGTCTTCCTTTAAATAGGTTGAAGCTTGAGTTGATCGCAGCTAAAGTCCAGCGAGATAAAAATATCAAAGAGTAGCAGGACTTGACGAAAATTCACTTAAAGGGACAGACGACAGCTTTATCATGTGCATCCAAGTGGAAAGAATTTTGTTGAACTTTTCAGGGACATTGGACATCTATTCAAGAGTTGTTATTCGCTTAACTCATTCACTTATCACAAAGTATGTGTTGTAGTTTGGCTGCTATTGATGTCAATAGATGTCCAATCCATTTCAATTAGGAAATAAATAAAAATAATCTAAAGATCTTTTGATCGCTTCCGGCCTCTTCCCAGTCGAAATGGATTGGGCGTCTAATGTCGTCGTTGGCAGCCAAAGAGTTATGCTAGATGAGGTCAAAAGACATTTAAAAAAAAATATATATATATATATATATATATATATTAATATACAGTGGGGCATACAAGTATTTAGTCAACCACTAATTGTGCAAGTTCTCCCACTTGAAAATATTAGAAAAAATAAATAATAAATAATAAATTTACCTATTGCAGATTCAGTCTTCCCAGCCTGGTGCAGATCTACAATTTTGTCTGTGGTGTCCTTCGATAGCTCTTTGGTCTTGGCCATAGTGGAGTTTGGAGTGTGACAGACTGAGGTTGTGGACAGGTGTCTTTTATACCGATAATGAGTTAAAACAGGTGCCATTAATACAGGTAACGAGTGGAATGGATTAGAAGATGTTAGACCTCTTTTACAGCCAGAAAGCTTGCTTGTTTGTAGGTGACCAAATACTTATTTTCCACCGTAATTTGGAAATAAATTCTTTAAAAATCAAACAATGTGATTTTCTGTTTTTTTTCTCCACATTCTGTCTCTGATGGTTGAGGTTTACCCATGTTGACAACTACAGGCCTCTCTAATCTTTTCAAGTTGGAGAACTTTCACAATTGGTGGACTAAATACTTATTTGCCCCACTGTATCTATTCATGGAGTAAAACATTTTGAGTAATAGTCGACTAAAACGGGACAAAATTTGTCTGAGTTTTCGCTGACTAAAACTAGACGAAGATGAACACATTTTGAAAAAATGACTAAGACTAATAAGTATTTTCGTCCAAAAGAGCAAGACAAAAATTAAAAGGGCAACCAAAAACAACACTGGTTGTTAGCCTTCCTTTAAACATGTTTTTTTTCCATATTCTGTCTCTCATGGTTGAGGTTTACCCATGTTGACAATTACAGGCCTCTCTGATCTTTTCAAGTAGAACTTGCACGATTGGTGGTTGACTAAATACTTATTTGCCCCACTGTAATTCCCAGAGCATAACTGGTTTGTTATTATTTATTTCAAATTTATTTCTATTTTTTCAGTTGACTAGAAATTGTTTAGACCTTTCTTTAGCTTTTAATTTATTTTTTATTTAATTTATTTAGAATGATTTATATTTTTAGTATTCATGCCTTTTTCAATTTGCATTGATTAATTCTGATTATTTATCACAATTTGAATAATGTATGTTGAATTTTTGGAAGTGACTTTTTTAAAATATTTAATTTTGAATTATAATTTTAATTACTGTTGTATTTATAATTCATTTGCATTTGTTTTTTCAATGTATTACTATTTGATTTATCGGAACAATCACCTCCCCTCCCCGCCCGACCCCAAATTCTTCATTCATTTTATATAAAATGCCAAGGCAACATTAACAGTAGAGTGATCCCTCATTTTTCCCGGTTAATGGGGACCAGACACCGCCGCGAGAAGTGAAAAAACGCAAATTAGCGCAACCCTCATAATTGTGTGTGTGTGTGTGTTCAGATTTAGCTTTTTTTTTTTTTTTTTTACTTTTTCCCCCAAAGTATAATTTAAAAAAATATATGTGCATATATATTTTAATGTAATTATTTTTAAACAAGAATAAGGTAGTATTAGTAAATGCTTGGCTTGATTAAATGTTTCAATGAGTGAGTCTACTGAAATACGCTCGGAGCGGCTTACTTACACACAATGAGTTGCCACAGCAACTGTTTAACAAGTTAAACAATGATTGACGCATGCGGCGGTTTAGAAGTTCGGGACTCTGGCATGATCGTTAACTTTAATTCACAACTCCATTGGACATGCACTCTGACTGACTAACAAAGAGCAGGGAGCGAGCGACAGCTAATCTGTATTTTTTTTTTTTAAATTGAAAAAAAAAATCCGCGATGGACTGATGGTGCGAAGTTTGAAGCGCGAAGTAGCGAGGAATCACTGTACTATTGAACGGGGGCTGCAAAATATTATATTAATATACACAATTGGCCTCTGGTTTGAAACCACTTTCCTATATGAATGTATTTAATTTGAAAAGAATAATAATTAATGCATGAAAGGGTACCAAACAATCGATCAATCGCTGCTAGACCTCCCAGTTCAAATGAATTGGACGTCAAACCCCATCAATGGCTCAGAGACATGCTTTTCCACAACTGAACTTGTTCTTGTGATGTTCTACAGTCTATGAGTTTTGGAACAGCTGTCCATTCCACAGAGGTGAGTGTTGGTTCCCGGTTCCGATGAGTCAAAGCAGACCCTAAATCCTCTCCTGTGTGACTCAACCCCCTCTGCCAGCCTGAGCTGCTTTTTTATCAGTTAGAAGTCTGATACTCGCTGTTCTCGTCCCCTCAAACTGCAAGCGGCCCCCTTTTCTTCTCCTTCTTCTCCCGCGTGCCTGAGCCGTCAACCACACGACCGCGAGCCCGTCCTCCGTTGGCGCTCGGCCCGATAGCCTCTGGCTCGTCTGTGTTGATAATCTACTCGTTGTGTTTGGGCCAAAAGTGGAAGGAGGCGGGGTTTGGGTGTAGAATGTTACAATGTAGTTCGCTTGAATCATTTTAAGCCGATTAAACTACAATGAGTTTACTGCGTAAGAATTTTAGAACCAATGTAGAATCAATTATACTGAACTAGTTCAGTATAATTTATTTTAGTATGTTGCATTTATTGTCATGTGGGAATTATTAAACTCACCTTGGGAAAAGTTTGATTTTTTTATTTTTTATTTAACCTTTCTCTTCTAAAATGGCAATCGTCCAACTAGGTTAGTATAATTTTTTTTAATGTTGTGTTTAACGTCATGAGGGAATTTTGAAACTTACCTTGTGAAAAAGTTTGAATTTATTTGTTTTGAAGCTTCTTCTAAAATGAGATAATTACCAAGCATATGTTTTTTGTCTGTTGCATCCATTTCTAAAATTACAAGATTTTTGTGCATCTAGTGTAAAATCTGAGACTTTTATAGCCATTTTAAGTTGTGTTATACTTGTATAAAAAATAATGAATCGGGATTTTATAAGGGAACGACTTTGAATTTTTTGATGACACTGCTCATGGAGACTCATATATGGCTAAGGTCGGTGCCTGTTTTGGTTTTAGGTCGATAGCAGCTTTGGTTTTGAAAATATTTTAAATTGAGTTTTTGAATACGAATCGGCCCTGTTTCCCGTGTCATGTCAATAGGTTATGAAGTCTATGCCAAAGCCATAATTGGAACTAACATTGACATTCACTGCCAGCCCCTCTCAGTTCCAATAGATTGGACGTCTATCATCGTCAATGGCAATGAAACACAATCATTTAAAAAGCTCACAAATGATTTGCTTTAATTTTTTTGCGCTGGTATTTTTCTTTTTCTTTAGCAAAAATATCTATTTATTATAATGTAAAATCTATTAAGTGTAAAACCTCGATATAACCGACAGTCCGACACCAAAAGAATTATGATTTAACAAACACGATCCGCCAGAATCGTAGCGTCTGATTGGGACAGCTTCTTTTTCACAATCATGGAACTTTCACCATCATCATGGCAATGTTTAAAGGAAGGCTAACAACCAGTGTTGTTTTTGGTTGCCCTTTTAATTTTTGTCTTGCTCTTTTGGACGAAAATACTTATTAGTCTTAGTCATTTTTTCAAAATGTGTTCATCTTCGTCTAGTTTTAGTCAACGAAAACTCAGACAAATTTTGTCCCGTTTTAGTCGACTATTACTCAAAATGTTTTACTCCATGAATAGATACAGTGGGGCAAATAAGTATTTAGTTCACCAATTGTGAAAGTTCTCCAACTTGAAAAGATTAGAGAGGCCTGTAGTTGTCAACATGGGTAAACCTCAATCATCAGAGACAGAATGTGGAAAAAAAAACAGAAAATCACATTGTTTGATTTTTAAAGAATTTATTTCCAAATTACAGTGGAAAATAAGTATTTGGTCACCTACAAACAAGCAAGCTTTCTGGCTGTCAAAGAGGTCTAACATCTTCTAACGAGTTCTAATGAGGCTCCACTCGTTACCTGTATTAATGGCACCTGTTTTAACTCATTATCGGTATAAAAGACACCTGTCCACAACCTCAGTCTGTCACACTCCAAACGCCACTATGGCCAAGACCAAAGAGCTGTCGAAGGACACCACAGACAAAATTGTAGATCTGCACCAGGCTGGGAAGACTGAATCTCCAATAGGTAAAACGCTTGGTGTAAAGAAATCAACTGTGGGAGCAATTATTAGAAAATGGAAGACATACATGACCACTGATAATCTCCCTCGATCTGTGGCTCCATGCAAGATCTCACCCCGTGGCGTCAAAATGATAGCAAGAACGGTGAGCAACAATCCCAGAATAATACGGGCGGACCTAGTGAATGACTTACAGTGAGCTGGGAACACAGTAACAAACGCTACTATCAGTAACACAATGCGCCGCCAGGGACTCAAATCCTGCACGGCCAGACGGATCCCCCTGCTGAAGCCAGTACACGTCCAGGTTCTCGTGTTTGGAGGAGAAAGAATACTGAATTGCATCCGAAGAACACCATACCCACTGTGAAGCATGGGGGTGTAAACATCATGCTTTGGGGCTGTTTTTTCTGCAAAGGGACCAGGACGACTGATCTGTGTAAAGGAAAGAATGAATGGGGCCATGTATCGAGCGATTTTGAGTGAAAATCTCCTTCCATCAGCAAGGGCATTGAAGATGAGACGTGGCTGAGTCTTTCAGCATGACAATGATCCCAAACACACAGCCAGGGCAACAAAGGAGTGGCTTCGTAAGAAGCATTTCAAGGTCCTGGAGTGGCCTAGCCAGTCTCCAGATCTCAACCCCATAGAAAATCTGTGGAGGGAGTTGAAAGTCCGCGTTGCCCAACGACAGCCCCAAAATATCACTGCTTTAGAGGAGATATGCATGGAGGAATGGGCCAAAATACCAGCAACAGTGTGTGAAAAGCTTGTGAAGAGTTACAGAAAATGTTTGGCCTCCGTTATAGCCAACAAAGGGTACATAACAAAGTATTGAGATTAACTTTTGGTATTGACCAAATACTTAATTTTCCACCATGATTTGCAAATATAAATTCTTTAAAAATCAAACAATGTGATTTTCTGTTTTTTTTCCCCCACATTCTGTCTCTCACGGTTGAGGTTTACCCATGTTGACAATTACAGGCCTCTCTAATATTTTCAAGTGGGAGAACTTGCACAATTAGTGGTTGACTAAATACTTATTTGCCACACTGTAAATAAACAAACATTTCCAACAATTTTGAATGAACATTGACGGACGACCACACAATTGTCGAGTCTACAAGGACATCTTCATGATGATAATACACAGTCAGCAGATCAATACATTATAAAATACATTATTTTCAATTAATTAAACTCACCTGGACGCCACAAACTGTATATAAAAGGTTTTCCAAGAGTAAGACGACACTCACGATGCTAAATGCTAATGCTAACGCTAAAGCTATGCTAATGCGAACACTCTGCTAACGCTACAAGTTACGTAGTGTGTGATTATCACTCGGCGCAGAACTTTAAAGGCTACAGCAACATGGCATATCTAGCCAAGATAAGAAAATAAAACTTACCAAGCACCACCTGCACATGTGTTTCACAAAAGGAGCCTAGAGTGGGCAGAAGCTTACTCACTGGCTGGTGAGTAAGTTTGAGTGTGGGGCGGGGGAAAGGCGCAGCACGTACGTCTCATTAGTGACACAACCAAACAGTGCTAAGATGCGTGCTAACTGCACATGCGGTAAGACAATGTCACCCATTGTGAACCTATGACGGAAACTATGGCAAATTTTCATCTCGTTCTTCAAGTCAGACGACAACTGGCATCATTTTGTTATATTTTAGTCCCCCAAGACACATTTTTAGCTTGTCATTGTCATGAAAAAAATTGTCCCTTGACGAAATGTTTTCATTATCATCATCGTTGACGAGAACAACACTGCTAAAAACTCCCCCCCCCCAAATTACAATTATTTGTATTGTATTTAGTGTTTTGGTCAAGGAAGAAGTGCTTCAACTTAACAGACAATCGGCAATAACAGCAATCCCTCACCCACATTCGTCCGTTAAATTGAGGCTTAAAGTGATCCTCTAACTTAAATACATGTAGGCGCTATTAAACCACAATTGTTCTCTTGTACTAAAATATGTTGTCAGAAACACATAAAATGTTAAATCAATGGCAATATTTTATAATATTTACTACATATTTTGACCGTTAGTTTGCGCCATGGTTTGCGGACTCGCAGTGATGACGTCATTGGGATCTTTCCAAATGTGTAGCGTGTTCAACAATTGCTTATTGCTGCCTAAACTCGCGAAGTAAAATGCCACGATGTGCTGCTTTGGGATGCAATTTCCAGTCAAATGGAAACAAGGGGAGTGAAGTGAGTGGTCAAAGTGGAATTATTATTTTTAGTGAATAAATGTGCATAAGTGGAAGCTTCTCCCCCTTTATGGTCCCTGTATGCACGTATCCTACCCACCACGCGTTACAACTGGCGCCCGAACATTTTTCCTGGATCCTCAGTGAAGTAAGGGATCCGTCTATTTTCTGGATCCGACGGTCTCACTGCGTTTGCAATATTGGTTTCGGACCTGTCCATTTTTTTCGATTCGTCAGTCCCACAGCGGCTTTTCGGATCAGTCTATTTTGTGGAATCGACGGCCTGATCGCGGCCGCGACATTGCCATGGGATCGGTCTAATTCCTGGATCTTCGAGTAAGTAAAAAACGTGGATTTGGATTACTATTGCTATCTTTTATGTTGACTATGTTATGCTGTTATGTTGACAATGTTGGAGTTCGTCAGGGAACGCGTGTTTGCATACTGCTGAGCTCCCGAGCGAAGAGTGGTCAAGGTGGAAATATTATTTTTTGTGAATAAATGTGCATAAGTGGAAGCTTCTCCCCTTTTTAGTACTTTTATACACGTATCCTAGCTACCACGCGTTACAATCTACAAGACATGGATTACATAAGGTGTGCTCTTTGGCCTGTACTGTATGTAAAGCACACGACAGCTCTGGATGCTAACAATCTACATAATTATATTGGGATAAGTTTGAAAACGCAATATGCTTACCTTGAATATCTGCTAATAAAACCGGACAGCATACACTCTCGCTCCCAACCGGAGTTCCCAACAGAACTCTCTCGCATCACCAGTTTTGCCCAACTTTTGTCTTCTCAGGTATTTGCTGCACAAATTTTTCCCTGAAGCTCGTCTTGTGAACGACCGACAGTGCTGTCCTTAGAGATGTGCAAAATTTCCGATTCTTAGATTATTCGCGATTCGGCCGTGGAAGATTCGAGAACGATTCACAAACATCCAAATTCCGATAATTGAAACATGCCACGTAAAGCGGAAGTACAACACACTCAGCTTCGGGACGCAATGAGGAACGGAGCGAGAGTAGCTAAACATCATGCTTCTCATTACCTGGCCCCTCGGGTAATGCCAATGTTCAACTCACGGCTCTAGCTAACTCATGCCACGAGATAAAAAAACACAACAACATACCTGACTGCTGCCGAAAAGCTGCTACAAAGTACATCCACATAATATTACGGTAAATATAATTTATATAGGACTAGATGCAAACTAGATTCGGTAGCGTTAGCAGCACATCTACAAAAAGCTAGATGCGGGCGTTAGTAAACGGCCGCCATCTTAAAGCAGTACACTTCCCTGCAAGGCTGTTGTAGCGAACCTTCCAAGCAAACCTAATTAACTTTTTATCTAAAATACTCCTAAATCGCTAAAATATTGACTTGAATCTATCTTTAAAATAGTTTTAAAACTTTAACATGTCGAAAGTAGACAAAAGGGAAATTATGGAATAACAGGAGCAATTTTAACAACTTTATCGGTTGATTCACAACATTAAATTAATTGTACGTAGTTTAAAGCTGCTGATACAGAATGGGGACTGGAGTTTTTTATTTACTGTTATTTTTGTATATTTGTTTACTGCTATATGTTAACTTGATACTGAAATTGGTTTAGCCTGAGAGTATTTTTGAACAATTTTGGAACTAATGTACAAAACATTAAAAAAAAAAAAAAAAAAAAAAAAAAAGGGAGGGGGTGGATCAATAATCGTTTTATAATCGAATCGGAGCCTCTGATTCGTAATCGTAATTGAATCGTTAGGTGCCCAAAGATTCCCAGCTCTAGCTGTCCTGCTCTTCACTTTTCAGATATGGTTCAAATAGGAAGCGTAGAACTGACGACATGTTGGGAAAGCTAACGAGTGACACGCTGGAATTTCGGCAACGGGACCCGTGACGTCCCGCACTGCGACGTAACAAGAATGGCGACCTATCACTTAAAATAATTTTACAAACTTTATTAAAACAAAAACATTAAGAGGGGTTTTAATATCAAATGATTATAACTCATACTAACATTTATCTTTTAAGAATTACTTGTCCTAAAAATAGAGGATCCCTTTAACTGTATTTCACATGTCAGTTTTTAGAATCGATTATTCGATTGTTCAATTTATCGATTAGTCAGGTAACGACTTGGTTTGCATTCAAGTGGATGACAGATGTCTAACCCGTGATGTTGAGCGTGGAGGGCGACAGGGCCACTGGGTCGTCAACAGTGTTGAGAGGAGCGCCGTCTTGTAACCAGATGATGTGGACCGGTTCTGGCGGCCCGTGGGCCACGCAGTGTAGGCTAAAGCTCTCGTTGGCAACCACGGACATGTGCTGCGGCTCGGTGGAGAAGTGAGCAAGACCTGACAAAGGAAGCGTAGGTCAGACTCAGACTTTGCTCGGTTGTGTTTTTGGGGTGCCGATTTTAAGGGACGGCGAAGCTCACCTTCCAGCAGGATGCTGCCTTCCGTGGACAAAATCTGCTGGCCTTCTACATCTGCCGCACACTGATAGGTGCCCATGTCGGAAAGCTGGACACTTTTAATCCTGGAGTGAGTGAATGATCGTGTTGAGTCTAGGCATGTGCCGGTATGAGATTCTGACAGTTTGATAACCTTAAGCAAAAATATCACGGTTTCACGGTATTGAAAATACTGTTTTAAAATGTGTTATTTTGAGATTTCTGGGTTAAAAAAAATCCATAGAACAGGATTTTTTTCCAAAACATTAGCAAATTGGAACAGGAGTATAATGAACTATTCTGAATAAAATTAGGTGACCTTCAGGTGAGCCTGTCATTTGAAAGCTAGCTAAGTGCACAATCTAAAATAGGTGAGAAACCCAAAGCCATGTTTGTTCTCTTGCAATTAGACCCCATCAACTGTTTATTTGATCCAAAATGACTGTCATCTTGACTGTCATCTTGTCGAGCAAAGTGCGCATGTTAGCAAAGTTGAACACACATTTTTCATTATGGGTGTCATTTTAAAGCTATTCAGAGCGCAGAATCTGAAGTATGTCAGATTGACTCCAGAAATCTTCATTTGCATGTTGTGATGTGCTTTTATTTTGAAATGTTCACGGCAAGTACGCCCGCTAAGCCAGTAACCAAAAGCTTAGCAGTCAGTAAAAAAAAAAAAAAAAAAAAAACGTACTTCTCTTTTCGTCATGCATGAGGTGTCAGTAATTGATTTTTTTTATTTTTTTTCGCATCGTTTGCAAATGTTCATGTTTGAAGTGTCACCTTTAATAACCGCAGGTTTGCGTTTTAGAGAGTGCATTGTCATTTTTCCATTTTTTTATCCAAGTATTTTCCCCAATTGCTAATAAATGGCATGGTCATGACAAATAACAGTCTTGTGCTGAATGGAATATGAAATAATAAAAATGCATTTATTCAGGACGACATGGCAAAATTACTCCGTAATGGTCAAAACTGTCGACTTCACCTTTACTGTCACACCTCCCGAAGGATATTTTATGACACCTAAATCGGACATATGTCATTTCCCTTCCCTGGCTTCGGAGAATGTAAACAAACCAGAAGGCGTGACAGCTAGCCGACATGCTAACCCGAACCGAGTGATGTTTCAAAGTCTTCGAAGCGGAAAATTACACATAACTATCCTGAATTATTTGACATGACGACCCGGTTGTCGATTGTCTTCGCGGATCGGCAAACCACCCGGCGGAGAGCAATTTACAGTTCGTTCCCCGGAAGAGGGTGGCTGGAGTTGTTGTGCAGCTAACGTGCTGCTGCTAATGAGCATTAGGAGAGCTTTTTACATGCCTATCAATGATCAAACGTAAGTAGTCCTTCATTTAAAGGAAGTTTGTAGTGTTTACTTTGTAATCACTGTATTCGTATTTGACATTATACAAAACAAGATGTTTACTCACTTCCTCGTAAGTCCAATGGTCCCACAGTAAATATCCACGGTGAATGGGAACCTTTTGAAACTCCAAAAAGGCGCATACGCCTCTCCCTCATACAGAATGATTTTTCTGCAGTCGTTTGGCTTGCCGTGATGCGAAAAATAAACGTATTAATCCGCAAAATCAGCTGAATCCTTCGTCCTCATACACAACAGTACACTGTAGCGTGAAGAGGACGTCTTCTACCGTACACGTCACAGCGCCCTCCTCCTCAATGCACGACCAAAGCCGGAAGTCACTCATTTTCATGGCGCGGGATTCAAAAAACTAAATAAAAATAGCGATCGCTTCCACACACATCCAAGCGGCCCATATCATTCAGGGGCATAAAATACTGCGTGTATTATGAAATAAACATGCTTTTTCGTGTCACAGGCACTTTAAAGTAAGTTGTCTTTTTTCCCCATTAGTCTCAATGTAGCAATGCTAAAGTTTACAGTGTTTGTTTTATGTGTTTCCTTATTTTGTATGTGTGAACTGTAATTCTACGGCGTGTTGTTGACCAATAATATCTGGACACAACAACTGGAGTCTCATATGTCATCTACACGCACGCACAAATAAATGAACGCACGCGGTGATAAAACGCAGCCGTGAAAATTCTCACTTTTATTTACCTTGCGATAAATGTACTCATTGCATATCGCGACAGGCTTAGCAACTTCAATAAAACTTGTCGTTAGTTAGATGGACTTACAACCCCCCCTCCCCAAAAAATTATCTCCTCGGATCTACACAATTCACGTAGGTCACCCTTTTTGACTTAAAAACGGCGGATTTCGCCAAAAGGTGAGTGATTTTCATGCCTGATAATTGGATGTTGGGGGCGCAAAATATTGACCTGCGGGCCGCAACTGGCCCCTGGGCCGCAGGTTTGAGACCACTGACCCCCCATAAAACTAATAAAAAATCTGGACTGTTTTCTGCTACTGAATGTATTAGTTTGAAGCTTTTTGCATTAGTTGTGCTGCTTAATCAGAAATGACCTTGTTCCAATTTTCCCACTTCATGAATGCTCCTTATTGTTCATTTTTGCACAGTCATTAAACACTCGCATCCCTAACCTCAACTTAATATTTGAAATATGGTCGGAACAAAAAATAAAAATAAACAGCACATCCCACGTTCCAGTTTTATCACACGTGGATGCAAAAAGGAGGCCAACCTGAGGGTGCTGTGTACGATCCAGCGGTCCGTTCCAAAAACCAGCATTTGGTAGTCGTCGTTTTCCACGAAGGCCAGTGGAGCGCCGTCTTTCATCCAGTACACGTTGGGGGGAATTTCGTCGTCGTCTAACGTGGCTAACAGGCCGCATTCCAGCCTCACGGGTTTGCCCACCGATGAGATAACGGTGGCTAGTTGTTTCTCAAACTCCAAATCTAAGAAAAAAGACAGGCGGGATTAACTTGCTGCCATTGACACAAGTGTGATTAAATAGTGGCCATTGAGGGCACTAGACGGTCAATCCGTTTTGACTGGGAGACTGGGACTCCCAGTCAGAATGGATTGGACGTATAGCGCCGTCAGCGGTGGTGAACAAGTGGATATCATAAAGCACATTCAAGATGACCACACCACAAGTTTACTTTTTTTATAAAAATTGATTAAAACTTCATTAAACAAGATTGCTATAAAACAAGCATTGTGTTGTTGTTGTTCTTGTGGACACTAAATTTGAGGTCCTACTCTTCCCTCATTCGCCAATCTATCGTCTTGTAATTTGGTAGCCATCATAAGCGGATTTTAAGAGGGGGCCAGGCAAGGCCCCCCCGGTGGCCGAAAAGTGTCATTGCATGTAATTGACTTTCCTATATACAGTGCCTTGCAAAAGTATTCGGCCCCCTTGAATCTTGCAACCTTTCGCCACATTTCAGGCTTCAAACATAAAGATATGAAATTTAATTTTTATGTCAAGAATCAACAACAAGTGGGACACAATCGTGAAGTGGAACAACATTTATTGGATAATTTAAACTTTTTTAACAAATAAAAAACTGAAAAGTGGGGCGTGCAATATTATTCGGCCCGTTTACTTTCAGTGCAGCAAACTCACTCCAGAAGTTCAGTGAGGATCTCTGAATGATCCAATGTTGTCCTAAATGACCGATGATGATAAATAGCATCCAAATGTGTGTAATCAAGTCTCCGTATAAATGCACCTGCTCTGTGATAATCTCAGGGTTCTGTTTAAAGTGCAGAGAGCATTATGAAAACCAAGGAACACACCAGGCAGGTCCGAGATACTGTTGTGGAGAAGTTTAAAGCCGGATTTGGATACAAAAAGATTTCCCAAGCTTTAAACATCTCAAGGAGCACTGTGCAAGCCATCATATTGAAATGGAAGGAGCATCAGACCACTGCAAATCTACCAAGACCCGGCCGTCCTTCCAAACTTTCTTCTCAAACAAGGAGAAAACTGATCAGAGATGCAGCCAAGAGGCCCATGATCACTCTGGATGAACTGCAAAGATCTACAGCTGAGGTGGGAGAGTCTGTCCATAGGACAACAATCAGTCGTACACTGCACAAATCTGGCCTTTATGGAAGAGTGGCAAGAAGAAAGCCATTTCTCAAAGATATCCATAAAAAGTCTCGTTTATAGTTTGCTACAAGCCACCTGGGAGACACACCAAACATGTGGAAGAAGGTGCTCTGGTCAGATGAAACCAAAATTGAACTTTTTGGCCACAATGCAAAACGATATGTTTGGCGTAAAAGCAACACAGCTCATCACCCTGAACACACCACCCCCACTGTCAAACATGGTGGTGGCAGCATCATGGTTTGGGCCTGCTTTTCTTCAGCAGGGACAGGGAAGATGGTTAAAATTGACGGGAAGATGGATGCAGCCAAATACAGGAACATTCTGGAAGAAAACCTGTTGGTATCTGCACAAGACCTGAGACTGGGACGGAGATTTATCTTCCAACAGGACAATGATCCAAAACATAAAGCCAAATCTACAATGGAATGGTTGAAAAATAAACGTATCCAGGTGTTAGAATGGCCAAGTCCAAGTCCAGACCTGAATCCAATCGAGAATCTGTGGAAAGAGCTGAAGACTGCTGTTCACAAACACTCTCCATCCAACCTCACTGAGCTCGAGCTGTTTTGCAAGGAAGAATGGGCAATAATGTCAGTCTCTCGATGTGCAAAACTGATAGAAACATACCCCAAGCGACTTGCAGCTGTAATTGGAGCAAAAGGTGGCGCTACAAAGTATTAACGCAAGGGGGCCGAATAATATTGCATGCCCCACTTTTCAGTTTTTTATTTGTTAAAAAAGTTTAAATTATCCAATAAATTTTGTTCCACTTCACGATTGTGTCCCACTTGTTGTTGATTCTTGACAAAAAATAAAAATTTTATATCTTTATGTTTGAAGCCTGAAATGTGGCGAAAGGTTGCAAGGTTCAAGGGGGCCGAATACTTTTGCAAGGCACTGTAGATATATATATAAGTTGTAAAGCAATAAAACTGCAACAAAAAGGAATGAAATGAACAAAAAAAAAACATTTTTATAATAGGTCATAAATAATTTTTCAAACAGATCATGTGACTAGCGCCTTAGACGGGCATTTTCTTTGCATATAATTTTCAACAACAAAAAAATTAGGGGAGGGCAATTTTATTTTTCAAATAATTTTAATCTTTGATTGAAAATATGTTTTAACTTTTGGGGGGATTGAAGGATTTAGACACAATAATATGGCCCGAACACAAAAAGGATTGCTTCAATCAAATAAAAAAAAAAAAAAACTTTTTCAATGAAAAATTAAGTGTTCAAATGCCAATTTTTCAATCTTTTCGCATTCAAAAACTTTTTCTATGATTGAAAATTCTTTTTTTGATTGAAGTGATTTTTCTTTTTGAAAATATATTTTTTTTAGGCAGCTTATTTTTTCATTGAATAATACAGACAAAAATGTCCAAGCCAAAATGTGGCCCAAACACAAATCAGCATTACTTCAATCAAAAAAGTTGCTTCAATCGAAAAAAACAACAACTTGATTTCGATCAAAAAAAAAAAAAAAAAAAAAAAAAAAAAAAAACAATCAAAGAAAAATAGCTTTCACGTGCATTTTTTTTTTTTTTAAGTTAAATTTATTTTTGCATTCAAACACATTTTTTTGTTGATTGAATGGACTTTTTGGGGGGTTGAAAATATCTGTTTTGTTTGAAGCAACTTTTTAAAAATTTTTATTTAAGCAACTTTTTTTTTGAATTAGTAATAAAGACACAAATCTTCCTCCATTGGGCACCGCCCAGGGGATACAATTTTGTGTCGTGTATCAATGTACTAGCATATTGCATCACACTCATGCATCACAAAGCTTTCATCACATGGGACTGCGTACTCTTTAATATGTCACAAAGAACAACTGAGAACAGTATATAAGGCTCGAACACACAGCATTCGGTGTCAGGTCGTCAGCAATTCAGCATACGTTTGCATGCCCACTAGCCATTACCGCTTGACCTGATTGTTTTATTTGCCTGTCAACATCAATAAAATCCTGAGTCTGCGATATGCAACTGGTTCCTCCGTCTCGTAGATGACATTTTGACTGGAGTAATGGATGATAATCTTGGCGAAAAGTATTGCCTAAGCAGCCTGATTTACAATTCCCCTCAAGAATGATGGGAAATAAGAAACGCTCATTGTCAACTTATTATAAATATGTTTGTAAGTTAATTCTATTGCTGACAGTGCGTTTTGGGGTCATCAACATGTTGTGCCCCCCGTGCCCCAAAAGTCAAACCCCGCATATGGTAGCCATGTAGCCTAGATCGCTTTGTATTGATCCTCGGAGCCTGATTTATATTTTTTTGGATCGGGGTTGATGACTTCATTGCAGAAATATAGTTAGGAGTTAGCCAGTGAGTGCAGAATAAATGATTTCGCATGTAGGTTACAAGTTGGCCATTACAGGGCAGTCTTAGCTTGCAATAGCATACACATGTGCTTGTTTTCTTTCCTTGGATCTGCAAAAACCTCCATTGGCAGAAGTCTTCATTGGCGGTTATTATTTTTAACAAAAAAATGTCCTTGAAATGCCCCCCAAATTAGCAAAATGTGACCCAGAACAGCTCCAAAATCAATAGGAAGTCACCCAAAATCAACAGGATGTAATCTGGAAATGCCCCAAAAGCAACACGAAGTGACCCAAAATGTATAGGAAGTGACCCAGGAATGCCCCAAAATCGATACAAAAAACTTGTAAATGCCCAGAAACTAATAGGAAGTGACCCACGGGAGTCTACAGACCAGTAGAACAAAGCATCCAATTTGCTGCCAGACCTCCCAGATCAAATGGACTAGACGTCTACTAGTGACAAACTCATTTCAATTCACAGCAGGATATCCTTCTGCTTATTTCATATGAAAAGAGCCACACGATTAGATGTCTATTATCGTATAAAAATGGCAATTTTACGACAGATTTGGCGGCAAAGTGAAAAGCAATCCATTTAAAAAGACTAAGTTTACTTTTCTCAATGTTTGAAAGTGTTAATCAATGTGAAAGTTTATCAGGCTTTTAACAAAACAATTGAACCAGTTATGCTAGCTTTGCACACACAAACGCTGATAAACGACAAGCTAACCTTGAAAGTAGAACAAAGGACGCTTGTGAGCAAAGCGCACCTTCACAGCAACTTTCCCTGTGTTTCTTGAAGTTTTCCGAAAGATTTGACAATTTTAGTTAAGAGATTAACAGCTATGACTTCAGTTTATGTTTGCGTCAAATCCAACTGAATTCATTATGTGGTTATTGATTACATACTGACAATCAGATGTATTCAGTGCAAACGAAGCTATTAAGAAATTGCTTTCAGCCCCAAAAAGTAAGAGGTCATCACCCCCTGACACAATAAATCTCCCAAGTGACGTGTGTGCAGACTTTCTCAAGACACTAGACCCGCAACACCCGGCCTGCTTTATCGCCGACCTTCCACCTTTGACCCTGAGTGACTCTTCCCCCAGCATATATTCTTTGCATAGCATGCCCGCAATTGAATGGTGGAAAACAAACATGCCAAAAAACATGTAAAATTAGATGTGATTTACTCAAAAACACATGAACTCATTGGCTGCCATCCCACCCATTTCAATGAATTGGACGTCTGTCACTGTTAATGACTGAGTTAGAAAAGTTTATTTTCTACTTAAACGAATTCAAAAGTTCAGTTCACAGATTTTACAATGAATTAGTATATAGTTGTTTTTCTCCCAGCATATTTTGCTGCGAGCTACATGAATTAGCATAAAGTATTTTGTGAAATTTGTTTCCTGACTTGTTTGCCCCCCAAAAAGCCAAACCTGTTGTAACTTGTGTCATAATTAGGGTTGTTCCGATCATGTTTTTTTGCTCCCGATCCGCTGCCGATCCCGATATTTCCCGATCCGATTGCTTTTTTTTTTGCTCCCGATTCAATTCCAATCATTCCCGATAATTTTTCCCGATCATATATATTTTGGCAATGCATTAAGAAAAAAATGAATAAAACTCGGACGAATATATACATTCAACATACAGTATACATAAGTACTGTATTTGTTCATTATGACAATAAATCCTCAAGATGGCATTTACATTATTAACATTCTTTCTGTGAGAGGGATCCACGGATAGAAAGACTTGTAATTCTTAAAGGATAAATGTGACTTTGTATATTGTGACTAAATATTGTCATCTAGTGTATTTGTTGAGCTTTCAGTAAGTGATACTGCAGGCACTTAACTATTCTGCCCAAATGCATGATGGGAAGTACAACCATGACTGTGTGTATTGGCACCAATTGATATATCTTCTCTGCGTTAGGAAATAACATATAGTGTAAAGAAAAAGATCAACTACTACCTTTCTTCACCACATTGCTTTGCCACTATATTTCTAATTGTTGAGAGAGGGGTTTTAAGGCTTTAGCCAATTAAAACAAGGCTCCAAAGACTGCCAAAATTCCCTCTACTCATTTTACGCTGCCTTTTTGCTCTATATATAGGTAAATCGGCGCCATTATAGATTGAATGCGACAATGCGTGAGTGGGTCGTGCAGCACATGCGTTAAATATTTTAACGTGATTAATTTTAAAAAATTTGTTACCGCCTTCAATGCGATAAATGGTAAATGGACTGTATTTATATGGCGCATTTATCTGCATGTTTACCATGCCCAAAGCGATAAATTTGATAGCCCTACTTTAAGCCAAAACTAAAGACTCTGGATGAGTGCAAGACATTTTGTCTGCAACGTTAAATACAATTAGAAAACGATAAAAAAAAAAAAATATATATATATATATATATATATATATATATATATATATAAAGGCATGTCCGATATTTTTTTGCCGATTCCGATACTTTGAAAATGACGTGATCGGACCCGATCGATCGGGACATCTTTAGTCATGATGATATATATGGCAGAAAACACAGACAAGAATGAAAAAGCAGTTTCTGCTCTTGCACTCCTCTTTAAATGAAACTGCTGAATTTTAAGCCAAAGCAACTGTTGTGTTTGATAGAACAATATGTTTATATGCTGCAATAGCAGATTCATGGCGCATTAAGCCCCCCAAATATTTTAAATTTTTCCTTTTTACCCTGGGAACCCCCATTTACAGACGTCGCGCAACCGCTTGTGTTTCAACCCAGCCATAAAACGAAGGTAATTAATTATATTTATTATTCAAAATGTCCGTTATTTTTAGCTTAGAATCAATAATTGATGTCTAATATTTCTTTTTTTTTTTTTTTTTAAATCTAAAAAATTGTTCTCTCGCATATTTTAAACTTATAAACAAATGACGTCACAATGAAAAAAATGCCGTCTGTAAAAAAGTCACGGATTAAGGATTAAGTTTAAAATATGAAAGTGAATAATGTTTTAGTCTTTTTAAAAAAAAAAAAAAAAAAAGAAATATTGGACATCGAATCATGATTTTAAGCTAAAAATGACAGACATTTTGAATAATAAATATAATTACTTACCTTCTTTTTATGGCTGGGTTGAAACAAAAGCGGTTGCGCTGTGTCTGTAAACAGGGTTTTCCAGGGTAAAAGGGACACATTAAAAATAGTTGGAGAACTGAATGGACAATGAATCTGCTATGGCAGCATATAGACATGGATGTATTGACAGCATCCACAAAGATGATTTAATTGCTCCAACCATTACCGACTAAATATATACGCGCGTCATGACTTTATCTCTGCCCGGGTCAATCCGTCCACATGTTAATCCTTTAAGATTTGTAACGACATTTTTTTTTTGTAAGTGGGAGCCCATAATTTAGACTGTTTGCCAAAGTTGGCACAGCGTTAGTTTATAGGGCGTAGAGAGCTTTGGCAACCTGGACCAAAAACTGGAAACTGGTCTCGTGATTGTCTGATGATGAACACGGAAACAAAAAGAATTTGCGGTGTGCAAATCGTCTTTTAAAATGGGGAAATCTTTGCTTAACCCAGTGCTTCTCAATTATTTTCTGTTATGCCCCCCCAAGGAAGACGTAAATGTATCGTGCCCCCCCAAACTCTGCCGCCACTGTAAATAGTATCATTTGTCTATTACTATTATAAGTACGCCTCTGCCTCACATTGTATCCTTTTTTTTCTATTAGAGAAAACAACAGAGATCAACTTTTAAAGTATAACTTTATTAACATTGTTTCGTTTGTAACAGAAAAGACTTAACGTGCATCAATTTGCCTGAATTAGCATCAATTTGCCTGAATTTAAAAAAAAAAAAAATTTTTTTAAAAGCCACATCCAAACTGTAAAAATACACTCAGGGTACATTTTTGACCATTTGATACTAAAAAATAAAATCAGTAAATACTAACAAATTCAAATTGATTAGAAATGACTCATGAGGACAATATGCCAAAAAATTTGACCGAAAAAACAAAACTGAATAGAAGGAGAGAGAAAAAAAAAGTGTCTTTGGACAGAAGGACAGTTTTTATTTTCGCTGCTCCCAGTATCACCTCCAGTTTGCAATGATGTGGGGTTATATTGCACTGAGCATGCTAACAGTGCTCACTGGTTTACTGATATAACACTGACAAAGCGGAACGATTGTTGGCAATATTCGGCACGTTTTGGCTGAAAAACAACCAAGCAGCTTATCAATGAGATTGGGGTCTAATGTCTTTAAGTGGCGTCTTAATTGATTTGGCTTCCGGCTGTCCGCTATAATCATTTTTAGACACAGTAAACAGTGGTCTTTCCTCGTCTACCACTGTATTAAATGTCAAAGCCAAAAGGCAAACGGCCCGAAAAAAGCGCATTCTCAGCGGCCGAGGGAGAACCGTAGGTGAGGGCGGTCGTTGTGACGATCCCAAGCCGAAAATGGCACTTTTCGGACGGACACGTGAGAACCATTGAAGACAGTGGGTCGCTGCGTGAGTCCGGCCAGAAAACGGCTTTCGAAAGCGGCGCACAGCTCCCCAGCTCTTCATGAGTCTCTTCCGTATGCTCTTGCTTACTTCAAAAATACTGCGCGCACTTTGAAAATGAGAGCGCCACTGCCACCCACTGAGTGGATGTGCAAGTACACTTTAAGCCTGAGTTATACTTCCGCGTCAGACCAACGCCGTCAAGGAAGAATCGAGTTACGACCCTACGCCGTAGCCTGACGCGCACCTCTCGATTTTTGTAACCTTCGCGTCGCGTAGACGCGTATGACGTAGCGAAAACGGACTGTGATTGGTCCGCTCAGACTGTTGTTTCCGGTTTACCGCGAAAACACCGCCATTGTACAATAGAATCAAACATTGTTTTCTACACGCAAAAATGGACCAAGCCGACGGGAGTATAATCGAAGAGCGAGTCTCGTCAAGAAATTATTATTGTGATTGCCAAATGGCAAGGTCAGCGATCGAAAAAATAAATAAATGGAAGAACCACCGAGACGTGGGTGGTCGGAATCGAGTGGCCACACGAAGCAGTGACCCAGTCGGCCAAAAACTGCCAACTTTTTATCACTTTATGTCGTATTTTTGGTTGGTGCACTTCATCATTTACTGTGTACATATGTTTGCTGTGAGTCTGTGACTTATTTACGTGTCACACTTCAAGTATATAAAGAATAAAGCACAGATTTGGTGTCAAGAGTTGTTTTGATCTTTAATTTTCAATAACAGACAGTTCACATACACGATACATCATCACTGATTGAGAGTGCCTCTGTGCTTTTTATGATAACCTTAAACTCAAGCCTCCCAACGCAGTTTGGGAAGTTCCCTAGACGCCAGAAATCTGCTATGGCTTCCCACTGGCTGGTTGTAGGACACGGCAAACAAATCGGGCTGGAGGGCTTTGCAGACCTTGAACGCAGTGCTCGACGCCAGTTTGAAGCTAGCCGCCACAGCTAGCTCTCTCCACCTGAGTCTAAAACTCTGTGCGGCATCAAAAGTCGGCCAGACCGCCTCGAAACAGTCTTCTGCGTCGCCTGCCCCTCAACATTTGTATGTTCAATATTTATTCAGTGTTGATGAGCAGAATATTTACTTTCAAGAGTTCCATATTGCATGGTTTATTTTTCTCCGACTAGCGGAAGTAAACAAGCATGCCCCAAAACCGTACAAACATAACGCCACATCCCTCTAGTGGCTTGGCGGTGTATTACAGAGCAACGCGTTCCCTCACCGCAGAACTATCGAATGTCGAATGACGCCGTAGTCGCTACGCCGTCACCGCAACGCGGGAGTATAACTCAGGCTTTATTCTAGTACAGCAAACAAAAAAAAAGCATGTTCCCTGAGGTCACACGCGCCACCCCTGGCATCGCTCTGCGCCCCCCTGGGGGGGCGCGCCCCACTATTTGAGAAGTACTGGCTTAACCATTGAGATCTGTTTTAGAAGTATTTCTGAAAAACACGTTTCTTTAATGTTTATTGAATTATTATGGCCATTTCATGAATACCGTAATTTTCGGACTATAAGGCACACCTGACTATAAGCCGCCATCCACCAAATTTGACACAAAAACGACATTTGTTCATAGATAAGCCCCACTAGACTATAAGCCTCAGCTGTCCTCACTGTATTATGGGATATTTACACCAAAAGTAGGGCTGTCAAAATTAGCGTGTTAACGGCCGGTAATTAATTTTTTTAATTAATCACGTTAAAATATTTGATGCAATTAACGCGCATGCCCCGCTCAAACAGACTAAAATGACAGTAAAGTATAATGTACGCTTGTTACTTGTTGTTTGGTGTTTGGCTCCCTCTGCTGGCGCTTGGGTCCAACTGATTTCATGGCTTGGTACTATGAGTGAGCATGGTGTAATTATTGACATCAACAATGGCAAGCTACTAGTGTATTTTTTGATTGAAAATTTTACAAATTTTAATAAAACGAAAACTTTAAGAGGGGTTTTAATGTAAAATGTCTATAACTTGTACTAAAATTTATCTTTTAAGAACTACAAGTCTTTCTATCCATGGATCGCTTTAAGAGAATGTTAATAATGTTAATGCCATCTTGTTGATTTATTGTTATAATAAACAAATACAGTACTTATGTACCGTATGTTGAATGTATATATCCGTCTTGTGTCTTATCTTTCCATTCCAACAATAATTTACAGAAAAATATGGCATATTTTTTAGATGGTTTGAATTGCGATTAATTAATTTTTAGGTTGTAATTAACTCGATTAAAAATTTTAATCGTTTGACAGCCCTAACCAAAAGATATTAACCGGTAGCACTTTATTTGACAGCGGCATCATAAGACTGTCAGAAAATCAAATAAACCAATTAGCTGCAAAGCTTCATTGCTTCAAGAAGCTTCATTTGGCCATCACTGCTCCCTTGGAGGAGAAAGTCATTATCTACTGCCACCTGCTGTCAACACTGTTGTCATCCAACATGCCTCCTAGCATGCATTGCAGCACTACAGATGTAAATATCAAACTTCATGTTCTGTGCTGATTATTTCTTCAGTTACTGTTCCACTTGTTTCATTAATTGTTAGTTATGGTATTTGGTCACACTTTATTTGACAGTGGCGCCATAAGACTGTCATAAGACAATCGTAATTATGACATGACACTGTCATGAGCATTATTGAATGCTTATAACAGCTGTTATTTAATGTCATCCGGCAAATTATCTGACTTTTGAATGGATGTAAAAGATCCTAGCTGGACATAAATGGAGTTCGTGCCATAATTTGCCAGATTACACTTAATAACATCTGTCATAAGCATTCAGTAATGCCCATGATGGGGTCATGTCATAATTCTGATGGTCTTATGACGCCACTGTCAAATAAAGCGTTACCTATTAACACAAACAAACTAACAAATAAGACGCACTGGACAATAAGCCGCAGGATTGAAAATGAGGGGGAAAATTAGCGGCTTATAGTCCGAAAATTTCGGTAATTGAAGTGTGAATCTTACATTGTGGACCTTTGAACAATAACGATGTTGGAATGGAAATAACTTTCCTAGTAATTTTATAATTGTTTTATTTTTTTTTTCCTGTCAAGCGTTCTGTAAAGTACTTGGTCCAGCTGTAGCTGTGTTGAAAGCGTCTCACGATTAAAGATGAGTTCATGTGTTACTCACCCTAGTATGTGATGTGCGTGAATACCCATAATTCAATAGTGGAAAACAAACATGTTGTGGAAAGCACACTTGGGCTCGAGTTACCCAAAAACCACTAAAAAAGTGACATCATACAGACATGTGAAGACACAGGCTGTTTTGTAAATAAAGCACAATAGAGTTCATGTGACCCCAGTTGTTGTACTAATGTATTGAGATGAGAGTAATATGCTCAAAAGGCTTTTTTGAGGGGATGGCGGGCCAGTGCCTCTAAATGCTCCATTTTGCCTGGCGGGTCTTTCTCGGCCGAGTGGCACACATGTAAACCCCTTACTCCTTTTTAACCGCACCCACTTTTTTCCCATGCCACACATCCACCCAACCATCCATCAATATGAGCATCCATCATGCGCTAGTTTGAGTCACAGAGGAGCCAGTGACTCATTAGCAGACCCTCCTCATTTTTTGAAGTCTCCACATTGTAACTCGCAGGCAAAAATGTCAAAGTTTATTGATTTACAAGTGCTTAAAATCACCTTGTGTAGGTCATGTGTAGGGCTGCAGCTATCGAATATTTTAGTAAAATGAGTAATCGACTGAAAATTCTATCGATTAATCAGGTAATCGGATGATTTTTTTTTTTTTTTTTTTTTTTTAGGTAAAGAGCAATTATATACTGTGTATACATGAGAAAAAAAGATATTTAATCCAATTTTGAACCATTTTCAGTCAATCAATGTCTTTATTTTCGATGTACATTGTTGAAAACAGCCAACAATTGCATCTCAGATGTTGCTAGGAATAAAATTCACTGCTTTCACTCAAAAAAACTTCTAGATCTTTAAAAAACATCAACATATTTTTTTACCTAAAAATGTAATTATGCTTGATAACACACATCACTTGAAAGCTACGTGTTTTTTCCACCTGTTTCAATTGAATTTCCATTTGTGTCAAGCTATTTTTAATTTCTAGTTAAGTTTTAAGTTAGTCTAAACTGAAAGTACTGAGTTTTTGCAGTGTTCAAATCAAATGTATGATACCTGCTGTATTGGAGCACATTAGGGATTAGTAGGCATGTGCCGGTATGAGATTTTGAAGGTACGATAACCATGGGCAAAAATACTGCGGTTTCACGGTATTGCAATTATAGCTCCAAAATGTGTTATTTTGAGATGTATGGGTTAAAAAAAATACATTTTTCCATTTAACAGGATTTACTTTTATTTTTCAGAACATAGTTGCAAATTGGAACATGAATATATTGTTAAACTAAATTATCAATAAAAAAACAAATATTTTAAAATAAAATTAAAATAAATATAACTCATAGACTATACCCACAGCCACAGCTCAAGATTAGAGCAAGAACAAAATAATTTCTATAAAAAAGTAAAAACACTTCTGAATAATTCTTTTTTTTAATTCTACTGCATGACTTTTTTTTGAGGGTGGAAAAGCTCAAGTGAAGTTTTGCCATTTTCAGCCACTTTGTCAGCTCTAGTCTACATGATGTCATGCCTATGTGTTAAAAAACAAAGAATTCATAAGTTAATAAGTTAAAAATGTATAAGTTAGTTTAAAGTGTATAAGTTAGTAAGTGTAAATATTGTTGTGGAAAGGTTTCATCTAAACAAACAAACAAACAAACAAACAAACAAAAAACATTGGGAGCTAGACCTCTGCTTGATCAAGCGAACGTGGATTTGTGCTTAGGGCAAGAGCATCATTCGCAATTAGCGATCTCTGATGCTATCCCCTTTTCCCCTTCATTCAAGCGAATCAAGCTTGTTTTCTCACTCTGCAGCTGTAACACACTTGGTTCTGTTTTTAGGAAACATGGTGTTTTATTTCATTTGTATGCTGATGACTGTCAGGTCTATTTTCCAATGGCGCAAAATGGCCAACTTATTGAATGCCTCAACGATATAAAGTCGTGGCTCTCATGTAATTTTTAAGTTTGAATGACAGCAAGTCTGAAGTCATGGTGTTCAAACCAAGTAGCCAGGCCTCCCTGAATGTTGACCTCGGTTTATTATCTCCGTTTCTTAAGAATTATGTCAAAAATCTAGGGGTCCAATTTGATTCTGATTTTAAATTTGAGAAGCAAATTTCTTGTGTTGGACGGGACTGTTTTTATCAGCTTCGCCAGATTGCTAAGGTGAAATCCATTGTTTCACACTCTGATATGGAAAAATTGATTCATGCTTTTGTTATAACTCGGCTGGATTACGGTAATTCTTTGTATGCAGGTGTCGGTCAGGCGGCACTGGCCTGTCTGCAACTTGTACAAAACTCTGCTGCTCGACTCCTAACTAGAACCCGCAGGCGCGAACATATCACCCCGATTTTAGCATCTCTTCACTGGCTCCCTGTACATTATCGAATACACTTTAAGATATTATTATTTGTTTTTAAATGTTTGAATAATCTTGCGCCGCCATATCTGTCAGAACTGCTTCAGTCCAACCAGAACCCTCAGATCAGCTGACCATCTGCTTCTAGTAGTCCCAAGATCAAGGCTGAAGCTTAGGGGTGACCGTGCATTTGCGGTGATGGCGCACAGGCTGTGGAACCAATTACCACTTACTATTAGACAGGCCCCCTCACTTACGGATTTGAAATCACGCCTTAAAACATTTTATTTTTCTTCAGCTTTTAATGTGCAATGACAGTTTATGACCTCGTCTTTTATTTATTTTATTTTATGTGTTTCTTTTTTCAAAGTTGACTTATTTTGCTGTGTTATGCTATGTAAAGCACTTTGGCGGATTTTTAAATGTGCTATACAAATAAAGTTGATTGATTGATTGATTGATTGACTCGACGAAGTTGCTCTCCCAGCTAAGCCTAGGCTAACATTCGTCTTTGTAAGCTTTTAGTTAGTTTGTATATTGAATTTGAAAGGAAAATGTGTGTTTTGTTTTTGACGAAATTTTTCATGGTGCTAATCTGTTGAAGCTACTCACACATGGAACAACGTTTTAAATGTATTCATTTTGTATATGCCACTTACCACGATTTGAGAGCTCATTAAATTGAAGAAAAGTAAAAAGTACGCCTTATGTTTGGAGTATTTGTTTTTGGGTTCAGTGGCTGTCTAGCCGATAGCGTCACTTTCACGCAAAGTAACAAACAGGAGGGGGTGAGAGCTGCCGCGCCAAGCCACTTCTGGCTGCATTTTTGACACATGAAAAATAGCGAATACCGTACGACGGTCTGACGAAAAATTTTAGTGGTTTTGAAACTGCGACGTTTTCACACCACGGTAAACCGTGAAAACGGTAACCGGCACATGCCTATTAGGGACCAGTGCTACTTGCTTTTTTTTTTCAGCAATGACTACTGAGCTAAAACTGACAGTTAGCTTTATTATGTTTTAATTTTACACTCTCATCACTCTACAGCGCTGTTTTTACAGATTAAATAAAGCCTGTATGTAAGACACGTTAGGCACGCATAGACAGTGGTCATAATCAATAGAAACCTAGCCCTCCGAAGGGCTAACGTTACGTGACCGAGTGACAATAACGTTATATTTATTAGCGCTTAGAAGTCTACTGCTTAAAGATGGCGGCTGTTCACTAACGCTGCCCAGACGCGGCCGAGTCTGTCATTTCGGATTTAGTTCTAAATGCATACGATATTTATGAGACGCATCGAACACTACCTGCTACCACACTAGCATCATGCGGGCGTAGATTTTAGCAACGTTGGCGTAGTTTATGGCGGCTGTCAGCTGCAGTAAGTTTTTTTTTTTTTTTTTTAAATTGCTTTTTCCTCTACGCACGTGACGTCAGCGCGTTGTCCCGCATTAAAAGTAGTCCGGGCAAAACGTGATGCTTAAAGCTGGCAAAATTAAACGATCCCTCAATGTGAATAAAATTACTCGGATAAGTTTTCAAACTCGAGTTGCTCGAGTATTCATTTCAGCTCTAGGCATGTGAGTTGGAAACGGCGTTAGTTTGCTAGCACACGTCTAAAATTGCTTCGTTATCATATTTTTGGGATTGTAAAACACAATTTTTTCACTCTGTTCATACCCTGTAGCTTTTATAACGAACCATCTTCTTTATTATTTTTTTAATGACATTTTCATTTTATTCTGCTCCGCAGCCTGACACATTCTCATGACGTTGAGACTAGGGTTGGGCATCGTTTGAAATTGAACGATTGCAGTTCCGATTCCAATTCCACGTTTCGATTCCGGTTCCGAACGATTCCCGATTCTGATTCTTTTAAGAGGCAGGGTTGAAAAAAAAAATGCAGGGTCCAAAAAAATTGCATAGTTTGTATTAAAGTAATAACTTCTCGACGTTTTTTGAAGTTAAATGAACTTCTTACAGGGATAATTATAACTTGTATATAAATATCAGTCTTTAAACTCGAGAATTTTTTTCACGCTCGGCGTTCAGGGCATCGAAACATGGAATCGAAATTTTAGCAGCTACACTAGCACCGAAAACGTTTGCCAGAAGCTTTGTCAAACCCTAAACTCAAAAATTGAGATTTTATAGGTGAACAGGACTCTTTCTGATGCTAAATGTGGATGATAAATGGCTTTAAATTGATAGATATCCACTATTTGCTATAACAAGAGGACACAAGTCTAACGCTGACAAAGCATTTTCAACTAGAATTCAGAAGATTTTATTTCCTAGGAAGGCACCCTTCGACAACTGATCCCAACACAGAAGAACGGTTTATTAGTGGTGTCAACAATAATCGATGCGGCGATGCATCCCGATGCGGGGCATGGACGATTCGATTCGATGCGGGCAACAAGCCGAATCGATTCAAGCGCATTTTAAAATATATAAGTACGTTCAAAAATCTTCCCTGCGCAATTCCGGTGATGCAATGGATTTGGTTTCCCCATTTGTATTATTATTGTCATGTTTCATTTTTTACACACTGCATAACTCTGGTCAAGTTTCCCACCAACCTCATAGAAGCCAAAATGTCTCCAGATGTCAGCTTTCAATGTCTTAGGTGCATCAAGAATCTTTCTTGCTCCCTCTTTCTCCGCTTCAGCCATTGTTATGTTATGTCCTATCTCTTAGAGGTTAGATCTTGTGCCCGAACCCGAACGGGTCGGGCCCAAAATGTTAAGCATTCACGTTCGGGTCGGGTCGGGTCGGGCCGCCCCGCGCCAGACTAATAAATTATAAAAAAAAAAAAAATTTTTTAAATGGGATAAAACCGAGAGCAGGCTCTCTGTATTGTGCATTTGCTTGTGCACTCACATGAAGCAGTGGCGCCGCCCGCTTTTTCTTTTCCTCCTCCACTAAGGCGCTTGCGATTCGTTACGAAAGACACTTTTATTTATGCACACAAAGGCAACACAAATGTGATCCTTTTGAATCCTCTCCTCTGTGTGTCTGCAAACTCGTTTTTTTTCTTCCTTTTAATATTAAACTTTCCCAGCGTTATTTCGTTGTGTAATGATTTTATAATGATCACAAAAATATGTAGACTATTTAAACATTAAGAAAACTTGCGTTTTTTCTCTGCCAACTGAGAATTCGTTACGAAAGACACTTTTATGCACACAAAGGCAACACAAATGTGATCCTTTTGAATCCTCTCCTCTGTGTGTCTGCACTTTTTTTTTTTTTTTTTTTTATATTAAACTTTCCCAGCGTTATTTCGTTGTGTAAATGATTTTATAATGATGACAAAAATATGTATTTAAACATTAAGAAAACTTGCGGGGTTTTTTTCTGCCATCTGAGAATTCGTTACGAAAGACACTTTTTTATTCACACAAAGGCAACACAAATGTGATCCTTTTGAATCTTCTCTGTGTGTCTGCAAAATCGCATGTTTTTTTTTAATATTAAACTTTCCCAGCGTTATTTCGTTGTGTAAATGCTTCTATAATAATCACAAAAATATGTAGACTATTTAAACATTAAGAAACATGCGTTTTTTTCTGCCATCTCGAAGAAATGAAAATAAATTACTGCTGCTGCGTTTTTTTTCTTTCGCGTCACTCCAAGCCGGTCGGGCTTCAATACCAGCGGGCCGTGTCGGGTCGGGCTGGATTTTTTAGGCCCCATCTAATCTCTACTATCTCTCTGCTCTCTCAATTGCAAAAAAATGATATTTCCTTATGTTGAAACAGATTGTTATGGCTGCTAAAATGCTGCTGCACTTCATTTTAATTCATTATTTTTTATTGTTATGTGGTAGTTACTGATTGCATTTCTAAGTTGATTGCACATATATAGTGGGCTAGGCCTACATTTTACTTTTGTTCTACATTGCAATTTAGTTGGATGTTTTGTTTGCAACTGAACTGATCCCTGGATTGATATTGCGATAAAGATGCTGCTGCACTACAATATTTTCTTTGTCGCTTTCTTTAATATTTACTTGAATATTTTTATCGATGGGTTGTTGTGACTAAAATACAGTGACTGTTATTACTGATTTTGCACAGATGTTGCACTGTGTGAAAGGCTGCTACTGTGTGTAAAAAAAGAGAAAGCCCTGGTCTCATTCAAAGCACCAATTAAATGCTGTGATGTTTTTTTTTTTTTTAAATATATATCTAAAAGTATTTTCATTTGACTTCAACCAGGAGTGACACAAGAGCCAATAAAAAGTTGTTTAATGTCTGACCGCTTGTGTTGCCTCATGATTCACGAAAAATATACTTTGCTTTAGAATTTTCATGCATCCCAGGCTTTAAGGCATCGCGATGCATTACCGAATCGAACCGAATCGAATCGTGACCCTCTGAATCAAATCGAATCGTGGCCCTCTGAATCGTAATCGAATCGAATCGTGAGGGCAGTACCGATGCACACCTCTACGGTTGATTGTACTGGAGTTGTAGATGTTCATGTCCTAGGCGTTTAAATTTGTTTTGATTTAAACAGGACAGTTTGCCACAAAGTGATACAACAAAGCTGCTATGCTTTGGCTAGCGCTGATAGTCGTTAGCCCTGAGTATATCAGATGCTAAGGCAGGATTTTTTAAGAGGACGTCATCCACTTCAAGCTTACAAGACAATAGAAAGTGTTTTTTTTTCTTCTTTCTTCGCAAATGTATTGATCCATTTTTTAAAGTTAGGTGTTTTTTTTGTAAGGTTTCAGAGAATATAAGTGGGACTTGTGGTAACAGGTGGCTGCCTTTGAATGAGAATGCAGCTTGGCATGTTGATGCCTGCAGCCTGACTATATGGTCAATAAAGATGTTTTTGATCATTCAGATATTTTTGTGCAACATTTCTCTATGTTAACATCACACATTAAGACTTATAGTCATGTGTGTGATGTGTATGTATACGGTGTATAGTTTTTTGTTTTTTTTCCTAAAATTCTATTAAACGTGGGCACCGCAGCTTAGAGTCAGGTGCCCCTAGTACGGAATTTATGATACCCATCTTATCTATGGTCAGGTACACTATCTATGTGAAGACGATTTACACATACAGGTAGTCCCCGGTTTACGAATGAGTTCCGTTCCAGATTTTAGCGTCAATCGGAATTAACCCTTTAAATATCCCAAAACACTCTCTAAATAAAAAAAGCCTATCCAAAAACATTAATTACACACATTGTACTGTCCTCGCCAAGATGTTAGAGCCAAGTCCTAGCTAGACAGCGAGCGAAGCTCCGAAATGACGATGTCAGACGTCCGTGTGGTTTGCTGACTTCATACAGCTGCTCATGACATCAACACTTGCATCAATGAAACTAAAATATTATGAAATTAAATCAGTGATGTCTTCAATAACAGCAATTCAGATTTGCGTTTACAAGTAGCTGCTAGTAGAGCAATAACAAATGATTAGCATGTATCAGTTAGCGTCCTCACATCATCAAAAACAATCAAATAAACTTGCCCCAAGTATTCGACCACAATTGAAAACGCACAATAATCAGTACAAAAGGGGCTATATACAGCCGTCGCCTCTGGATGCTTCACAAGCAACAAATGTGCGCGCAGGCTGTCACTTCTGCCACTCAGCTGCTCTGTGTGTGCGTGTGTGGGCGCGTCCGTACATACGTTCGCTTTCTGTTCAACACTTCTTACACCAAAACAAAAGCTTGCATCAGGAAACAAATGTCAACATATAAAAAAAACCCGACAAGGCGTCGTAAAGTCGAAATTGCCTAAGTTGGGTTCGTTGGACTACCTATACTGCCTGCCATTGACAGCAATATCAATTTCCCAATTTCAATTTTACTAACTACCACAACACATACACCGTGATATGAGCTGGCAGTGAATGAGTCAAGCTAATGAAAACTTTTGAATAGATGTCCACTGTAGTGTATTACAGTTATTGGGGCCCCTAACCAGAGTTTAATGAATTTTATTTCAATCAACCGAATATTTCCAGGCCGCTTATCCTCATGAGGGTCACTGGGATGCTGGAGCCTATCTCAGCTAACTGTAGGCAGTAGGTGGGATACACACTGAATCAGTTGCCAGCCAATCACAGAGCACAAGGAGACAAACAACCATTCATGCACACAGTCACACATATGGACAATTTAGAGTCTAAATTTTCCATAGGTGTGAGTGTGTGCACCGCGGGGTCCCAAAACTACGGCCCGCCTCCACATCTGGTCCGGCCCCCTAAACAATACCAGAGAGCATTTTGATTTTTTTTTCCCAATAGTGTTATTTATTTCCTGGCATTTTTCTGTGAAGAACCCAGAGAGGGTTATTTGGTTATTATCTATTTAATTAATACTGTTGTTATTATTTATCATTATTAGAGATGTCCCGATCCATCGCCATCCCAAACGATCGGGTCCGATCACGCCATTTTCAAAGCATCGGAATCGGCAAAAACATATCGGCCATGCCTTTTTTAAATATATATATTTTTTTTTTAATCACATCGTTTTCTAATTGTATTTAACGTTACAAACATATGTTACACTCATCCAGAGTCTTTAGTTTAGGCTTAAGGTAGGGTTATCAAATTTATCCCGATAACGGCGGTAGTTAATTTTTTAAAAAATGTATCACGTTAAAATATTTAACGCAAATAATGCATGCGCTGCAAGACCCACCCACGCATTGTCGTGCTCAATCTGTAATGGCGCAGTTTTACCTATATAGACAGATAAAAGTAATTATGTAATTATTATTATATTATTAAAAGTAATTTTGGCAGCCATTGGAGTCTTCATTTAATTGGCTAAAGCCTTACAATCCCTCTCCCTACGATTAGAAATATCATGGGAAGCAATGTGGAGAAGCAAGGTAGCAATTGATCTTTTTCGTAACACCTTAAGATATTTCCCAAAGCAGAGAATATATATTAATTCGTAGCACTACGCACAGTCATGGTTCCACTTCCCATCATGCATTTGGGCATGGCTACAGTATCATTTACTAAAAGCTCAACAAATACACTAGAAGGCAATATTTAGTGACAATATACAAAGTCACATTGATCCTTTAAGAATTACAAGTCTTTCTATCCGTGGATCCCTCTCATAAAAGCTCAACAAATACACTAGAAGGCAATATTTAGTGACAATATACAAAGTCACATTTATCCTTTAAGAATTACAAGTCTTTCTATCCGTGGATCCCTCTCACAGAAAGAATGTTAATACTGTAAATGCCATCTTGAGGATTTATTGCCATAATAAACAAATACAGTACTTATGTACTGTATGTAATCGTCACACTTTTTCTGTTATGTGGCCCTCACAGGAAGAAGTTTGGGGACCCGTGATTTAGACTGTTCAATCAGCCTACCATGCATGTTTATGGGATGTGGGAGGAAATCGGAGTACCCAGAGAAAACCCATGGAGGCAAGGGGAGAACATGCAAGATCCACACATGGAAAGCCGGACCCCGGGACTGAACCATTTATCTCAGAACTGTGAGGCGGATGTGCAAACCACTTGACCATATTATTTATACAGAAGTTTATTTAAAAACCAAAATTTTAAAAACAATATTGATTAATAATACTAAAAAAATAATATAATAATAAATGATACTGAATGTCAAGTTTTTTTCATGACCACAAATATTTGAAAAAAATATACTTAAATACTTACTTGCCATATAAAGGATGAAATGTTATTTATGATGTCATTTGGGTTTTATTTACTTTGCTTTAGTGTGTCATTCATCGCCTTTATTATTCATAATTGACGTGGCCGCAGATGGATATCAAGGACGTCAACGAATTCGGATAAAAAAATAAATTAAAAAATCACAAAAATAACTTTTTAGATTCAACATTTAAATATTTTGTTAAAATATAAGTACCAGAAATTCAAAATACTTTCCATAATCTAGAAGTGATAATCAATTCTCTCACAGATGAAGTTTTTCTAATTTGGACTAAGATCCAGTTGTTTACCTTACATACCTCTCCCCCCCCCCCTCACGCCTCACGCCAAAACCCCAAACTAATTGACTTAACGAGCTCATTCCACTTTACAAGCTTGGCTTTGAAAAAGAAACCAGAAAAGAAAAGAGAAATCAGCGACTTGTCAAATTTGCTCACCTCGCAGGCAGAACACCTCGTTCGGGACACAGACGACCACCACCAGCGACAGCAACCAGCCAAACGGTTCTCCTCGGAAAGTGGGCTTCTTTTTCAAAAGGGTCATCGCGCGTTGTGGCGCCATCATCTCCTCTTCATGTTTTGACAAGTGGGAGAAAGTAGTCCGACCGAGTCCCAATTCTCAACCCCAAAATTTGATTTAAAAATAAGAATGAAAAAGAAGTCCAAGTCAACTTTTAGGAGCGAGTGCTTGAAGTGCGCGTAGATTCCTCCACTCCCTCCTTCTTCTCCTTCTTCCTCCGCCTCTTTTGAGCAGGACTCAAATTCCACAAGTCAGCTTCTTTGCACCCTCCTTTTTCTTTTTTTCTCCTCCTCTTTTTCTTCCGAGGATGCCCGAGCCCCTGCAGGCCGCCGATTGTCTGCACACACAATCAGCTTTTTAATTGCTCCATGCCTGAAGTGAACCGAGCCGAGTAGGTCAACTTGCATGCAACTCCGCCCACGCAGGAAGCCATAACCCAACCTATCTAAAGATCACGTATAAAAATTAACAGAACAAAAAGGACAGCATGAAAATAGGTCCTTGGGTGCACTTTAAGGTGCGTGCGACAGGAGAAAAAAATAAATATAGATAGCATTAAATAGCATTATTATGTGAATTGGAATCATATTTTGAGACGATTCGACTATATACAACCATTTAGCAAAGCGCAGATGACGAGAAATTAGTTTTTTAATCTGCCGGTTAGCCACGCCTACCATTATAGACCCTACTAACGTGACGTCACAGCCACGCCCCCGCGCCATGTTGTCCGTACACTCGTCATGTTAATACATTACCGCTTCGTAAATTCCTCCTATTATGGCGTGTTTTTCTGCTCGTTAACATTAATAATCAAAATGGTGAAGGCGTGTGTGGCGGTAGGTTGCAAAAACAGAGAAGATAGACGGAGAGACTTGGAAGTTTTACCGTATTCCGAGAGACCCGGAGAGTAGAGCGAGATAGACTGCTGCAATTCGACGAGAAAACTGGGCTCCAAACGACTACCACAGATTATGTGGTAGTCATTTTATATCTGGTAAAATGCATTTAATCTATATTTACAGGGTTTGGGGCTGACAACCACAATTAAGATCATTGCTTGGCTAATCGCCGACAACATACAGTTTCAAATTCAAGATGCTTATTTGTTCCACCATCTTTATTTTTTGAATAATATTTAGTTGGTAACAAGTGAAAGAAGCTTGCCTCGCCTACGGATCATCGGTTAAACAGGGGTGTCCAAACTTTTTGCAAAGGGGGCCTGATTTGGTGTGGTAAAAATGTGGGGGGCTACCTGGGCTGATTTACGAAGAACAATACATTTAAAGAAATGTTAGCAAGCCCTTCTGTGTGTCACATTTGCTTTATTATTATTATTTTTAAATACATAATTTCAACAGTCTCGTCTTTGTGGCGTTCTCTTTCGACACTCGGGCTCTTGCGAAATACTGCTGCTGTGCTAGCTTCAAGTTGCTATAATTTCTCGCTGCGTATCTTTCCTGTAATGTTGTCGTACATGTCAGCGTGTCTTGTTATTATCGCGCACATGGAACTCTTTGAAAACAGTGACTGTCTCTTTGCAAATGAGGCAGACACAGTTGTTGCGTGTTTTATTGAAGAAATAGTCCAATATCCACCTATCCTTGAAGCGTCGGCCATCGCAGTCAACTTTTTTCTTTTTTTTGATTGTCGCCATTTTAGAAATCACACAGGGTAATGTTGCTTAGAGTGCTGCTCTTAATGTTTTTCAAAGTTTCGTGAGAATAGGCCGAGTTTCTGTGGAAAAGGTAGTTGTAGATATCAGGCTAGCAGATGTCAGGCAGAGAGTGCGAAGACAGCGGGTCGAAAAAAATCGATTTAGGCATCAAATATGGATCTGGCGAATGGATAAACTGAAGCTTTTCCACATAACGCCTTTCATGCAACGCATCCAATGAGTTTACGGCGTCAGATAACACCGGGGCTTCCATGAATTGCTCTATTACTTGCACGACTAATTGAAAACAATGAGAATAGGTCTAAAAAATACGGACAATATGGCGGCCGTCACTTTGTGACTAGGTGAGTAGGGTCTATAGGGCTCTTGCTTCCCCAACAGGTGGATGACGTCAGCGGAGTCACAATTTCATCTGATTTAGTATGCAGCCCATTGAGGGAGAATTATTCACGAGGAAAACACGACGAAGAGAGCCGCAAAATGTCATTGTTTCAGTCTCTCTACTCCAATATTTTTACTTGATATTCTTTTTATCCAAGTATTTTTCCCCAATAGTTAAATGAATAGCATGGTCATGACAAATAACAGTCTTGTGCTAAATAGAATATGAAATAATGAAAATGCATTTATTCAGGACGACTTGGCAAAAATACTCCATAATGGTCAAAATTGTCGACTTCACCTTTACTGTCGCACCTCCCGAACGATATTTTATGCCACCTAAGTCGGCTTATGTCATTTCCCTTCCCCGGCTTCGGAGAATGTAAACAAACCAAGAAGCGTGACAGCTAGCCGACATGCTAACCCGAACCGAGTGATGTTTCATAGTCTTTGAAGTGGAAAATCACACGTAATTAGCCCAGATCATTTCACATGAAGACTGGGTTGTCGATTGGCAACCCACCCGGCGGCGAACAAGTTAGAGCTCATCGTTCCCCTGCTGAGGGCAGAGGTCTCATTTGCGGGAAAGCCACTGGACAATGACCGCCGGACAAACCGGCCGACGTCGGAGGAGCGTGTGGCTGCCAAATGGTTAACATGAATATGTCAAAATAATGCTTTACAACACGGCAAAGTCAGCGAGAAAGTCATCTGCAATTGTTATGCAGCTAACATGACAATATGTGTATGAGGAGCGCTTTTTACATGTAGGGCTGTCAAACGATTAACATTTTTAATCGAATTAATTACAGCTTAAAAATTAATTAATCGTAATTAATCGCAATTCAAACCATCTATAAAATATGCCATATTTTTCTGTAAATTATTATTGGAATGGAAAGATAAGACACAAGACGGATACATACATTCAACATACTGTACATAAGTACTGTATTTGTTTATTAAGACAATAAATCAACAAGATGGCATTAACATTATTAACATTCTCTTAAAGCAATCCATGGATAGAAAGACTTGTAGTTCTTAAAAGATAAATGGTAGTAAAAGTTATACAAATTTTATATTAAAACCCCTCTTAATGTTTTCGTTTTATTAAAATTTGTAAATTTTCAATCAAAAAATAAACTAGTAGCTCGCCATTGTTGATGTCAATAATTACACACTCACTCATGGTACTAACCCATAAAATCAATTGGACCCAAGCGCCAGCAGAGGGAGCCAAACACCAAAAAACAAGTAATAAGCGGACATTACACTGTACTGTCATTTTAGTCTGAGCGGGGCATGTGTGTTAATTGCGTCACATATTTCAACGTGATTAATTTTAAAAATTAATTACCGCCCGTTAACGCGATAATTTTGACAGCCCTAATGCGTTGACGTGGCGGAAATGGACTGTGATTGGTTCGCTCAGACTGTAGTTTCCGGTTCAGCGCGAAATCACCGCCATTGTAAAACATGATTTTTCTAGACACAAAAATGGACCAAGCCGACGGGAGTATCATCGAAGAGCAAGTCTCGTTAAGACATCATAAAGTTTGCCAAATGGCAAGGTCAGCAATTGAATTTTAGAAAAAAAAAATGGAAAAACCACTGAGACATGTGTGTTCGGAATCGAGTGGCCACACAAAGCGGTGACCCAGTCGACCAAAAACTGCCAGCTTTTTATCGCTTAATGTCGTATTTTTGGTTGGTGCACTTCATCATTTATTGTGTACATATGTTTGATCTTTAATTTTCAATAACATACAGTTCACACACGATACATCATCACTGATTGAGAGTGCCTCGGTGCTTTTTATGATAACGTTAACATCAAGGCTTGCAACGCAGTTTGGGAAGTTCCATAGACAGCAGAAATCTGCTATGGCTTCCCACTGGCTGGTTGTAGGACACGGCGAACAAATCGGGCTGAAGGGGTTTGCAGACCTCGGACAAAACGCTGGACGCAGTGCTCAACGCCAGTTTGAAGCTAGCCGCCACAGCTAGCTGGTTTTCACCCGAGGAAAGAAGAACTCTATGCGGCATCAGAAGTTGGACAGACCGCCTCGAAACCGTCTTCTGCGTCGCCTGCGCCTCAACATTTGTAGGATCAACATTTATTCAATGTTGATGAGCTGAAGATCCACATTCAAGCGTTCCATCTTGCATTGTTTATTTTTCTCCGTTAAACTAGACAAGAGGAAGTCAACATGCATGCCACAAAACCGTACAAACACAACATAATAACCCTCTAGTGGCTTGGCGGTGAATTACAGAGCAACGCATCACCTGGCCGGAGAACCATCGAATGTCAAATGACGCCGTAGTGGCTGCGCCGTCACCGCAACGCGGGAGTATAACTCAGGCTTTAGTCCTTCTCATTCAGCAGTACGGCTGTATAGTGAAGAGGACTCCTTCTCCCGTACACGTCATAGCGCCCTCTTCCTCAATGCAAGACCGAAGCCGAAAGTCTGTCATTTTCGTAGCGCGGGATTAAAAAAAATTGAATAAATTTATCGATCACTTCTTCACTCATCCAAGCGGTCCATTTCAGTCAAGAACATAAAATATCGCGTGTATTATGAAATAAACATGCTTTTTCGTGTCACAGGCACTTTAAAATACGAAGAGAATTTTGAACGCCACATTGAGGAAAATCTATAAATATATACATATATATTTTAAAGCTTCTTCTAAATTGTTCATCAAGATTCTTAACTCATTCACTGCCAGTGAAAGACATCAAATCCTTTTGAATACACTGCTTTTTTTTTTTTTTTCAATAGTGTTATTTATTTCCTGGCTTTTTTCTGTGAAGAACCCAGAGAGGGTTATTTGGTTAGTATCTATTTAATTAATAGTGTTAATATTATTTATTCTATTGTATTCTATTATATTATATTCTGGGCTGTCAAAGGATTAAAATTTTTAATCGAGTTAATCACAGCTTAGAAATGAATTAATCGTCATTAATTGCAATTCAAACCATCTATAATATATGCCCTATTTTTCTGTAAATTATTGTTGGAATTGATAGATAAGACACAAGACGGATATATACATTCAACATACTGTACATAAGTACTGTATTTGTTTATTATAACAAATCAACAAGATGGCATTAACATTATTAACATTCTGTTAAAGCGATCCATGGATAGGAAGACTTGTAGTTCTTAAAAGATAAATGTTAGTACAAGTTATAGAAATTTTATATGAAAACCCCTCTTAATGTTTTCGTTTTAATAAAATTTGTAAAAATTTCAATCAAAAAATAAACTAGTAGCTCGCCATTGTTGATGTCAATAATTACACACTCACTCATGGTACTAACCCATAAAATCAGTTGGACCCAAGCGCCAGCAGAGGGAGCCTAACACCAAAAAACAAGTAATAAGCGGACATTACACTGTACTGTCATTTTAGTCTGAGCGGGGCATGTGCGTTAAATGCATCAAATATTCTAACGTGATTAATTTAAAAAATTAATTACCGCCCGTTAACGCGATCATTTCGACAACCCTATATATTATGTTACATTATATTATATTATATTGTATTATTATTTTTATTTTATTTATTTTTGTTCCGTGAAGAATTCAGAAAGGGTTATTTGATTGTGGCTTTCTAAAAAAACAATACATTTTTACATTTAGGCACTCCTGCAATCGTCACACTTTTTCTGTTACAAACTGACCCGGCCCCTCATCAAAGAAGGAAAAAGTTATGTGGCCCTCACAGGAAAAAGTTTGGGGACCCCTGCACAAGAGAGTCACGAGAGACACGAGCGGCCAAACACAGCAACACGTCTACTCAACGAGCTACGCAGGCTCAACAACATCATCCGCTACAATGCTCAATTTCTCCCAGAAAATGATTGCAATTACAAATGCTTTGGTAGATATATCTTCATTTAGTTTGCTTGTCATGTATAAACACAAAGGGAATGAAAAAAAGAAAAATAAAATAAATCATCATTTTACACAAAACTCAAAAAATGGGCCAGACAAAATTTTGGCACCCTGAGATTAATACTTAGTAGCAAACATTTAGACGAAATAACTGCGAACAACCGCTTCCGGTATCCATCAATGAGTTTCTTACAATGCTCTGCTGGAAATTTAGACCATTCTTCTTTGGCCAACTGCTCCAGGTCTCAGATTTGAAGGGTGCCTTCTCCAAACTGCCATTTTCAGATCTCTCCACAGGTGTTCTATGGGATTCAGGTCTGGAATCATTGCTGGCCACTATAGAAGTCTCCAGTGCTTTCTCTCAATCCATTTTGTAGTGCTTTCTGAAATGTGTTTTGGGTCATTGTCCTACTCGAAGACCCATGGCCTCTGAGGGAGACCCAGCTTTCTCACACTGGGCCCTACATTATGCTGCAAAATTTGTTGGTAGTCTTTAGACTTCATAATGCCATGCATAGAGTCAAGCAGTCCAGTGCCAGAGTTAGCAAAGCAACCCCAAAACATCAGGGAACCTCCACCATGTCTGACTGTGGGGACCGTGTTCTTTTCTTTGAAGGCCTCGTTTTTTTTCGTGTAAACTCCATGTTGATCCCTTTTCCCAAAAAGCTCTCCTTTTGTCTCATCTGACCAGAGAACATTCTTCCAAAACGTTTTTTTGCTCTCTCAGGTAAGTTTTGGCAAACGCCAGCTTTTTTATGTCTGTTGGTCAGAAGTGGGGTCTTCCTGGGAAACCCCACCATAGAGTCCCTTTTCAATCAGACGCCGACAAATAGTACGGGTTGACCCCTTTATTTTTATAACTATTTACATTGTAAATGCTCACTCAAGGTAAAAGAACAATGAATGAACATGTGTGGAACTACTGTATGTTCTTCACAAAAACTGATGAAATAACTAAAAACATGTATAATATTCTAGTATCTTCAACGTAGCCACCCTTTGCTGATTATTTTTTGCACTCTTGCGATTCTCTTGATGAGCTTCAAGAAGGATTCACTTAAAATGTTTTTTGACTTCACAGGTATGCCTTTCCCGGTTGATTTTCTGGGTTTATTAGTGTAATTTATTGCTTTATCTATGAGGGTAGGGACCTTCATTTGTGTTGCATTGAATGAGGTTTGTCCAAACTTTTTAAACCTCACCTTGCAAAAAGTTTTGATTTTTGTATTTATTACCTTTTTAACTACCTTTTTTTCTGGGGAAAAAAAAAAATCATCCAATAAATTTAGTATAATGTTTTCAGTATGTTGGATTTAATGTCATGTGGGAATTTTGATACTCACTTTGTGAAAGTATATTATTGTATATTATATATTGTATATTATTTATTATTACGATTATTTAAAGTTTCTAAAAAGACAATTATCCAACCAGTCTGAAATAGTTTTTTTAGCGTGTTGCATTTAATGTCGAGTGGGAATTTTGAAACTGACTTAACGAAAAGATTTTTTCTTAAATAAAGCTTCTTCTAAATTAACATAATTAATCGACAAGTTCTGTATTTTTTTCACTTTGTTGTGTCATGTGGGAATTTTGAAACTCAATTTCATAAAAAAAAAAAAAAAAAAAAAAACGATTCATTTTATATATATATATATATATATATATATATTTTAAATCTTCTAAAACGAAGTCATTGTCCACAAGTTTAGCATTAAAAAAAAAAAAAAATTATGTTTAGTGTCACACGGGAATTGTTTAAACTAAACTTGAAAATTACTAATAATTAATGATTTTTTTCCATTAATTTTGTTTATTTGAAACATTTTAAAATAAAAAAATTATTAAAACACACACACACAAAATGAATTGCTCAAGTCTTGTTTTTTTTTCTTAGAAATTAATGTCTTTTTAAAGCTTCTAAAATTACATATTTATCCATATAATTTATGTATTTTTTGCGTTTAAATGTCACATGATAATGTTGACATTTGACATTGTTAGTCCCCGGGTTACGACGTACCCGACTTATGTGATTTTGACTTTACGACGCCAGAGTCCCCAGTTGTTGTTTTTTTGTTTGTTTTTTAAATAATGTTCACTTTTGTTTTATGATGCATGTTTTTATTTTGGCGCAGGAAGCAGGTAAGTACTTGCCTTACTTGAGCGCATGTACACACGGAAAATGCATTTGCGCACACGAAGAAGAGCGTATTTGCGCACACGAAGAAGAGCACACACACGAGGAAGAGCCATTTGCTCCTACGAAGAAGTCACGCAGGCGAGTGAGAGAGGGAAAAGAGCTGCAAGCCTGCGCGTACATTTGTTGCTTGTGAAGCATTCATAGAGGCAACACCCGTATATAACACCTTTTGGACTGTTTATTGTGCGTTTTCAATTTTGGTCGAAAATTTTAGGCAAGTTAATGTGATTGATTTTGATGATGTGCGGTCGCTAACTGATATATGCTAATTGTTTGTGTGGATTGTTATTCCTGTATCAGCCGCTAGTTATAAACTCAAATTTGAATTGCTGTTATTGAAGAAAACTGATTTGATTTTTATTTTAGTTTAATTCTGCAAGTGTTGATGTCATGAGCAGCCGAATAGTCAACAAACCACACGGACGTTTAATATCGTCATTTCAAAAGACAGTACAATGATGTATAATACATGTTTTTGGATAGTTATTTTAAAAGTTAGGTGGTATTTTGGGGTACTCAAAAGGTTAATTCCGATTTACGCAGAAACTCGGGTTACGTCGCCAGTGTAGGAACGGAAGTCGTTCGTAACCCGAGGACTACCTGTATTTTTCTAGGTGTAACACTTGCCCATGCACAGGTCATGTGTCTGTCATCAATAAGTGCCAAGTTGTCTTCCCGTGTATCTCGGCACCCTTCCCCTGTCTTTCCCACGCTGTAGGCCTGCAGGCTGGGCCCTTTACGAATGGCTGCGGGGCCCTTTAAAAGAGCCCCATTGTATGCAGGCCTGCCTTTTCAATGGAGAGTAAGGAGGAGGAAAGGGGGGATCCTGGGTAAGAAAGGGGGTGTTTTGAGACTTGCATGGCTTTTGGGGTTGAGTTGATGTGTGTGTGTGCATTCCTCATGGCAAGATTTACTCGGATTTGGCGGCAAAGCTAAAGTGGATTAAGAAATTTGAAAGCACCTTGTCGCAGCAGGCACGTTCAACAAAAATTCCGCCTGACACGTCATACAGTCCATGTGATCAGAGGGTCTTGAGGATTCTGGGACTTTTGCGCTCTCTAGTGGTGACTATTATTTTGACAACTAGATTGATGCTCAAAACAACACTATAAAAACAGACTGGGCTTGATTTATAACTGATCATATAAAACTCATGTCAAATTCAATGTCATTGTGTGGCCCACGAAAGTAGAATCGTCCCGATCACATAATTTTGCACCAGAGTTCGAGTCCGAGTCACCTGATTTTGAGGATCTGCAGATACTGAATACTGAGCCGATACCTCGGCAATTAATTCATTTTGTTATGGATTACAGAGCTTTTTTTGTTGTTCCTTTTGACACCACAGTGGTTGGACTGATCTCACAGGTAGATGTAGCAGCCTACAAAGAGGAGTTCCACAAACTCTCAGCCTGGTGCTCAGACAACAAACTGGTCCTGAACACCACCAAAACCAAAGAGGCCATCATGGACTTCAGGAGAAACCGAACCGTCCTGCTGCCCCTGTACATCAACGGCGAGTGTGTGGAAAGGGTTCCTGAGAGTCCAGATCTCAGATGACCTTTCATGGACAGCAAACATAACAGCTATCATAAAGAAGGCTCAGCAGCGTCTGCGAATCCTCAGGAAAAACAAGCTGGATGGGAAGCTGCTGCCAGCCTTCTACCGCTCATCCGTAGAGAGCCTGCTAACATACTGATGTTCCACCTGGTACGGGAGCTGCACTGCCGCAGACATGACGAGGCTTCTGAGGACAGTCAAGGCAGCGCAGAGGATCATTGACTGTCCTCTCCGCTCCCTGATGGACTTCTGCTCCTCCCGGTGCCTCAGCAGAGCTTCAAACATCCTCAAGGACAGCTCACATCCTGGTTTTCAAGCTGCTTGAACTGCTCCCTTCTGGGATACGCTATAGGTGTTTAAAAGCAAGAACAAACAGACTGAGGAACAGTTTCATTGTTAAAAACATCTCCACCCTGAACTGCCATATGTAACACCACATCACCCAATGTCCAATATTCATTTACATGCAATAATTTATGTGCAATACTTACTTACGTGCAATATTAACATACAATATTCAATGCCTTCACTGTCAAACTGCTGCTACTTCACTTCTATTCACACATATTCTATGTGTAATACTATTTACTAGAGGCGTGCGAAGTTTTCGATTCTTAGATTATTCGCGATTCGGCCGTGGAAGATTCGAGAATGATTCACAAACATCCAAATTTAGATTATTGAAATATACCAGGTAAAGCAGAACGAAAACACAGTCAGCGTGGTCTTCAGGACGCAATGAGGAACGGACCGAGAGCAAATATCATGTTCAACTCATGCCACTAGATAAAAAACCAAAAATACCCGACTGCGGCCGACAGCTGGTTCAAACAACGCCCAGTTGCGAGTTGCTACAAACACACGGCCACATACGGCTATAGTAGATATCACATATTTGCAGAACTAGATGCTAAATGACAGATGACGGCGGTGTTAGAACATATAAAAAAAACTACATGCGAAATGACAGGCTTGCCGTTTAGTAGTTGCCACGTTGTAAACAGCCGCCATCTTAAAGCAGAAGACTTCTCTAGAAGGGTCTGTTGTAGCGAACCTAATTATGTTTTTATCTGAAACACTACTAAATCGGCAAAATCTTGACTTGAATCTATCTTTAAATAATGAAACAGTTTTAAAACTTTGACATGTTGTAAGTAGACAGAAGGGAAATTATGGAATAACGGGAGTAATTTTATCAACTTTAACAGCTGATTGATATCATTAAATTAATTGAATGTAGTTTAAAGCTGCTGATGCAGAATGGGGACTTGAGTATTTTAGCAAATGTTTTTAACTGTTAACATGATACTTAAATATTAGTTTGGTTTAGCCTAATAGGATTTTAAAACTATTTTGGAACTAACGTACAAAACATTAATCGTAATCGAATCGTTAGGTACCCAAAGATTCTCACCTCTACTGTTTACGTGCAGTATTAACGTGCAATATTCCAATGCCTTCACTGACAAACTGCTGCTACTTCAATCATTTGCACTGCCTGAACATAGGACTACCTCACACGTATTTTATATTTATTTAGATTTTATACTTTTATTCTTGCAAGCCACTCCGAGATTTTTACTTGTCCTGCACTGAAAAGGGAGATGCTCTACAACTTCATTGTACAACTGTATAATGGCAATAAAGAGCTATTCTATTTCTATTCTATTCTAAAATAATAAAATGAGAATATTTACTTTTTTAGTTTAAATTTTTTTTTAATTTTTTCCTATTTGTTTTTATGAAAAAATATAAAGAAATACAATCTCAAAACGAAACGAAAAGTGAGTATATCCAGTTTTTTCCTTTTCTAAATCAAAACGCACACAAATAAAAAAGAGAATATTTCCTTTTTATAGAAAAAATTAATTAATTAATTAATTAAAAAAAAAAAAAAAAAAAAAAGCATTATTTTGAAATCAACAATTGTTAGGATTATTGTGAACACAATTAACAATAATGCTTTCCTTATTATAGTTAGTCACCTGAACGGATAACCTCTGTCTAGTCAGCCTTTCCTTTGTACTGGGCCATGTCGCCCCTTTGTAGTCCATGTATCCATGTATTCTATTATATGTTCTATGTTGCTTTCCTGCTCATCCCGTCCTTTTGTTTACTCCTGAATAAAGAGGATTGCCACTACAGCAACTGGGGGAGCAGCTACCAACCTCCACAAAAGCTACATCGACTTCCTGTGTGTTGTTTTTATCCAAGCTAGGTGGACAAAAAACGAGCTTCAAATCAAACAACAATACAGAAGAAAGTATTTTCTATTATTGGGCTGAAAAAGTTATCGATTCATTTAATACCCGATTAGTTGTCTGTTAATCAAGTCATCATGGCAGCAGCCCAAGTTGGCAGACATAATGGTCCTCTGTAGGAAACCAGAACTACAATGCGGCCCAAAGATTGATTGAAAAAGTTTGACACCTTCTTTTAGGTTCTAAAAGACAGCGTCTATGTACTGTTAGGATTTCCCCCCTTTTTTTAAAATGATTTTTGGTTCGATTTTTGGTCTCGTAATGTGAAGCTGTAATATGTGACCAGCGTGGAAACATCTGTTTGGTTTTACTGTCGTACATGTGTTCAGTTCAGTGTGATGAGTAACGGCTACCGGCTTTAAAAAAGGAAAAAGAGGGGGGAAAAAATACAGAGCACTTGTGTTTTTCATTATTCACACATAAAAGCAGAAATTCATCTTCATATATAACTTGTACAGGCAATGACAAGAGGGGGAAAACATCATCTGGAGTTGAACTGCTCAGGCAAGCAGTGATGATAATGTTTCAGTGTCGTGTCGGTGAGAGTGAATGATTGCTGACAGATGTCCCAGTTCAAATGAATGGGCCGTCTTTCTCTCTGTCCTGCATAACACCTTTATTTCTCTCCAGGTGCATTCTCTGACTGAATACCAGTTTATAAACAGTCATAATGGGAGTACAGCAAACACCCATGTGGCACATTAAAGGTATCCTCGATCTTAAAGCACTGTAGGCACTAGGCTCTAATAAACCACAATTGTTCTCTTGTACTAATATGTATATGTTACAGTGGGGCAAATACCGATAAGTATTTAGTCAACCACCAATTGTATAAGTTTGTTCAATTTGGTCACCTACAAACAAGCAAGATTTCTGGCTGTCAAATAGGTCTAACTTCTAATGAGGCTGCACTCGTTACCTGTATTAATGGCACCTGTTTTAACTCATTATCGGTATAAAAGACACCTGTCCATAACCTCAGTCAGTCACACTCCAAACTCCACTGTGGCAAACACCAAAGAGCTGTCGAAGGACACCAGAGACAAAATTGTAGACCTGCACCAGGCTGGGAAGACTGAATCTGCAATAGGTAAAACGCTTGGTGTAAAGAAATCAACTGTGGGAGCAATTATTAGAAAATGGAAGACATACAAGACCACTGAAAGTCTCCCTCGATCTGGGGCTCCATGCAAGATCTCACCCCGTGGCGTCAAAATGATAACAAGAACGGTGGGCAAAAATCCCAGAACCACGGGGGGGGGACCTAATGAATGACTTACAGAGAGCTTGGACCGCAGTAACAGGCTCCTATCAGTAACACAATGCGCCGCCAGAGACTCAAATCCTGCACTGCCAGACGTGTCCCCCTGCTGAACCCAGTACACCTCCAAGTCCGTCTGCAGTTCGCTAGAGAGCATTTGGATGATCCAGAAGAGGACTGGGAGAATGTGTTATGGTCAGATGAAACCAAATTACAACTTTTTGGGAGAAACACAGATTCTCGTGTTTGGAGGAGAAAGAATACTGAATTGCATCCGAAGAACACCATACCCACTGTGAAGCCTGGGGGTGGAAACATCACGACACACAACTGTATTTATCAATTAAACCTGAGTAGGTCAGGCAAGTAGAAAAACTAAGCGCCTGCGCCGAGATATAAATACCTGGATGAGCACTAATTATCTTCTACTTAACCCTGAAAAGACAGAAGTCCTTATAATAGGCCCGAAAAGTGTGAGAGACTCTTTAGCTGCCCAGATAGTCACTCTGGACAATGTAAGTGTAGCCTCCAGCGCCACAGTTAAAAACCTAGGAGTTTTATTTGACCCTGACTTATCGTTTAAAGCACACATTAAACAAACCTGTAGAACGGCTTTCTTTCACCTGCGCAACATCGCCAAAATTAGAAATATTTGATCTAAAAGCGATGCAGAAAAATTAATTCACGCGTTCGTTACATCGAGATTGGATTACTGTAACTCCCTACTTGCAGCTTGTCCTAAAAGCTCTCTAAAAGGTCTTCAGCTAGTCCAAAACGCAGCAGCAAGACTTTTAACAGGAACCAACAGAAGAGAGCACATCACCCCTGTGCTCCAGGCACTTCACTGGCTTCCAGTCGAGTTTAGAATTCAATTTAAAATACTCCTTCTTACATTTAAGACCATTAATGGGTTGGGGCCATCTTATTTTACCGATGCTCTGGTTCCATACCGCCCCAACAGAACACTCCGATCTCAGAATGCAGGTCTACTGGTAGTTCCCAGGGTTTATAAAAGTACTGTCGGAGCTAGAGCCTTTAGCCACCAAGCCCCTGTTTTATGGAATCAGCTTCCAGCTAGTATTAAAGAAGCCGAGACAGTCTGCACATTTAAGATGAGATTAAAAACGTTCCTATTCGACAAAGCTTATGGTTAGGCTAGTTGAAGTCTGAGTAGGCTCACAGTTTAGTCTAAGCTGCACTAGAAGCTATAATGCTGGGGGCAGTACAGCCGCTGAGTTCTATCTCCTTTTCTTACTCTACCTACCACTTGTCTTACTTTATTTCTATTTTCCAATGTTAATATCTAGTTGTCTAGTCTCTTCATCACTAGTCACCCGGTGTCCCCTTTCCCCCCTCCCCTCTGGGGAGGGGCTATTTTTCAGCTGCAGCCTCCTGACTGTCCAGACCCCTGGCTGGATAGACGTCCTTGCTGCTACCCCCGTCTCATCTGACTAGAGGGACCTCTTCTTGCTCCTTTACTCCACTGTATTTTTACGGACTATAACTTCGCTTGCTAATTCCCATTAGCAGTTCTGGGGTTCCTGTCTATCCGTCCTGGGAGTGGATCTCTCCTGACTGTGGTACTCCCCAAGGTTTCTCATTTTTCTCCCAATTGACTCTGGAGTTTTTGGAGTTTATCCTTGCCGGCATGGAGGGTCTTACGGATAGGGGATACCCAGGACTTGAACTGTATCTATTCATCTTTGTTGCTTCATTTCTAATTGTGTATCATATTGCCTCTGTAAAGCACTTTGAGACTTCTGTTGTGATTGAGGGCTATACAAATAAAATTGAAACTGAATTGAATCACACTTTGGGGCTGTTTTTCTGCAAAGGGACCAGGACGACTGATCTGTGTAAAGGAAAGAATGAATGGGGCTATGTATCGATTTTGAGTGAAAGTCTTCTTCCATCAGCAAGGGCATTGAAGATAAGAAGTGGCTGGGTCTTTCAGCATGACAATGATCCCAAACACACAGCCAGGACAACAAAGGAGTGGCTTCGTAAGAAGCATTTCAAGGTCCTGGAGTGGCCTAGCCAGTCTCCAAATCTCATCCCCATAGAAAACCTGTGGAGGGAGTTGAAAGTCCGTGTTGCCCAACGACAGCCTCAAAACATCACCGCTCTAGAGGAGATCTGCATGGAGGAATGGGCCCCGGAAGGACGGCGCTACTTTTTTGCACAACACTGCAACCCAACACTACAAACAGGAAAAAAAATAATAAAATCCACGCGAGCAGGCCTCCAGGGATTTAGTAGTGATGTTACGCTCGAAGCAGACGCTCGAGACAAGTGTTGAGCGCTCGCGGCAGAAGTATCACGAAACAGTCGTCCCTATGTCTCGCTGGATCCGGTGGAACAGCTCGTGACGTCACGCTAGAAGCAGACGCCTGACAAGTGTCGAGCGCTCGCGGCAACAAGTATTCCGATACGTTGTACTGATGTCTCGCTTCATTCAGTGGAAAAACACCTGGCTGCGGAAGCAAAGCGTTGTGATGTCACACGCGTGTCGGCCGTGACCGTGTCACTCAGGTAGCGAGGGGTCGAGTCAGTCAGTTTGGTTCAGTCAAACTCACAATGCTTATAAAAAGGGGATATATCAAAATGTTGTGGGTTGTGAGGAGAGCTTTTGCGCGCATTACGTCATATTGAGAACGAGGGAGAGTAAAGTGAAATTAGATCAGATTACACATTAGATTAATTTGCAAATGTACATAGTATAGGCATTCATTGACACACTATACACTGATTTATATAATACGCACACACACGCCCCCCCACAAGTTACGTTTTGTGTCTGTCAGTTAGTTTTTGTGTTTGTTTGTCTATCTGCCAGTTTGTATATTTGTTCGTGCCATGTGAGAGAATATTCTCAAAAGCTGGAGAGGTCATTAGCAAAATGAGGAACCGGCTGAAACCAAATACTGCTGAGATGATTTTGTTTTTAAATAAAAATGTGTGAAACACCCAAATCCCCATCCCAGTGTCACTGGCATTCTATACACCTACCATCAAGAGTTCCCTATTCCACAAGCATTTCCGTTTTTCATTTAAAAGTAACAAAACAACTTTGTTTTTGTTATTATGATTATGTTTAATTAATCTGGGGAAGAGTAAAGAATAAATTTCATGCTAGGGGTCGCACCCACTACTGCTTGCACACTAGGCAACTTATGTAACCACCATACGACCCACATATTTAGTTGCTCAGATGACACTTGGTTATATGAAAGTTCAATATATTTTTGTCCAACAGATGTCATCAAACTGAATTGTGTCAAATGCCTCGTAGCACTGAACCATTTAAACACATTTGCTTCAGTGATACAGAAAGCAGTGGTGAAGCAGTGTCATGACTCACCACACTGATTCATGGCAGATGCTTCATAACACTGAACCATTTCGACACATTGCTTGATATTGATTCACTGCTTCAGAAAGCTTCGGTTTCTCCATCACTAGGATTTAGCATTTCAAGTTGGGACCACCCTCAAAGTATCTTTAAAAACAATTAAGAACAGTCAATAAAAAAAAGGGTAAAAAATATCAAATTTGCCCACCGCTCTTTTAACAAGGTGGCTGTCAACTGGCTGGGAGGTGGCACCCAACTGTCCCCCTTTCTTGCATTCCTGGGGGCTGCAGGCGAGCATGGTGTCGAGCTTCTTCGCATGGCGTGTGTCACACAACTGCCAGTGCTCCTTCCTCGTGCCAACCCCGTCCGCAGAGCGGGCGGTCTTCCCTGTGCTTTCGCGATGCTGCATTTATGGCCGCTCATTGTTCCTCTCCACCTAACCAGTTGGCAATCAAGGCAACTGGGAGCACCTGGAGGGGAAGAGTGCAGACACGCTCGTCCTGCCACTTCAGTCCCAGCTGTCGGTTACATTTCCCTCTCATACTTTTAGGCATTGTGTTTTCTTGTGGTAGCTTTAAATCAGATTGTTGATCACATTAGTCATGTTAGTACTATGTTAAAGTATTTTCTTAAGGCATCTTCAGTATGTTCAGTCTGTATGCATCTAAACAAAACAAGCTGATAGCGCATGGTAGTACTTTGGGTGTCAAAATCGCTTCTTGTTGGACGTTTTTTTTCTACTCTTGTCTCATCTCATTCCATCTTTCCTGTTCATTTTGCTTTTCGTTCTCGTTTTGTGAAATATCGACAGTGCTACCATGCTCATTAATGTTCATCTCTGGTTTAAATTGAAAAGCGTGAACAGATGACATGTTTATGTTGCTAGAGTCATACTCTGGAAGCCGGCAGCGTAACCAGTGGCGGACTTGGCAATTTTGGGGCCTAAGGCGAACATAGCCAGGGGCCCTCCTTATATGTTTCTTTAACACAAAAGAAGCAGGAGAGGCAGCATCAAAAGCCCCTATCTACATACAACGTTTCAATAGATTAATACAAAATGAACAAGAGAGAGGAAATACAGCTTAATATAGATTGTATATCAGAGAGAAAGAGACTGTGTGTATTGTTGAAATTCGCCCCCCCCCGGCCCAGACGCCCCCGGGGACAGCACCAACCAAAACAAGTGCCGCTCGGCTGACGCTGCCCCGCGTGCGCCCGCCGGGAAGGCCGAATCTCGCACGTCCTCTTATTTTAACCCTTTGTACTGACTCCATGTTTCAAAAGCTTGAAGAACACTCACCGAAAACAGGTTGACAATTTATCCGTCGACAATGGTAAAAACAAGGCAAAAACAGACGACGGAGGGACAATTCTGGATCCAAAACAAGGCTATATGTTTCCGAGCAGAAAAAATCTGTGTTATCTCAGTGTCCAGTCTTTTTAAAGTCTTTGCCGAGGGGGGCCTTGTCGAAGGCGTTTCTGGGCGTTGCTTTTGGGTCATCCCCTCTGTGGCCGGTTTTGGCTTAGGTTCGTGCGCGGATTGGGACGCCCGCTATCAACTTTGCTGTCCGGGTTGGTTGTACTTGTTTTAGGACAACGCACTTTGTCCATGGAGTTTGCTGGGAGAGCTGATTGCCAGAGTTGGTGCGTCAATCTTGTGATAAGACGGCATTGTGTATGTCTTCTATTTCTTCTCATTAAACTATGGTGTTCTATTTATTTTATATTAGTAGTGTAGTCCTACCGTAAATATGAAAATGGTATTATTTCCTGATTAATTATATTACATGTGTTAGAGTAATGCAAACAGTTAGACGGTGCCTACGAGAACCTGTACCATATGTATGTGTTAGACTATATATGTGTTAGACTAATGCAAACAATTATATGGTGTGTGCGATGATGATATCCTTTCCCCTTCAGTATGTATCGAGGCTGAAGATGAACAACTACAATCAGGCATGAAATTGGGTCAGGGGTTAAAAGGGTGAGAAGGGTGTGGAGGAAATATGTTCCAGTACACTGTACAACAAGGGCTGTCACAAACTACTAATTTTCTCCCAATTAGTCAGCCAACTATTTTTACGATTAGTCGACAAATCTAATATTTATTTATTTGACATTTTTAACTAATTTAGCAATGAAATTTTTGTTGATGCTTATAAATTCACAAAAACATTTTGGAACACGTAAATTCTTTATTAAAGTACAAATAATCATGTAAATAACAATAATTAATCGCAAATAAACAATAAGGTTAAATGCTGATAGCATTTACTAGTGCAAAAGAATGGAATGTAAACAAATTCAGAACACTGACTTCTCCTTTCCAACATTATTCAAAACAATTCTTTAAAAAATTTAGTAAAATAATATTAAAATAATTATTATGTATAATAATTATTCATTGCCAATCATATTTTTCATAAAGGGTGTCGTTTTAAAGCTATTCTTAGTGTAGAATCTGTATTCTGTAGAATCTGTATTATTGTATTTACATATTATATTTCTGAAGCATGTGGGATTAACTCCAGAAATTGTTATTTATATGACGAACATGGCGTGCTTCATTTTGAAATTTTTACCGGAAGTACGTTTGCTAAAGCACTAACCTAATGCTTGGCACTCTGTAAAAAGCACTCTTCGTCATTGCTTGTGGTGTTACTAATTCATTTTTTTCATAATTTTCGTTAGCAAATGCTGTTTGTAGTATATGGACGCGTGTCACATGATCACCCGGGCTCACACAGCAAATGACATGGGACTAGGAGAGATCTAAAGATGCGCATCTAGGTTGTTTGTTCATGATATCTAGTGTGACACGCGCAAGTGTTGTTGAGCATTAAAAAGTTATATATACGATGCAGAAGTCACGTCTGCTCTTTACATCACATCACCAGCGTATGACACTGTTAACCTAAGATTTTTCATCTTTGAAGTGTCACCTTTTAACCGAAAGTTTGCGTTTTGGAAAAGACTGCCAATGTTTTATAGCAGGCTAAAGTAGGTTGTCTTTTTCCCCATTAGCGTCAATGTAGCAATGCTAACGTTTACAGTGTTTAATATAGATGTGTTTCTAAATTATGTCTGAACAGTAATTCTACGGCGTCTTGATTGACCAATAAACATCTGTGAAAGGAACTGGAGTCTCATATGTCATCTACACACACGCACAAATGTATGCAGCACACACGCGGTGATAAAACGCAGCAGAAAATTACCGCCCTCATTTTTATTTACCTTGCGATAAATGGACTCATTGCATATCGCGACAGGCTTAGCAACTTCAATAAAACATGTCGTTAGTTAGACTTACGACCGCCCCTAAAAATTTTGAATGTTACTGTATATTTATGCTCAGTCCGTAGTCATGGAACAGTCCATTGTAGTACGTGTGTGGGGGGGAAATAGTATAAATGCAGCATTCAAATGGCTTTCTTTTTTTGTTTTTTTATTTGTTTGTTTGGTATGCTGACGGAATTATGCATGACAAATAGTTTGGGGTGCTGCTGGCTCCGATGGCCCAGGCCCTTTCTCGTTGGGCTGAGTGAGTGGGTGAGTGACTTCACCGCCCTGAGATGTCAACAACAATGGTGACCTACAAGTTATTCTACAAATTGTATAAAAACAAAAACATCAAGAGAGGTTTTAATATCAAAATATTTTAACTTGTAATAATGTTCATCTTCTAAGAGGTACACGTCTTTCTATCCGTAGATCCCTTAAATTTGACTTTTCACGAAATACATTGGATCCAATGACAGCCCCAAGTGCAGGTTGCTGGATGGGATGGAGCCCCACAACGGGGTTTTGCCACTGCAGTGTCATTTCAAATGGCCAATTCTGTGGATTACACTTTGGCAACCCCCGGGGGCCCCTATATTGGCCGGAACCCCAAGCAAATGCCTGGTTTGCCTGTTCGCTAGACCCGTCCATGCAAATTCCGAAGAAATGCTGTAGAGCGGCCCGTATGTAGCCCCCGTGCCTTATTTTGCCCACCGTTTTAGAGGTAGGGAGGGGGCACCCTATCACCACACAGATCCAGCTGCAGCCTTGAACATAATCCCTCTGTTTTAATCTGCCGGGATGGCAGGATGATTGTGGATGAATGAGTTAAAAGACTAAAACGTGGGGATTATGCTCTCCCTCTCTGTCGATCGCTCGCGCGCTCTCCCATCCAATTTTCCAGCATCGTGTGTTTTGGCCTTCATTTGTGTACTTTGGAGCAGCCATGAACACAGTCGGCGGCGTTCACCGAGGCTACCTCAGGAAATACGGTAGGCTGCTCAAGTAACATTCCATTAGAGACCATGTTTCAATATTTGTGTGTAGCGTTTAAGCACTTTTTTTTTTACATTAATTACTCTTTCCAAAAATGTCTCGTAATAGCAAACCAGGCTAACTTTAGAATGTGGTGTAAAACTCATCTTTGACGAAAATCACATGGCAATTTTGGTTTCCTTCGGAAGGCCATTATGTTTACAAATTGAGGCTGTCGTCATTATCGATTAATGGATCATCAAATGATTCAACAAGTATTCTGATGGTCGATAAATTGTTGAGACTTTGTTGACCTAATAATTGTCCATATCCTCTTTTTTCAGCTTTTTAATGACAAGCTCTTGTTTTTACAGGGTAAAAGCCTGTCAAGTCAGCACTAATGTAGTTCTTGTTGGTGTGTATACTACCATTTTGAGCTATTTTTCCATTAATAACGGACAAATCACTGTGAAATTTGGTAGGTATATTCTAGAGATGTATACGCATCGAGCCTTGGAGTTTGATTCTTAGTTGTTTTTTTTTCTTATTAGAGCTAATGAATTCCACGCCAATATATTGTCAGCTTTGGATTAGGATCTAACCAGAAGAGGGCATGTATGCTCTTTAGGTCACGGGTTAGGGTTTTGGGGTCAGGTTTTTCAATTTTTCTTTCCCTCAAAAAAAAAAATACAATTAAGCGATAGTTATGAGGTAGATACATTATCTGTGACTTTTTTACAGACACCATTTTTTTCATTTCAAAATATGCGAGTGAATCATTTTTTAAAGTCGTTTTTAAAAATTTTTTTAAACGAAATATTAGACATCAATTAATGATTCAAAGCTAAAAATGACAGACATTTTAAATAATGAATATAATTATTTACCTACATTTTATGGATGGGTTGAAACAAAAGCGGTTGCGCGACGTTTGTAAACGGGGATTTTGAGGGTTAATCGGACAAATAAAAAATAGTTCGGGGGCTTAATGCGCCATGAATCTGCTACGGCAGCATATAAACATATTGTTCTGTCAAACACAACAGTTCTTTTGGCTTAAAATACAGCAGTTTCTTTTAAAGAGGGGTGCAAGAGCGGAAACTGCTTTTTCAGTCTTGTCTGTTTTCCGCCATATTTTTAATTTTTTTTTTTTTTTTACTCTCCCAGTCAAAACGGATTGGACGTGTATGGGCAGCAATGGTTTATGCAGTTGTTGTTGACATTGTATCCCAATAAGTTATCGATATGCTCCAAACATGGATCAACATGTCATTTTAAAAACGTCTCAATGAGAAAAAAAAAAAAGGAACCAAAAGGTTCAAAATCAGCAAAATCTTCCACGAGAATAGTGTCTATGTTAACTAATTGGCCGCCATTGTTGGTGCTAGCCGTACAATTCACTTGCGTCGTCAATGACACAGAAACCAGAGCATTCACAAAACCTACAAGAAGTGAGTGAAAATCAACAGGAAATGACATCAAATGCCCCAAAATGATTGGCTGCCACTGACAGCCATAGACGTCCAATCCGTTTGAAAAAGGAAGGATGGCTGCAAATGAACGAATGCCACCCTCCCAGTTAAAATAGATTGGACGTCTACAATGATATGAAAAAGTATCTGAACCTTTTGGAATTTCTCACATTTCAGCAAAAAAATCACCATCAAATGTGATCTGATCTTTGTCAAAATCACACAGATGAAAAAAAACTGTTTTAACTAAAACCACCCAAACATTTATAGGCGTTCATATTTTAATGAGGATAGCAAGCAAACAATGACAGAAGGGTGGAAAATGAATAAGTGAACCATCGCATTTAATATTTTGTGATGATGCTCATCAGACAATGCTTCTCATCTAGACAATTCTTACCAGGTGTGTGTTTTATAGTGGGCACGGCAGCTTTGAACCACTCATCAGTAATTGGGCACACACCGGACTTAAAATGTTTGGTAAAAATTAGTTTGAATTGCTCTTTAAGTCTCCTGAGGCAGAGGATTAACTTACTTATTTTCCCCCTTCTGTCATTGTTTGCATGATGCTATCCTCATTAAAATATGAAAACCTATAAATGTTTGAGTGGTTTTAGTTAAAGCACAGAGATCAGATCACATTTGATGGTGATTTTATGCAGTAATGTGAGAAATTCCAAAAGGTTCAGATAATTTTTTTCATACCACTTTAAATCCTCTTATAAAGATTCGTAACAGCAAATATTCCCAAATATTTTTCTTTTCTATTTTTTTACTTCAAAAAGGATAAAAAAAAACAAAAAGACTATTCTTTTTAATGATAAAAAAAAAAAAAAAAAGCAAAATATTTAGTCACACATTTACACATATGTATTGATGTATTTTTAAAAAATCTTTTATTTGTATTTATTTTTGTATATATTTTTATTATCGTATTTATATTTTGTTTGGTCTTATTTATTAGCATTTTTATAATAAAACTATATATATATATATATATATATATATATATATATATATATATATTTTTTTTTTTTTTTTTTTAAATATATATATTTTTGTTATTTTTTTTCCAAAAAAAACACATTATTCTTTTCAGTTTTTCTTTTTAAAGTTGAATTTATTTATTTAGTTATGTATTTATTTAATTTTAAAGGGGAAGGGGTTGAATCTTATCTGATTTATATAGTCCCCCATCTACAGAAATGTTATTTTACTTTGATTTTAGCAAAAAAACATAAAATCGATGCACATGATTTTCTTTCACAGGCCACAAGAAATTGAGGGCCAGAGCTAGAGCCTCATTCTTGAGTTGGACACTGGTTTTAAGTTTTTAAAACTGCTTCCAAAAAGCAGTGATTTTTCCTGCCATACATACAGTATATTTGAATGTTATTTAAGTTTGTGGTGACGTATGCATTATGCGTCCACAAGATGGAGCTGAGCAAAATGAATGTCATGCCATGATTAACTAATATTGATCCATATATAAGGCACATCGGATTATAATGTGCACTGTCCGTTTTTGAGAGAATTGAAGGCTTTCAGGTGCGCCTTATAGTGCGGAAAATACGGTAATCATGAAGGCTGTATTTGTAGGCAATTTATGTCATTTTGTTAGTAGGTTATTACAGATACATACTGTACAGCGGCTCCAGATTTATTTATTTATTTTGGATCAAAAATTGCTCTTTCAACATTTTGGGTTGCCGACCCCTGAGTTAGCACAACAGATCGTAATTCAGTCAAGCGCACCTAAAATAAATCGCAGTCTTGGCCTTTTCAAAATTCAGAAATTCATGTAAAATTGATTCATTTTTCAGCCGTACTCCTTAACCAAACTAGCATTATGCCAGTGGCCGAACAAATGTGAACAGGGCCTCGGTGCGATAAGTATAAATGAGCCCCTAGAGGTGAACGTCCGGTGGGTAGTAGTCTTAGGGGACAATTATTCGCAGGCCCCTCCACACTATCGCGTCCCTTCATGACGATTGTCTAATACAGGGGTTTTCAACCCAGTCCTCAAGGCACACTGTGGGTCCTGGTTTTTGTTCCAGCCGATCCAGCAGAGACAGTTGAATCAATGAGGCTTCTGCTAAAACAAGCCACACCTGACTGCAATCAACTGATTGCACTTGTAAAACACCAGATTGGGGAAAAAGTGTTGTCATCTTGTTTGGTAAGAATGAAATCCTGCACCCACAGTGTGCCTTAGTGGAATAGGTTGGGAACCCCTGGTCTAATATGTGGGGTGGGGGCGGTGCTAGTGGAAACCTTTCTGCAGGCAACAACCAGTCGAGCAAAGGGGTGGGTGTGTATTAGAGATATTTTAACCCTTAAACGCTATATTTCAGCTCCACGCATCAACGTACTACTCTGTTTGAATCCTTCCCCTCGCCCAACCACGCTCGCAAACCAGGCCTCCGGGGGGGACACGTTATATTTTAACACTTAAATACTATATTAAAGCTCCACGCATCATCGTACTATTCTGTTTGAACTTTCCCTTGCCCAACCACACTCCTGATATGCCCGCAAATGAGGCCCCCTAGAGGCCTGGGCAAGGGTGCTGCACCTCCAGCACCCCATAAGTTCCGCCCCTGCACTATGCAAACACAACGCCATCCGTTTCCAGGACAGGTAACATGTGACTCCGTCAGACTGAAAGCATTCCAGACAACCGTTCATTCAGTAATAACCGCGATGATGAAGATCTGCTCTACTTCTCTGTACGGCGGATTAAACGTGGACGGGATTTGACAAAAAGCCAGTGAGGGGAGAGGGAGGTTTGATTTAACAGCATTAGGACTAGAGTATTAGTATGCACTTCAGAATTTTGGGCCATTCTTTTATTAACTGTGCTATATCTAGCCATTAAGTCTGCCAACAAGGGCTGTTGAATGAGTTTATCGCTAGTACAGTGGTATGAACCTTTTGGGATTTCTCACATTTCTGCATAAAATGACCATCAAATGTGATCTGATCTTTCTCAAAATTACACAGTTGAAAAAACAGTGTCTGCTTTAACTAAAACCACCCAAACATTTGTTTGTTTTCATATTTTAATGAGGAAGGAGGAAACATAAGTGAACCCTCTGCCGAAGCAGACTTAAAGAGCAATTTAAGTCAGGTGTGTGCCCAATCACTGATGAGTGGTTCAAAGCTGCCCTGCCCACTATAAAACACACATCTGGTAAGAATTGTCTTAATGAGAAGCATTGTCTGATGTACATCATGGCTCGGTCAATAGAGCTGTCTGAAGACCTGCGATCAAGGATTGTTGATTTGTAGAGAGCTGGGAAAGGATACAAAACCATCTCTAAAAGTCTGGATGTTCATCAATCGCCAGTCACAAAAGTTGTCTACAAATGGAGAAAGTTTAGCACTGTTGCTTCTCTCCCAAGGAGGGGCCGTCCACCAAAGATGACGTTAAGAGTTCAGCGCAGAATACTCAGAGAGGTTAAAAAGAACATCAAAGTGTCAGCTAAAGACTTACAGAAGTCACTGGCACAGTCCAATATCACTGTGCACACATCAACTTTATGTAAAACTATGGCCAAGAATGGTGTTCATGGAAGGAAGCCACTGCTGTTTAAAAATCATTGTTGCTCCTTTCATGTTCGCAGAAAGGCACTTGGACAATCCACAGAAGTTTTGGAAAATATTTTGATATTTTGACAATGGCTCTTTTGCTGGGCTGGGGGAGGAGGGATGGGCTGCGCTGAACCCCCTCTAGTGGCTTGGTGGTGAATTACAGAGCAACGCATCACCTGGCCGGAGAACCATCGAATGTCAAATGACGCTGTAGTCGCTGCGCCGTCACCACAACGCGGGAGCATAACTCAGGCTTAACACACAACATCATGTGTGGAGGAAAAATGGAACAGCTCACCAACATCAACACCTCAGCCCCACCGTGAAGCATGGTGGAGGGAGCAGGATGATTTGGTGCTGTTTTGCTACCACGGGGCCTGGACAACTTGCAATCATTAATGGAAGAATGAATTCAAAAGTTTATCAGGATGTTTTTCAGGAAAACCTGAGGACGTCTGTCAGAGAATTGAAGCTAAAAAGAGGATGGATGCTGCAGCAATACAATGATCCAAAACACACAAGTTAATCAACAACAAACAGACAAACAAAATACAAGTTCTTAAGAGGCCAAGTCAAAGTCCAGACTTGAACCCCATTGAGATACTGTGGCTTGACCTAAAGACAGCGATTCATGCCAGACATCCCAGGAACCTGACTGAACTACAGCAGTTTTGTAGTAAAGAATGGGCCGAAATTAGTCCTGATCGATGTGCCAGACTGATTTACAGCTACAGGAAGTGTCTGGTTGAATTTATTGCTGCCAAAGGGGTGGGGGTCCACAAAACATTAAATGTGATGGTTCACTTACTTATTTTTCCCCCCTTCTGTCATTGATTGCATACTATCCTCATTAAAATATGAAAAACTACAAATGTTTGGGTGGTTTTGGTTAAAGCAGACACTGCTTTTTCATCTGTGTGATTTTGACGAAGATCACATTTGATGATTTTATGCAGAAATGTGAGAAATTCCAAAAGGTTCAGATAGTTTTTCATTCCACTTTAAATGAACGGTGTCTCTAAAAGATTCATCGACTATCAAAAAAGGTGTCGATTTATTTGCTAAACCACAAGTTTTCGATTAAGTGATTAATCGTGGCAGACCTAGTTGGCAGATATAACGGCCCTCCAAATGAAATCATAACTACGATTTGACCCGCAACAAAGATGAGTTGAACAACCCTTGGTTTGTAGAACAGTGGAGCAGTGGGTACGGCTTACTGACACTGTTCTTCAGTGGTTCACATCTTATTTACATGTTAGGGATTTCTTTGTGTCAATTCGGAAACCATCAGTCAGAACGAACCAAATTCACGTGTGGAGTCCCTCAAGGGTCAATTCTTGGACAACTCTTATTTAACATCTATATGCTTCCCCTAGCTCAGATTATGCAACAGTATGACATCTCCTATCATACCTATGCAGATGACACACAACCATTTCTGTGTCCCCACATGATTATAGTCCCTTAGTCTCCCTGAGTAAATGCATTCATCAAATCAATGAATGGATGTGGTGGTGTTATACTTGCATGCCAGAATTTTCTCCAGTTAAATGTGGAGAAGACAGAAGTGATCATTTTTGGGTCAAGAAAGGAAATGTAGAAGATAAGCAGGCACCTTAGCACAATGTCACTTACAGCTACAAATCAAGTCAGAAACCTTGGCGCAATTATTGACTCAGACCTAAAATTTGATAGCCATCTAAAGTCCGTCACTACATCCCCTTATTACCACCTAAAAATATAACCAGAATTAAGGGGCTTCTGACTCAACAAGACATGGAAAAACTTATGCATGCATTCATTTTGAGCAGATTGGACTACTGCAACGGTATATTTACAGGTCTTGATGAAAAAAAATCAGTCAGGAAGCTGCAGCTAGTACAGAATGCTGCAGCCAGAGTCCTCACAAATACAAGGAAACTGGACCACATTACACTGGTTTTGAAATCGTTACACTGGCTTCCAGTGAATCAAAGGATAGACTATAAAGTACTACTGCTCGTCTACAAAACACTTAATGGCCTTGGACCAAAATACATGCTTGATTTGTTAGAGTCCTATGAAACATCTAGACCCCTAAGGTCATCTGGAACCAATCTCCTGTATGTTCCAAGAACAAGAACCAAGCAGGGTGAGGCAGCATTTAGTTATTATGCTCCTCACCTCTGGAACAAGTTACCTGAAGGTCTGAAGTATGCTCAAACTGTTAGCTCCTTTAAATCAGGGCTAAAACACTTTTGTTTAACACTGCATATCCATAACTTCTCTATATACTGTATGTCAATCTATTTGCTTTCAATTCCTCTTGTGCTTATCTCTATTGCTGATTTCAATTATTAGCAGTAGTAGTAGTATTTGTTTTATTTTCTATTTATTTTTATTCAAATTTTGATTAAATGATATTTTTATGTAAATTTTATTTCCTATTTCGATTGTCTTTGTTTTTACGTTCTATTGATTTTGATGTGATTTTTATGATCTTCATGTCATGTAAAGCACTTTGAATTGCCTTGTGTTGAGTCGTGCTATATAAATAAATTTGCCTTGCCTTGAGGAAATTCAGGAATCGAATCCAGAACACGGTATCGGCCAGAAAAAATAGAATTAAAAAATTAGATTTTTTTTTTTCTAAGATTGTTCAGCCCTATCGACTCGAGGAATAGTAAACATTCCAAAATGAAGGTTACAGTCTATTCCTACCACAGGGGGCTTCATGTTCAAGCAGTGGAAAGACAAATTCGTCGTTCTCAGCATGGAGGGCAGCCTGCTGGTGTGTCGCGATGGCGAGTCGCCGCCCGACCAAGTGGTGGAGCTGCAAAATCATTGCGAGCTAATCGTGGAGGGCCGCGAGATCTTGGACCTGCCAAGGCTGCCGGCGGGGGGCCGCAGAGACTGCTGCTTCGCCCTCATCCTGCAGCAGAGCAAGTTCCTACTGATGCTGGCAGACAACCCGGACGACTGCACGTGGGTATCGCCGCCAGATCTGTCCACCGAGCAAAATTCTCAAATAACTTGTCACTTTTGTTTTTTTAAGTATGTGGCTGAAGCTGATAAGGAAAGTAAGAGAGGTGAGTTTTAGTTTTCAAGTGTCCTGTTTTATGGATGAATGGATTGGACGTCCAGCGCTGTTAATGGCATGCAATGAGTTCTAATGTTATGTACATTAACTGTGATTCTTTTGTAGTTCAAGTTAAATACAACTGAACTGTACTTTATTAACTTTTAAAGGGCAAGTGACTGTATTGGGTGATTTGAAAAATGTAACTTTAATATTATTGTTTATTAAAACCGTACTTTTTTATCCAATATTTTATTGTTACTGCTTTTTCAACACTATACAGTGGGGCAAGTAAGTATTTAGTCAACCACCAATTGTGCAAGTTTTCCTACTTGAAAAGATTAGAGAGGCCTGTAATTGTCAACATGGGTAAACCTCAACCATGAGAGACAGAATGTGGGAAAAAAAAAACAGAAAATCACATTTTTTGGTTTTTAAATAATTTATTTCCAAATTGGAGTGGAAAATAAGTATTTGTTCACCTACAAACAAGATAGATTTCTGGCTGTCAAAGAGGTCTAACTTCTTTTAACGAGGTCTAACGAGGCTCTACTCGTTACCTGTATTAATGGCACCTGTTTTAACTCATTATCGGTATAAAAGACACCTGTCCACATCCTCAGTCAGTCACACTCCAAAGTCCACTATGGTAAAGACCAAAGAGCTGTCAAAGGACACCAGAGACAAAATTGTAGACCTGCACCAGGCTGGGAAGGCTGAATCTGCAATAGGTAAAATGCTTGGTGTAAAGAAATCAACTGTGGGAGCAATTATTAGAAAATGGAGGACATACAAGACCACTGATAATCTCCCTCCATCTGGGGCTCCATGCAAGATCTCACCCTGTGGTGTCAAAATGATAACAAGAACGGTGAGCAAAAATCCCAGAACCACACGGGGGGACCTAGTGAATGACCTACAGAAAGCTGGGACCACAGTAACAAAGGCTACTATCAGTAACACAATGCACCGCCAGGGACTCAAATCCTGCACTGCCAGACGTGTCCCCCTGCTGAAGAAAGTACACGTCCAGGCCCGTCTGCGGTTCGCTAGAGAGCATTTGGATGATCCAGAAGAGGACTGGGAGAATGTGTTATGGTCAGATGAAACCAAAATAGAACTTTTTGGTAGAAACACAGCCTCTCGTGTTTGGAGGAAAAATAATACTGAATTGCACCATACCAACTGTGAAGTATGGGGGTGGAAACATCATGATTTGGGGCTGTTTTTCTGCAAAGGAACCAGGACGACTGATTTGTGTAAAGGAAAGAATGAATGGGGCCATGTATGGAGAGATTTTCAGTGAAAATCTCCTTCCATAAGCAAGGGCATTGAAGATGAGACGTGGCTGGGTCTTTCAGCATGGCAATGATCCCAAACACAGAGCCAGGGCAACAAAGGAGTGGCTTTGTAAGAAGCATTTCAAGGTCCTGGAGTGGCCCAGCCAGTCTCCAGGTCTCAACCCCACAGAAAATCTGCGGAGGGAGTTGAAAGTCCAGGTTGCCCAACGACAGCCCCCAAAACATCACTGCTCTAGAGGAGACCTGCATGGAGGAATGGGCCAAAATACCAGCAAGAGTGTGTGAAAAGCTTGTGAAGAGCTGAAGAAAAAATGTTTGGCCTCCGTTATTGCCAACAAAGGGTACATAACAAAGTACTGAGATGAACTTTTGGTATTGACCAAATACTTATTTTCCACCATGATTTGCAAATAAAATCTTTAAAAATCAAACAATGTGATTTACTGTTTTTTCCCCACATTCTCTCTCTCATGGTTCAGGTTTACCCATGTTGACCGATACAGGCCTCTCAAATATTTTCCAGTGGGAGAACTTTGGGAAGAACAACATAAAGTGCGTTGCAGTAGTCCAGCCTTGAGCTTGTAAAAGCGTGAATTGCTTATTCAAGGTCGTGGCGACTAAGAAAAGGCTTCACTTTGGCCAAGAGACGGAGCTGGAAAAAACTTGCTCTTACAACAGAACTAATCTGTTCATGGAAGGTGTGCCAAAAGTGATATACAGTGATACCTCGGCTCACGAACGCTTAAGCTCACGAACTTTTCGCCTCAAGAACATTAAATTTGCGAGCATATAGTCTCTGCTGACGAACTAGTTTTCGGCGGACGAACCAATTCACGCGGTCGAAAAGCGCCACGAGAAGCTGACGCACGCTCACGGCGTCCCAGTTCGTCCCCTCACTTTCGTTGAGTGCGGACGTGGTTTGTGTTTGATAGACATTTTGGACCATATTGAGTGTACTTTTGCTATTATGGGACCGAAAAAGAGTTACCTACAGTCCTTATGGAAGGTGACTCGTGTTACCAATTCGCCCTCGACTGGTAATTGGCGGTGCTTTCAGCTTCCCACCGTAGTGAGAAGTGGACCGGCGAGTCACGTTGGCTCGTTGTCGTCGGTTCGCCCGATTTCCTCTCCAGAAAGGTGGCGGCGTGCATACAAACACCCAGAGGCGTCGGATGGCTTTAATTAACAACCAAAAGCATGTGGGGGGCACAGCAGTGGAGTCTACGCTAACTGCGCACTTTGCCGGTAACACTCTCCTTCCAAACAGTAACTCCCTCCCTCCCTCCTCCTCCCACTCCATTCCATCAAGCCATCAACTACCATCACAAAGGTAAATAAAACGACTTTATTATACAGTACAGTTTATTTCTTTAATTATAATACAATAGCACATTTATTATACATAAAATAAGGTATATTTTTGTGTAGTTTTAAGGCTTATTTAGTAGAAAATTATGTTTTATGGGGACCTGGGAACGGATTATTCTCATTTTAATGGTTTCTTATGGGAAATAAATGTTCGGAAGACGAACTTTTCGCCTTACACACACTTTCTGGGAACCAATTATGTTCGTGAGCTGAGGTATCACTGTATTCAGTTTTGCTCTCGTTAAGATGTAAAAAGTTATGTGCTAGGTCTGGTTTGGTGCTACATCCAGTTTTGTGGCCTCAGTATTGCATCCTTGCTTTTTGCAGACGATGTACAGTAATTATTTTGGCCTCATCAAGCCGAGACCTTCAACTCTCACTTGAGTAGTTTGCAGCTGAGTGTGAAGTAGTAGGGATGAGAATCAGCACCTCCAAATCTGAGACCATGGTCCTCAGTTGGGAAAAGGTGGAATGCCCTCTCCGGATCAGGGATGAGGTCCTTCCCCCAGTGGAGGAGTTTAAATATCTAGGGGGTCTTGTTCACAAGTGAGGAAAAAATGGAACAGGAGATTGACAAGCGGATCGGTGTGGCATCTACAGTGACGTGGACTCTGCATCGGTCCGTCTTGGTGAAGAGGGAGCTGAGCCGAGCGGCAAAGCTCTTTATCTACTGGTCGAGCTACGTTACTAGCCTCACCTTTGGCCACGAGCTGTGGGTCGTGACCAAAAGAAAAAGATCCAGGATACAAAATTAGTTTCCTTTGTAGGGTGTCAGGGCTCTCACTTAGAGATGAATTGGGAAGCTCGGTCATCCGAGAGGGGCTCGAAGTAGAGTTGCTGCACCTCCGCATGAATAGGAGCTCAGGTGCCTCCTGGAAGCCTCCCTGGAGCGGTGTTCCAGGCACGTCCCACTGGGACCCAGGACACTCTGGAGAGACTATGTCTCCCGGCTGGCCTGGGAACACTTTGGGATCCTCCAAAAAGAGAGAAAATGAACGGATAATGAAAACATTTACCAACTTTTTCTAGGGCGTCATGTCACCCGCAAGCCTGCAGAGGCAGCGCAGCATCACCCGTTGCATCACTGACAGGGAGCCTCTGCCCGACAACTCCAGCGACAAGGACCCCGGGTCGCCCCGGGCCGGTGAGGGGACCCCTCCGCCATCGGCCCACGTCGCAGAAAGGGGCGGTTCACTGAGGGAGAGAAGCCAAGGTCAGAGTTTGGACATTTCTGGGACAAAACTGATTAACGCAAAAAGTGTTTGTGTAATGTTTTTCTAGAGAATATGCATGCTAAAATTTGTAGCAGTAATCGAAATGAAATTGGAAATTTACCTTATATGGGTCTGAATTAGATCTAAGAAAAAGATAAAATACTAGGAATCCTGCCATTTTACTGCAGGGTGGTGACAATTAGCTTTAGTGGCTAGCGATTAGCATTAGCGAATCACTTTTGTTATTATCATTTAAATAGCACATCAAAAACATGTAAAAATCCAACCTCATTGGCTGACATTGGACAGTGACAGACTTCCAATCTGTTTTGATTTGGATTGTAGGGAGTAGGAACGTCTGGGTACCTCACGATATGATACGATTTGCGATACAAGGCTAACGGTAACAATGATCCCACAAAATGGTGATACGATAATTATTGCTACGTGAGTCAGGAAATCATACTATACCTGAAAACAAACAGGAAGTCTGCGGCAAAGTTTGGATTTTAACGTGTGACGTACTTCAACGGCTCTCTGGATTTGTCCGATCGGTGCTAAAATTAAAATGGGTAGAATAGACAAAAAGTTCTGTCTAAATTCATGTCAAAACTCTTGCCAACTTGAGAATAATAATCTAAATGTTTTTTTTTCTTTCTTAACTATTAGCAGGTGGGCCCCATCGGCCCCTCCGCAGCGTCTCGGTGGCTCCCCCTCACCGGGTGTCGGATTGTCTCCGCCACGGCAACAGCAGCGACGCCCGGGCGGTGCGGGCGGTCTGCCTGCTTATGGGCGGGGCGGCGGCCTCCTCGGCCCTGGGCTACCTCAGCTCCTGCTCACCGCCATCGCCTTCGGTGGGCAGGGCAGCCGACATGGGCCACGTCCTCGGGGGCCCGGGGGTGTTCACGGAGATGCCGGCCGGGGGTTCCTTTCAGGATGTGGATTCCGACACGCACTTCAACAGCTTCGACTTTGAGGGCGACTCCGACTTTGACGCCTTTGATTGCGGAGGGTTTGCCTTTTGAAACCCTTACAAAAAAATTGGTGTCCTTTTGGGATAGGGGAGAACGGGGTTGGTCGTCACATTTGCTATAAATCAACCAACAGAGGGCGATATTGTGCTATATTCCATTTTGGGCCAGTCAAAATGTTCAAAAATACAAAGGAAAAACATTAGTCTCCATATTTAATAAACCCATTTCTATGATTATTATTTATGTTGTCAATAAAAAACAGTAAATACTAGGGGTGTAGCGGTGCACAAAAATCTCGGCTCAGTACATACCTCAGTTTTGAGGTCACGGTTCGGTTCATTTTCGGTACGGTAAGAAAACAAAATGCAAAATATAAATGTGCTAGTTGTTTATTACACACCTTTGTGCTTTCAACAACAGGAACATTAGCCTATACAAAGCTAGAATTCTGCTCAAAAAGTAGCGCGTATTTAAAGATAATCCAACAACAATTTGCCTTTCAGACCCTGCGTATTGGTCAGCTTTCTTTTTGAAAGAAAGAAGAAAAAAGAAGTCCTGTGCTAAAGGGAAAAGCAATCCCAATGACAAAGATTTTAACATGTATTTTACAAATGAAATGCCTCAATGAATCTTTTTTTTTTCTTATGAAAGGTTTTCAAAAGCTTTATTGGTGGATTTTCTCAAGTTAAAGCGCCACACAGAAATTAATAAATTGTGTAAGCAGGATCTGTATTATTCTTATTATTTAATTATAGGTGTTTTAGCTCATTTCAATTTATTTTATTTAAATGGGCTATTATTTATTTTATTATGTGTTTATATTTTAGTAGTATTCATTTATATTGTATATTTTATGTTGTATAACTTTAGTTCCTATGTAAATATTAGTTCCTACTTGTTTTGTTGTGGTAGGAGGGTTTTGTATTGAACACGGGGCCGTGTTGGTTATTATTATAGCAGAGAAGACAGCAGTAAATCAACAAAGACAAGTCAACTGTGCCCCGATCTACCACTCAAGAGATCTGATGGACTCAAAAAGTGGATTACGATTGCATATTAGTTTGAAAATCGACCGGATCCACCATATTTTTACACGAGTGACTTCCGGTCTACCCGATCCTAGCTACCGGTAGTAGTATTGACGCAGGAGGGTCGCGTCTCGCGTCTAATAATAAACTCTGCCGTTCTTTTTGCGTGCGTTGTGTTGAGCTGCTTCTTGGACGTGTCTAACACGCGGCCGCTTAGTGATTGGTGTGCATTGGCTGATTAGCTTTAACACCCGCGTTTCACTGCGTTGTCGCGCCGTTGACATTTCTGGGTTATATACTGTCCTACCGTGTTGGTCCTCATTACAGTAGAGAAGATGGAGTAAAAATAATCAACACAAAGAAACTGTAACCCACGGGTGTCCAAACTTTTTGCAAAGGGGGCCAGATTTGGTGTGGTAAAAATGTGGGGGGCCGACCTTGGCTGACGTCCTTTACGTAGAACAATATGAGCAAATTTTAGCAAGCCATTCTGTGTGTCATTGTTTTTTTTTAATTGATAATTTCAACAATCTCGCAACCTGCTTTTGAGGCGTTCTCTTTCGACTCTCAGGTTCTTGCGAAATACTGCTGCTGTGAAATTAAACTACCGGTAGCTTGAAGTTGCTTCAATTTCTCACTACGTATCTTCCCCGTAATCTTGTCGTACATGTCAGCATGTCTTGTTTGGTAATATCGCCTCACATTGAACTCTTTAAAAACAGCTACTGTCTCTTTGCAAATGAGGCAGACAGAGTTGTTGTATATTGTAGTGAAGAAATAGTCAAATTTCCACCTATACTTGAAGCGTCGGCCGTCGCAGTCAACTTTTTGTTGTTGTTGACTGTCACAATTTTAGAAAATTGGAAGTCAAGGGTCACACGGCGTAATGTTCCCAAGAGTGCTGCTGCCTTTTAGTGGGTAAATGAGGAGCAGCATTTAGTGTGTAAGCTACTTCATATGCTGGTAGCAGTACTGCTGACCAATTTATTAAGTTGGTGTGCGGGCCAGACGTTATTGATCTTATGACAGAGGCTGGGGGCCGGATGAAATTTGACCATGGGCCGCATTTGGCGCCCGGGCCGCATTTTAGACACGTCTGCTGTAACCTGATCGACTCACAACCTTGAAAAGTAAGGGTTACATTACGTCAGAAACTCGTTCGGTACGCCTCCGTTCCGAACCGAGCACCACGTACCGAAACGGTTCAATACAAATACATGTACCGTTACACCCTTAGTAAATACAGTGCAATTTTGGGACTACAGAAATTTCTAGCGCTGTCAGTGGCACCCAATGAGTTTATTTGTACAGATAGCCCCCGGGTTACGAACAAGTTCTGATCAGACACTGGCGACGTAACCCGGATTTCCGCGTAAATCAGAACCCTTCAAGTACCCTTAAATATCCACTAAATCTCGCAATAAATAGCCAAAAACATGTATTATACATCACCGTACTGTCATGGCCAAGATGTTGAAGCTAAATCCTAGGTAGACACCGAGCTTAGCTCCGAAATGACGATGTCAGATGTCCGTGCGGTGTGTTGATTTTATTCAGGTGCTTATAACATCAACACTTGCAGAAGTAAACTAAAATAAATATGAAATTAAATCAGTTTCATCTTCAATAACAGCAGTTCAAATGTGCGTTTATTACTAGCTGCTGATACAGCAGTAACAATCCACAAAAACAATTAGCATGTACCAGTTAGTGTCCACACATCATCAAAAACAATCAAATAAACGCACCCCAAGTATTTGACCACAATAGAAAACGCACAATAAACAGTACAAAAGCTGTTATATACAGGTGTTCCCTCTGTGGATGCTTCACAAGCAACAAATGTGCGCGCAGGTCTCTCTCTCACTCGTCTGCGCGACTTCTTCGTGGGAGCAAATGCGCACATGCGCTCTTACTCGCATGTCATTAGTGCTTCCTGCAACAAAATAAAAGCATGCATCACAAACCATAAGTCAACATTATTTAATAAAAAAAAAAAAAAAACAAGACTCAAGCGTCGTAAAGTCAAAAATCACTCAAGCTGGGTACGTCGTAACCTGGGGACTACCTGTATAAGGACAAAGCTACAGTTTTAGATGTGACATATTTATGTCACACTGCGGTTGCCATAGTGTGCACTTCCTGTGGGTGTGGTATTACAGTATAAAAAGGAATTTCTGTTATGTCTCTGTGACATATATGATGAGAAGCACACTGAATAAAGAAGTGTTGTTCCATTCAAGTCTCGGCCTTACATGTACTTAGATCAGGGAAGTACATGACAAAAGTCAAAAAACACGAGTTGCACTGTAAAATGAAAACTTCCATGTAATGAATGACTATTCTAATACGTGTTGATTGAAAGATATTGCTGAATAGACAAATATTATGACAACCAAACCGGTTCCCCTCTACAGTTATTGGACCTCCTTGTTTTGAGAAGTGATGTCTTGTTGATACGTACCGCTGACTCGTTAACGAATGACATAGTTCTTCCTGGCTTAGTTGGCCAACGCTCCTCAGGTCAATCATTTGTGACACGTCCATTCACTGGACCGGTCACCTGTCAAGTCATATTGTAAAATAAACACAAACATCATTCATGATTAAAAAAAAAAATTAAAAAAAGAACTTAATACAGCTGTCATTCATGATATTTATAATATATATGCATTCCAAGCATTGAACTCTTAATTTTTTTTCCCTTTACTGTAAACCTAATAACTGTCAAATGTGCCCTCCACTATTTTTTTTAATTAAATACTGTCCATTGCTCAAGCCTTTTTTTGGTCTCATTTGCTTAACTCATTTACACAAAAAAAAAAATGGGGTGTTGAACTGACATAAAAAAATTATGGAAAGAATTTGCACCTGATAATATTGCTTTACTTCAGCATTTAGCAATTGTGTTCTTTAAAAAATAAAGCACACGTCTAGCCAACATTAGGCACTCATGTTGCGCGAACATAACGCACTCTTGTTGAGCCAACATAAGGCACTCATGTTCACCCCAAAATACAGTGGGGAGAAGAAGTTTTAGATACACTGCCAATTTTGCTGGTTTTCCCACTTGCAAGCCACGTAGAGGTCTGTAATTTGTATCATAAGTTCTTTTCAACTGTGAGGGATGGAATCTAATACAAAAATCCAGAAAATCACGGTGTATAATTTTTAAATAATAAATTTGTATTTAACTGCATGAAATAAGTATTTGATACATTACCAACTAGTAAATATTTCGGCTCTTAGTTCTTTTTTAAGAACCCCTCCTGTTCTCCATTCATTACCGGAAGTAACTGCACCTGTTTGAACTTGTTACCTGTATAAAAGACACCTGTTCACATGCTGAAACAAACAAACTCCAACCTCTCCACAATGGCCAAGACCAAAGAGCTGTGTAATAACATCAGGGATAAAATAATAGACCTGCACAAGGCTGGGATGGGCTACAGGAAAATAAGCAAGCAGCTTGGTGAGAAGGTAACAACTGTTGGAGCGATTATTAGAAAATGGAAGAAGTTCAAGTTGACGGTCAATCTGCCTCGTTCTGGGGCTCCATGCAAGATATCACCTCGTGGGGCATCACTGATCATGAGGAAGGTGAGGGATCAGCCCAGAACTACACGGCAGGACCTGGTCAATGACCTGAAGAGAGCTGGAACCACAGTCTCGAAGAAAACCATCGGAAACACATTACGCCGTCATGGATTAAAATCCTACAGCGCACACAAGGTCCCGCTGCTGAAGCCAGTGCATGTCCAGACACGTCTGAAGTTTCCACTGACCACCTGGATGATCCAGAGGAGCAATGGGAGAAGGTAATGTGGTCGGATGAGACCAAAATTGAACTTTTTGGCCTAAACTCGGCTCGTCGTGTTTGGAGGAAAAAGAAGGATGAGTACAACCCCAAGAACACCATCCCAACCGTGAAACATGGAGGAGGAAACATCATTTTTTGGGGCTGCTTCTCTGCCAAAGGTACAGGACGACTGCACTGTATTGAGGGGAGGATGGATGGGGCTATGTATCGCCAGATCTTGGCTGACAACCTCCTTCCTTCAGTGAGAGCCCTGAAGATGGGTCGTGGCTGGGTCTTCCAGCATGACAACGACCCAAAGCACACAGCCAAGGCAACTAAAGAGTGGCTCTGTAAGAAGCATCTTAAGGTCCCGGAGTGGCCTAGCCAGTCACCAGATCTGAACCCGATAGAAAATCTATGGAGGGAGCTGAAAGTCCGTGTTGCCCGGCAGCAGCCCCGAAACCTGAAGGCTCTGGAGAAGATCTGCATGGAGGAGTGGGCCAAAATCCCTGCTGCAGTGTGTGCAAACCATGTCAAGGACTACAGGAAACGTTTGGTATCTGTAATAGCAAACAAAGGTTTCTGTACCAAATATTAAGTTCGATTTTTGTGATGTATCAAATACTTGTTTCATGCAATTAAATGCAAATTTATTATTTAAAAATCATACACTGTGATTTTCTGTTTTTTTGTATTAGATTCCGTCCCTCACAGTTGAAGAAAACTTATGATAGAAATTACAGACCTCTACATGCTGTGCAAGTGGGAAAACCAGCAAAATCGGCAGTGTATCAAATACTTGTTCTCCCCACTGTACATGTTGAACTGACATTAAAGAAATACATAATTTGCACCTTATTAGGTTGCTTTCCTTCAGTATTTACCAATTGTGTTCTTTTAACATAAAGCACACATGTTGAGCCAACATAAGGCACGACTAGGGCTGTCAAATTTATAGGGTTATCGGGCGGTAATTAATTTTTTAAATTAATCACGTTAAAATATTTAATGCATTCCCGAAACGACCCACTCACGCATTGCCGCAAACGGACTACAACGGTGCCGTTTAACGTATATACAGAGCTAAGAGGCAGTGACAAGTGAGTGGATACAGGCATTCATTTGGACCGTGCGTTTAATTGGCAAAAGCTTTGACAACTCTCCCACAACAATTATTACTATTGAAGCGAGCGAGCTTTATCTTAACACACTGCACACAATGCAGAGAAGATATAGCATTTGCAGCCACCACACACCGTCATGGTTGTGAGATTTCATTTCCCATTGTGCATTTGGGCAGAACACTTTAGTCACTACAGTATCATTTACTGAAAGCTCAGCAAATACACAAGATGGCAATATTTAGTCACAATATACAAACTCACATTTATCTTTTAAGAATCTATCCGTGGATCCCTTTAACAGAAAGAATTTTAATAATGTTAATGCCATCTTGTGGATTTACTGTTATAATAAACAAATACAGTACTTATGTACAGTATGTTGAATGTGTATATCTGTCTTTCCATTCCAACAATAATTTACAGAAAAATATGGCTTATTTTAGAGATGGTTTGAATTGTGATTAATTATGATGAATTCATTTCTAAGCTGTGATTAACTCGATTAAAAATTTTAATAGTTTGACAGCCCTAATTTTAACGTAAATGGCCGTCAATGGCATCAATTTACAGTATATATGCCTCAATGGAATCCAGTACATTGGCATCAATAGTAGTGACATTCATGATAGTCAATGGCATGGACGTACATAGCTGTCAGTGGTATTGACTTACTTAGGTGCCAGTTCAATGCCAATGGGCTGTAATGGTAAGTGGTCAAAAATCACAACCACCAATGTTTTCCTGTCACTGAAAATGAAGGGAAAATGCTTGCCATTAAAAATGAATGGAATTCCGGTCATTTTGATATTGAAGCGGTGCCGGTTGGTCAAACGGTTTGGAGTCTCCAGTTCGCCGAAAAAACGTGGATAATAAGATTAAGAATGAAAGAAATAAAAATAAAGTTGAGGAATTTTACTAGCTAGGCCTGTGCCTTGCAAAGCCCCATCTAATTAAAAAAAAACACTTTTCACAAACAAAATAATAATTAAATGGTGACAGTTATTGGGCCGGCCGGCTCTACCAATGAGGTGTCACTTATTTTTTCAGGGAGTTGGCAACCCTCCTTTTAAATGACCAGAAATGACGAGACTATTGCAATTGGTTGGAAAGGCACGTTAACATTATGTTGCATCAACATGATCTAATCTAGCTACTCATTCATTGTTCACGTTTATGTATGGACTGCATGATTTAATCATGCTCACCTTGGAAACATGATGTGCTCTTGCTGTAGATGCACATTGTCTTTTAGAAAACTTTACAACCTACTGGAGTCATTTTTTTGAGTGATAATTCCAGTTCAGGTCACAGAGTATGTGTTGTGGTAGTTAGTAAACAAGGGAAATTGATACTTAAAACAGCTATTGATGTGTATTGCTGTCAAGGGCAGCCAAAGAGTTCAGCTATGTGAGGTCACAAGAGACAAAAAAAAAAAAAAAAAAAAATACTCCCAGAGGTGTTGCGCCATCCTATTTCGTCCTCTTGGCGTTCTCCAACGTCCGCCTTCCTCTCCTCTTTCTCCCCCCTCCAAGTGGGTGGCACATAGGGTTGCCAACTCCCTGGGGAAAAAAAGGGACACCTCATTGATAGAGCCGGCCCGATGTCACAATTTAATTATTATTGTTTGTATGCAGTGGCGCCCCCAGTGGGTGGCCATGCCCCCCCCCCCCCCCTATAATTTTGTTGGCCACCCCACTGGCCACTTCACTTGCCAATATATCGTTAGATTGTTGTAGCATCAGTTATGCATTTCATCCCATCACATGTCCTTAAGTCTTTCTGATAGTTTTCACCTGATCTTTTTGAATGAATGAATGAATGAATGAATGAATGAAATGTTTACTGTCATCATCATTGGTATCATTGACAATTACAAAATGTGATATGATTTGCCCGAAGAAAGAAAGAACCGAAGACAAGGGCAGACAGGAGAAGCTTACACTTATCATTACCCGTCTCCTACAGCCAAGGACGCACAATCAACTTTTACTGCAGTAATATCATGAAAACCTGGAATTATGGCTTTTTGTTTTGGTGTGCCACCCCAAGATTTTAAGTGGCCCCATCTGGCCACCCCAATGAAAAATTTCTGGAGGCGCCACTGATAGTATTCAAACATTGAAACATTTACAGCAACAGAGTAAATGCTTCTATTTGTGGACTGGTGTCTTTTATAACGATAATGAGTTAAAACAGGTGTCATTAATACATGTAACGAGTGGAGCCTCTTTAGAAGAAGTTAGACCTCTTTGACAGCCAGAAATCTTGCTTGTTTGTAGGTGACCAAATACTTATTTTCCACTCTTATTTGGAAATAAATTCTTTAAAAATCAAACAATGTGATTTTCTGTTTTTTTTTCACAATGTGTCTTTCATGGTTGAGGTTTACCAATGTTGACAATTACAGGCCTCTCTAAACTTTTCAAGTAGGAGAACAATTGGTGGTTGACTAAATACTTATTTTCCCCACCGTAGTTTTGCTCTTGAATATGTCTGTGTGGCAGCAAGGCAGGATGTTTTTCGCATGGGGTCTTGCCGGTTGCTGTCATATTTTTGGGATCAAAGCACCGGTCTGCCCTGTCCCGGCGCCGAATCTCTTACCGGAACAGCGTTCCAGACCGTTCCAGACCACTTTCATCCCTGTTAAGAGCATTTAAAAAAGCTGTAAAAAGAGTAAGTCGACTCCGGATATCTTTACCACGACTTTTATTAGGGTTGTTCCGATCATGTTTTTTTGCTGCCGATCCGATCCCCATCATTTTAGTTTGAGTATCTGCCAATCCCGATATTTCCCGATCCGATTACTTTTTTTTGCTCCCGATTCAATTCCAATCATTCCCGATAATTTTTCCCGATCATATACATTTTGGCAATGCATTAAGAAAAAAATGAATAAAACTTGGACGAATATATACATTCAACATCCAGTACATAAGTACTGTATTTGTTTATTATGACAATAAAACCTCAAGATGGCATTTACATTATTAACATTCTTTCTGTGAGAGGGATCCACCGATAGAAACACTTGTGACTTTGCATATTGTGACTAAATATTCCCATCTAGTGTATTTGTTGAGCTTTCAGTAAATGATACTGTAGTCATGCCCAAATGCATGATGGAAAGTGCAACCATGACTGTGTGTAGTGGTACCAATTGATATATCTTTTCTGCGTTGGAAAATAAAATGGGGTGTTAGGAAATAAAATAGGGTGTTAAGAAAAAGATGAATTACTACCTTTCTTCCCCACATTGCTTCCCACGATATTTCTAATTGATGAGAGAGGGATTGTAGTAAGGCTTTAGCCAATTAAATAAAAGCTTCAAAGGCTGCCAAAATTCTCTCTACTCATTTACCGTTGCCTTGTAACTTTATGTATACGTAAAACGGTGCCATTATAGATTGAATGTGAAAATGCGTGAGTGGGTAGTGCAGCGCATGCATTAATTGCGTTAAATATTTCAAATTTATTACCGCCGTTAACGCGATAAATTTGATAGCCCTAGTTTAAGCCAAAACTAAAGACTCTGGATGAGAGTAAGACATTTTGTCTGTAACGTTAAATACAATTAGAAAACGATTTAAAAAAAAGGCATGCCCGATATTTTTTGCCGATTCCGATTCTTTGAAAATGACGTGATCGGACCCGATCGATCGATCGATCGGGACATCTCTAACTTTTATATCTTCGGAGGCCAGGGAGAAATTCTCCCCCGTGATCTATCAATTTATTTTCTATAACCCTATCCTGTCCAATCTATTTGAATTGGGAGGGTTTGTTCCCTCCCCCGTTGAAATGGATTGGAGGTCTACTAGTGTTAAACTAGTCATGAACTCAATTAAATTCACAGCAGAAGGATGTAAGAGAGAAGCACCTTAAATGTGTTTTATAAACTAATTAAGTTCTAATAGTACAAGCCTGCAAAAAGCCATGTTATAAGTACTGACTTTCTGTATAAACTAGTGCCGTCGTTAATCAAAATTTTCCATATTAAAACCCATTATTTCATCAAATTTTAATACTTGTGACGTCAAGCGATTAAAAGATTAATCGCGTGCTGTCCATAGTTAACTCACAATGAATTGCATTTTGTTTTAATTTGTTGAAATGCAAAAATGCTTATATATTTTCAGTTATGAATACACCTAATAGCACAGGAGATGACCAATGTAAGAGTTAAAATAATGATAATAACAATAATTCATGCATTATAGAGTTATATAAGGCTTCATGCCAGCTTACTTTACTAAATAAAATTTAGTTTTGGATTTATTTAGATTTAGTTTTACTCTTGCATGTTATAAACTAAAAACAATGTAAGTCCAAGAAATGTTAACCTTTGTGACTATTTCAATTTCAGCTACGTGGCTGTGCATGTTGCTAACTTGACCTGTGTTTGTTTTGGCCGATGACGACTGGGTGAAGGTGCAATTTGGAGTCATATAATTTCTTACACTTTGTCTGCCATTTGAGAGTAATCCCTAGTTGTGTAGGTGTCATGGAGCTTTCTGGATCAATTTTGCTGCTGGTGCTGCTTTTGGTTCTGCTGTGGTTACTTTACAACAAAAAGACAGGTCGTCTTCCTCCAGGCCCACTGGGGTTTCCTCTGCTCGGAAACCTGCCGCAACTGGACAAACATGTTCCTTTTAAGAGCATGCTTCAGGTCAGACAATTACGGAATTACACTTATTGTCTTTTACGAGAGTGTACAAACATTTACTATACTTTAAAGGTAAGAAAAGAGCAGTTTTCAACCCATAGCAATCATTTTGAATTTAAATTATTTGTATTTTGTAATATGGCTGAAAAATCGCCTCCTCAAATCCATTTGACTGGCTGATCATGATCATGATTCACTGCCATTGACGGCAATAGCGTGGCTAGCAGATTGGTCAAATTGGTTTGTACGTCTATTATATTCGATGGCAGCCAATGAGTTAACAAAAAAAGTGATTTGGGGAATATATACAGTGCCTTGCAAAAGTATTCGGCCCCCTTGAAACTTTCGCCACATTTCAGGCTTCAAACATAACGATATAAAATTTTAATTTTTTGTCAAGAATCATCAACAAGTGGGACACAATCGTGAAGTGGAACAAAATTTATTGGATCATTTAAACTTTTTTAACAAATAAAAAACTGAAAAGTGGGGCGTGCAATATTATTCGGCCCCCTTGCGTTAATACTTTGTAGCGCCACCTTTTGCTCCAATTACAGCTGCAAGTCGCTTGGGGTATGTTTCTATCAGTTTTGCACATGGAGAGACTGACATTCTTGCCCATTCTTCCTTGCAAAACAGCTCGAGCTCAGTGAGGTTGAATGGAGAGTGTTTGTGAACAGCAGTCTTCAGCTCTTTCCACAGATTCTCGATTGGATTCAGGTCTGGATTTTGACTTGGCCATTCTAACACCTGGATACGTTTATTTTTGAACCATTCCATTGTAGATTTGGCTTTATGTTTTGGATCATTGTCCTGTTGGAAGATAAATCTCCGTCCCAGTCTCAGGTCTTGTGCAGATACCAACCGGTTTTCTTCCAAAATGTTCCTGTATTTGGCTGCATCCATCTTCCCGTCAATTTTAACCATCTTCCCTGTCCCTGTTGAAGAAAAGCAGGGCCAAACCATGATGCTGCCACCACCATGTTTGACAGTGGGGGTGGTGTGTTCAGGGTGATGAGCTGTGTTGCTTTTACGCCAAACATATCGTTTTGCATTGTGGCCAAAAAGTTAAATTTTGGTTTCATCTGACCAGAGCACCTTCTTCCACATGTTTGGTGTGTCTCCCAGGTGGCTTGTGGCAAACTTTAAACGAGACTTTTTATGGATATCTTTGAGAAATGGCTTTCTTCTTGCCACTCTTCCATAAGGGCCAGATTTGTGCAGTGTACGACTGATTGTTGTCCTATGGACAGACTCTCCCACCTCAGCTGTAGATCTCTGCAGTTCATCCAGAGTGATCATGGGCCTCTTGGCTGCATCTCTGATCAGTTTTCTCCTAGTTTGAGAAGAAAGTTTGGAAGGACGGCCGGGTCTTGGTAGATTTGCAGTGGTCTGATGCTCCTTGCATTTCAATTTGATGGCTTGCACAGTGCTCCTTGAGATGTTTAAAGCTTGGGAAATCTTTTTGTATCCAAATCCGGCTTTAAACTTCTCCACAACAGTATCTCGGACCTGCCTGGTGTGTTCCTTGGTTTTCATAATGCTCTCTGTACTTTAAACAGAACCCTGAGACTATCACAGAGCAGGTGCATTTATACGGAGACTTGATTACACACAGGTGGTTTCTATTTATCATCATCGGTCATTTAGGACAACATTGGATCATTCAGAGATCCTCACTGAACCTCTGGAGTGAGTTTGCTGCACTGAAAGACAAGGGGCCGAATAATATTGCACGCCCCACTTTTCAGTTTTTTATTTGTTAAAAAAGTTTAAATTATCCAATAAATGTTGTTCCACTTCACTATTGTGTCCCACTTGTTGTTGATTCTTGACAAAAAAATTAAATTTCATATTTTTATGTTTGAAGCCTGAAATGTGGCGAAAGGTTGCAAGATTCAAGGGGGCCGAATACTTTTGCAAGGCACTCTATGTATATAAAAATCATCATAATATATATATTTACAGTGATCCCTTGCTACTACGTGCTTCAAACATCGTACCATCAGTCCATCGCGGATTTTTTTTTTTCAAATGAAAAAAAAAATTATAATAATACAGATGAACTGTCTCGAGCAAAACGCAGTCTCCCTCTCCCTCTCCCTGCTCTTTGTTCGTCAGGCAGTGCACTGGAGTTGCTTATTAAAGTTAACGATGACTGACAGACATTTGGATTTGATCTTGCCAGAGACACGAACTTCAAAGCGCCGCATGCGTCAATCATCGGTTAACTTGTTAGACAGTTGCTGTAACAACTCATTGTGTGTGAGTGAGCAGTAAGTTTTTTTTTTGTTTTTTTGTTTTTTTATTATTATACTTTGGGGGAAAAGGTGAAAAAGCATGTCTTATATGTATCTCTTTCCAAAGCTAAATCTGAATAAATATATTGAAGACAAAAAACAAAACATTTTTTTTTCTCTTTTTTTTGTGGGGCTACTTTGCGTTTTTTTTTTTTTCTTATCGGGCCGGTTCTGGTCCCCATTAATCATAAAAAAATGAGGGATCACTGTAAATATATGTATTTTTCTTTAAAATACAAAAATTAATGAGGTAAAAAAATAATAATACAAATGAAGTAAAAGGAAATTAAAATTTCTAAAAAAATAAAAAAAGTTAAATGAAATTAAAAAAATAAAATTTAGTTTTTAAATATGAAAAATAAATAGGAAGGAGGGCATTATTAATAAATTTTATCTTTTTTAAATGTGTAATTTGTAGGGCTGTCGAAATTATCACGTTAACGGGCGGTAATTGATTTTTAAAATTAATCACATTAAAATATTTGACACAATTAACGCACATGCCCCGCTCAAACTGATTAAAATGATAGCACACAGTAATGTCCGCTTGTTACTTGTTTTTTGGTGTTTGGGCCCTCTGCTGGCACTTGGGTCCAACTGATTTTATGGGTTTTCAGTACAATGAGTGAGCATGGTGTAATTATTCACATCAACAATGGCGAGCTATGAGTTTATTTTTTGATTGAAATTTTAACAAATTTTAATAAAACGAAAACATTAAGAGGGGTTTTAATATAAAATTTCTATAACTTGTACTAACATTTATCTTTTAAGAACTACAAGTCTTTCTATCCATGGATCGCTTAAAGAGAATGTTAATAATGTTAATGCCATCTTGACTTATTGTTATAATAAACAAATACAGTGCTTATGTACCGTATGTTGAATGTATATAACCGTCTTGTGTCTTATCTTTCCATTCCAACAATAATTTACAGAAAAATATGGCATATTTTATAGATGGTTTGAATTGCGATTAATTACGATTAATTAATTTTTAAGCAGTATTAAATTGATTAAAAATTTTAATCGTTTGACAGCCCTAGTAATTTGTAAATATATTTTATATTTAGTTACTATTATTTCTTATTATTCTTTTCGTTGAATTTTTCATCATGATTTTCATTGTTTTTTGCTGCGATTTAATTTTCTATATTTAGTGGGCGTTTGTTCTTTTGTAAATCTTTTTTTTTTTTTTTTTTAACAAAACACTTCTTTTTCTGAAGTCCCCCCCCCAGGCAAAATGTCTACTACCACAAACAGCAGCCAGTCTTAATAAACTTTAAAACCGTTAGAACAGTAGGAAGGTTATTGAATTTGAATGAATTTTCTTATTTCGAGTGTTATAAGTTGTAATACAGTATATTACAGTTACTGTGTACTCAATGTAAATACAGTTCATTTTTAGTGCAATTCTGGTTCGTCTATAACTGTCAATGTCAGCCAGTGAGTTAAAATGGAACGGCTTATTCACATATTGGTATTTTTTAGCTGAGTGAAAGGTATGGCCCAGTGATGACGCTGCACCTAGGCTGGCAACGCACAGTGGTCCTGGTTGGCCACGAGACTGTCAAAGAGGCTCTGGTGGATAACGCCAACGATTTTACAGGCAGAATGCAGCTGCCGTTCCTCGTCAAAGCCACCCAAGGATATGGTGAGTCATCCAAGTTCAAACACCGGCAGAAACCATAACCCTATGTAAATCCTGGTGGCCCGCCAGGCGTATAAAGCATACTGGGATGTCTATGAGTTTTTGGGGGGGCGTTAATGTTTCTTGTACTTAGGTTTAGGCCTCAGCAATGGTGAGACCTGGCGTCAGCTACGACGTTTCACGCTGACGACGCTGCGAGATTTTGGGATGGGTCGAACAGGGATGGAGGCGTGGATCCAGGAAGAGAGCACACACTTGGTGGCACGATTTCAGATGCAGAAAGGTGCTCTTTTAAATCCACGTATGGGTGTGAATAATTGGATGAAAATTTCAATTTGAGTTTGATGTTAATATAGTAATATTTTTGTTTAAATATATACAATCTAGAGCAGTCTTTTTCAACCTTTTCTGAGTCACGGCACGTTTTTACATTGGAAAAAATGTTGCGGCACACCAAAAAAGTTAAATAAATACTGTATATAATAATTAAATAAATCAATATTTATACTTACTGAGTGTGAAACTTGAGCCTGTTTAGATGAACACAAAGCCAATATCCTGGCAGGAATCTTCTCCAACAGCTCTGTCTCTCTCCGTTTTTATAGCAGTTAGGCTTAAAAAGCTCCAAATTATCAGACAGGCGGACTTTAGCAATGTCTTTAACCGCGTCACGGCCGAGCATCTCGCCGTTTTCAAATCAAAATGGGTCATTCTTCTGAATCACGTAGATCCGGGGATGGGGGGGTGGGGGGGCATGTCAATGAGCGAGTGAAACCGTTAACTTCAAAACCATAGTCCATGCTCAAAACTACACTCTAGTCGTATGACCTAGACCTATCACCGCCACTCTCTTCTCGTGACAACAAATGACTGACAATAGTGGGAGACGGGAGCACTGTTATTACCAATCAGCAATGAGGAGGCCGAACCCCTCTCTATCCCAGCTTCTCGCCTGGACCCTTTAGAAATTGCGGCAAGGTAAGGGATTAATGTAGAGCTGAAACGAGTACTCGAGCAACTCGAGTAACTCGAGTTTAAAAACTGATCCGAGTAATTTTATTCACCTCGAGTAATCGTTTATTTTGACAGCTCTAAGCATCACGCTTTGCTCGGACTACTTTTAATGCGGGACAACGCGCTGTCACGTGCGGAGAGGAAGAAGAAAAAAAAAAAACTTACTGCAGCCGACAGCCACCACAAACGACGCCGACGTTGCTAAATACTAGCCCGCACGATGCTACGTTGGTACAGGTAGCGTCTGGTGCGTCTCATTGAGATCACATGTATGTTGAACTAGATGCGATATGACAGACTCGGCCGCGTCTGGGCACCGTTAGTAAACAGCCGCCATCTTAAAGCAGTATAGCGCTAAGCGCTAATAAAGAGCGCTAAGCGCTAATAAATAAGATTAACATTACTGTCGCTACTAGCTCACGTAACGTTAGCCCTGCGGAGGGCTAAGTTTCAATTAATTATGACCACTGTCGATGCGTGGCTAACGTGTCTTACATACAGGCTTTAACATAACATAGCATTGTGGAGTGATGAGGGTGTAAAATAAAAACTAAATGATGCTAACTATCAATTTTAGCCAGTAGTCATTTCTTGATAAAACACCAAGTAGCACTGGTCCCTAATGTGCTCCAATACAGCCTGTATCATACATTTATTTTGAACACTGCAAAAACTCAAAATCCTATCGGGACTTACAGTTTAGACTAACTTAAAACTTAACTAGAACTTAAAAATGGCTTGACACAAAGAGAAATTCAATTTAAACACGTGGGAAAAAATCCTAACTTTTAAGTGATGTGTGTTATCAAGCGTAACGGCATTTTTAGGTAAGATATATATATATTTTTTAATAAGATCTAAAAGTTTTTTGAGTGAAAGCAGTGAATTAGTCTTTTTTTTTTTAAATTCTAGTTACATCTGAGATGCAATTGTTGGCTGTTTTCAACAATATACATCGAAAATAAAGACATTGATTGACTGAAAATGGTTCAAGATTAGATGAAATGTCTTGTTTTCTCATGTATATTTATAATTGCTCTTCACCTAAAAATATATTTGTTTTATCCGATTACTCGATAGAATTTTCAGTCGATTACTCGATTACTAAAATATTCGATAGCTGCAGCCCTAGATTAATGTAAAAAATTGTTAACTTCTTAAAGCTAAAAGTTTGAGTGATGGCCTATAATAGTCTTCATAAATCATTCAATCGTGTCGTTCAATCAATTCCTGCGCTTGTAATGGTGTCTATAACACAAGTATTCGCTTAATTTAGGGTGACCATATTTTGATTTCCAAAAACGAGGACACTCAGCCCAGCCTCAAAATACTTGAATTTTACTCGAAATTCACTCAAAGATGCCTATATCACTTTAATATATTTAAAGTGTGCCCCCTCACTCTGGGTGGAAAAATGAAGTTTGAAAAAAAAAAAAAAAAAAATATATATATATATATATATATATATATATATATATATACAGTATATACTGTATATAGAATGCAGACCCATGGAAATGTAGTCCAGTCAATACACATACACACAGTAGGCTATGTTCCAACTAAACATTTTTATAAATTACCATCACGACAATTGTCCTTGACGAATTGTTATTCCCATTCAATTGATATTCTCATTCAATGTTCTGGATTGCACACAAGAAATAACCGAAATAAACTGACAAACTATTCAACCAGCATGTTTCCAAACGTAGCAGTTCAAAACTACGTTTCCCATAATGCCTAGCGTGATTTAGCTTACTGATAGCTAGCTGAGGCAAAAATCAAACTTTGCTATAAAAGTTTACAATCATCGGCAGCGTAACGATGCGACACCAAACGGGGTTTTAGTCAAAGCTCCGACAGAAGTCAACAGTTGCCATTATATACGTATTTATCGTAAAAAACTTAACAACTGGGCAACCGTTGTGGCCAAATTGTCAACCCAGTAGATGGCGGTAATGCCTCATGATAGGGGTAAACTGCCAACAAAAACAATAAGAACTACTCCTTCCCTCCCTTCTAGTAGGAGCCATGTCAACTGCTGCCACCCAGCGGCCGGAGGGATGCTCTTCAAATTGGTCCTGTGAAAAATCATAAAAACCGGACATTTTTATGAATATATAAAACCCGCCCGGACGACAAGGATACTACGTGAAAGTAGGACTTGTCCGGGCAAAAGAGGACGTTTGGTCACCTTAATTTCTTATTATGTGACTTCAGATAGTCCTCGATATTTCACCGCCTCATAGAACGCAGTTACTCAAGGTAGCTCTAACTGCGGAGGGGCTAACTAGCGCCTTTCACACAGGGCTTTGCTAGTAAAGTTAGCGAACGTCAGTTGGGATCTGAATTGTCGCCAGTTGGCATTGTGAGTTATTTAAGGCCCCTTTGTAAAGCGCTTGTTAACGATTAAAAAAAAAACAAAAATCATAAGCAATGAGGTAACTAGAGTGATAAACTAGTGCCTTCCATACAAGTCATGATTAGGGTTTTGTTAGTAAAGTTCTGAATGGTCACCAGTTATTTTTTACAACGAGTTATTTAAGGCTCCTCTATATTCTCCGATAATTACAGAAAGGGAAGAGTTTTGCCTTGTTGTGGAGGTCGTTTCATTTGTTTAGCCATCAAGAGTTATCAAACTGGAGAGCTCCGCTACAGGTCGCATTTAAAAGTACCCCCATTCCCGCGCTGTTCGTACACACCCCCGTTCATAAAACAGCCTACAAGTGTACCTCTGTTTATCCAGTATGATGCCTTATCAATCGAAGTAAAGGACCATGGGACTAATTGCTTTGGTTGAATGTAAATAAAGTTATGATCTATACAGTTAATGCTTTTGAAGATTTGTAATTTTTTTATTCTATCTATCTATCTATCTATCTATCTATCTATCTATCTATCTAAACACACAACAGTTAAGTGAATGGAATTTATACTGAACCTGTAAATTCATATTTTATGCTGTACAGCTGTTCTCTGCTTAATACAAATGGGACATACCGTATGTTTTATAATTTAGATTTTGTATAATTTGCTACTTAATGTGTTTTATATGTTCTGATTTCAGGATGAGAGATTTAGACTTGTATATGTTAAATTATTATATACTGTGTTTAATTCGAGATGTCTCTGGTTGCACTATGAAATGCACTTTTCAGCGCATGCCGTGTGTCCATGTCACCTTTTTCACCCCTAACCAGTTTGCATGCCTGGTCTCTGCCACAACGTGGGACTTTTGGGGATTTAGCAACAAGTTTGGCAACAGGGCTTTGAGGGCTTTCTCATTTACTTTTGTCGTTTTTCTCAAAAAAGTTGCCTGTTTGTCTGTGTTTTCAAGTCGAACAAAATAGTCCATCGACTTGTTTTGAAGCAACGGGTGTTTCTCGTGCCACGTTCAAGAAATGCTCGGATTTCTAGCCATCAGCCAACTTGCTGTCCTTGACAAGGTGGCTGATGGCTAGAAATCCGAGTAGTTCTTGAGCAGTTCAACCTTTTACCTACTCTTTCCTTCGTACTGCAACTCCGCCCGACGATGTAAAAAACAATGCGATATTGGACAATTTCCCGTGGCACACCTGACGATCTGTCATGGCACACTGGTTGAAAAACACTGGTCTAGATCAGTGGTTCTTAACCTTGCTAAAGGTACTGAACCCCACAAGTTTCACATGTGGATTCACCAAACCATTCGGAATAGATAATATAGCAATTGCTTTCAAATTCAAAACCAATACATGTAAGCTAGCAAGCTAATAATTTAGCAAATTCCCGTTCAAAATTATTTTCATTTTGACAGCATGTTTTATAAACGGGTCAAAATTTGAGACCACGCTTGGTCTGTTGTTTTCCCTCATACCAAGTGCAAGTCAACTTTCCACTGAGCAAACCAGTTCCTCCTCCTATCAGATCCAGGACTAGTAGTTAAAGTAGTTAACTTTTATCTTGAAAAATTGGAACATTTTAAAAGATTTCGAAGACTATTGTTTACAAAATACAATTTTCATATTTAAATTATTTTATTTTTTTAATGGACATAAAAGGGAAACATGGCGTAAGCAACTCAGTTTTTTCTAAACAGTCTGATTTCTTCTTGGCTACCTCTGATGATGTCATCAGCGTGTGACACAGTTGTGCCATGTTCTCTCCTATCACTTCTCCAGTTGCCCCCTTTGACCCGTCATTCCTGCTGAGCTGCTCCGTGTCCAACGTGATTTGCTGCCTAGTGTTCGGCCAACGTTATGACTACGAGGATGCCGACTTCCTGCAGCTGCTGGCCATCGTTTCTGAAATGCTCCAGTTTGTGGCCAGCCCTCTGGGGCAGGCGAGCTGCACTTGAGTCCATTGACAAACACAAATCAGCCAATTTTTCACATCTGTTAAGTTGTGCTCAGTATGCCAACAACTGGATTCTTCCACAGATGTACAATATTTTTCCATGGCTGACCGAGCGGCTTCCCGGTCGCCATCACAAGGTGTTCGCCCAAATAGAGGTGGTGAGATCTTTCATCAAGGAAAAAGTCCGGCAGCACCAGGACTCGCTGGTTCCCTCCTTGCCCCGTGACTACATCGACTGCTTCCTCAACCGTGTCCAACAGGTTAGAAGAAATAGCCCGAGTCCTTCATGTGGACAGGTTATGATCCCGTTTGCGTCCCCAGGAGAAGCACTGCGACTCCACTGACTTCTTCTACGAGAACCTAGTAGCCACAGTCATGAATCTCTTCATAGCAGGAACCGAAACTAGTAGCTCCACCATCCGGTATGCACTTAGTGTGCTCATCAAATATCCTGGAATACAAGGTAACAACCAAATATCCTCTTCCTATCCATCCAGAAATGCTGACTATTTAAATTTTAAGATCAAAATAAGAACACAGTGGCTGAGTGGTTAGTACATTAGCCTCACATTTCTGGGATCGTGGACTCAGTCACGGTCTCCGGCCTTCCTGTGTAGAGTTTGCATGTTCTTCCCGCGCCTGCATGGGTTTTCTCTGAGTACTCTGGTTTCCTTCCACATCCCAAAAACATACTAAATGGTAGGTAAGCCTGTCGCAATATGCAATAATTCCATTTATCGCGCGATAAATAAAAATGAAGGTGGTAATTTTTGCGCTGCGATTTATCGCACACGCAGTGCATGCGCGCGTGCGGCAGACGTGCTGTTAAAAGCTCGGATTCCTCGTTACCAACTGCGCAAAATGCATCTTTGTTCCAGCTCCGGCAAAAACTAGCGCCGGAGCCAATCGTTCCCATTATATCCTATTGTTCAACCTATACCGGCCGCGTCAGTGCTCCGGAGTGACTGTGGACCATCTACGGCGCGCCACATGGGGCGGCTATTTTTCAGTACAACGCCGGATATTTACAACGAAGTCCGCCAAAACATTGTTACCGACTTAGCTGCTACGAACAACCTCGCTTTGACAACGAACAGCTGAATGAAATTAAGAGCGCTGTGCTTCAAACTCGTCCTGTTTATGAAAGTCGATTGTCATATGCTGGTGTTATGTAGTAATGAGCAGACGTGACTTCAGCGGCGCTTGCTAACTTTATTAATGCGCGCACACACTAGATATCATGAAATGGCAAACTAGATGTGCTACGTCCCATGCCATTGGCTACGTGAGCCCAGAGCGATTATGGGACACATAGTCCCAGGGGTCGCGTTAACCGAATATTTTCCGTCGTTGACCGGTTTTTTAAAACGGTGACGGAAAAAACTGAAGTCCGTCCGTCATTTTGACAGGTTGCAATTCACACCCCAGACCACAGGGTGGCGAGTGAGCATATTAATTAGCTATTGTCTCTCTTAATGCATGACGTCATTGGCTATTCTGTCAGAATATTGTAGCGTCACCGGGGTCTGGCGGCGGCACCGTGATTGACACATCAACGCGAGGTTCTTATTGGTGCACCCGGTGTGCCAGCGCGTCATCCAATTGGTGGACTAGATTGCCGCCTGTGTATAGACCCCAATCACATGACGTCAAAACTCCACCCCCCTGACTGGAGCCGCCATATTATCCGTCAGCTCTTCTTGTTTACACATGACCGCTAAGTACATGCCTACTATTACGCCGTGTTTTTCTGCTCATTAACATTAATAATCAAAATGGTGAAGGCGTGTGTGGCGGTTGGTTGCAGTAACAGAGAAGATAGACGGAGAGACTTGAAGTTCTACCGTATTCTGAGAGACCCGAAGTGGAGAGCGAGATGGACTGCTGTAATTCGACAAGAAATCTGGGCACCAAACGATCACCACAGACTATGTAGTAGTCATTTTATATCTGGTAAGATGCATTTAATATATATTTAGAAGATTTTGGGCTGACAACCACAATTAAGATCATTGTGTGACGTTGGTGATTGGGGTCTATATAGTTGCCTCTTTTTCTTTGGGGGTGGAGTTGTTGTTTTGTTGGTGGTAAGCAGAGTAAAAAGAGGGAGAAAAATACCACGACTTCCGTGTCTAATTTTTTGCCGCCAAGCAAGCGTTACAATATTAATTAAAAATGAATGAAAACTAAATACTATTGAATATGTCATCATTATCATTTTAAAAATTTAAGTGACGGGTAAAAATAGATTATGACCGGATTTTTATGACCCTGTCAGTCAAAATGACAGACAACGAAAATGTCTAGCGCAACCTCTGCGTAGTCCATATACTACATCGATGAATTCTAAACTGTCATGACTGAATGGAAGTTAAGAAGACCAAATCAATCCATACCAGTGACTATAGATAATGTTGCAAATATTGTTAATTCAGTACGTGACACAGATGGATTCGGACCACAAATAGGATGTCTTGCTCATGTAGTAAACCTAGCTGCTAAGAGAGCTGTAGCAATCAACAGTGTGCCCTGCCTCACTTTACAAACAGTAAAGATTGTTCTCAGCACTTTTATACAAATTTTTTTCAGATCAGTAAGAAGTAAGCACATAAATATTATGCACTAAAATGCATGTTTATATGATGGCAATTTAATTTTTGCTCATTAGCAAAAAAACAAACAACAACAACAACAAAAACAAACAAAAAATATAATTGTTATTTTTTTTACAGAGCATTAAATGTATTGAATCGGATCGAAAATCGTGTCCCCCGTATCGAAACTCGTACCGAACCGTGACTTAACTGTATCGTTGCATCCCTATGGAACACCATAGCAGAAGCTATGAGGGGAAAAGTTTTTATTTGCCTAAATGCTTAAGTTATTAAGTGTAATTTTATCTTTTTTTCTCCAAAAACACATTTTATTTATTCTGTGTTTCTGTGCAGTATTAATATTGTTGTCTTTTACTTTAGAGGCATGGTCTATTGTTTTTAGTCGTGATTTCCTAAAAAGTATTTATATTTATATTTATATAATATTTATCACGTTTAAATGGGTGTACTTGATCTATTAATATATATTGTATTCTCACTGTGTTATTGGAAATTGTTTTTTGAAAAAAAAATTGGGGGGGGGACGCAATAATATCGCAATAATTTATGAGATAATTTATCGCACACTAAAATTTGTTATCGTGACAGGCCTAATGGTAGGCTGATCGAACTCTCTAAATTAGGGATCACTTGATCGGAAATCAAACCATTTTTCAGAGGATCAGGATCGGGTTTTTAATTTGAAAAAAAAAAAAATCTATATTTTTCTGCTTCATGGTCGTACAGCGCCACAGTCTCTCAACCCCCCCCCCCCCCCCCCACAAGCAGTGCAGCCAAACTCTCCATCTTGCGTTTAGTACTTTAAGATAACGATGATATACAGGTTTGTAGTTTTGATCTTGCCAGAGAAGCTTGGTAGCTCTACGATCAAAGGCACAAATGTGTCAATCATCGTTAAATTTGAAAAAGTGTGCTGTGGCAATTCATTGTGTAAGTGAGAGGCTGTTCTCAGCAGCGTGAGTGGACTCACTCAATGAAGCACTGAATAAAGACAAAAAATTTTCCACGTCATTCTTGTTTAAAAATAATTCCCATTATGAAGGCAGCACGGTGGGACAGTAGCATGTTTGGAATCAGTATCGGGAGATTCTCAAAAATCAGGTGACTCGGACTCGGTGCAAAAATATGCGACTGGGACATGCCTACTCTAAATTGTCCTTAGTTATAAGTGTGTGCGTGAGTGCTTGTTTGTCTCATTCTGCCCTGCGATTGGCTGGCAGCTGATTCACGGTGTACCCCGCCTAGTAGGTGGGGTACACCCAGTGCCTACTGCCCAAAGTTATCCAGGATATGCTCCAGCACCCCGTGACTCGGGTGAGAATAGGTGGCTCGGAAAGTGAATCGTTACGGGTCCCAAAAACTTGGATTCCCGGATAACAAAAAGATTTGTTTGCAGTGTCTGAAAAGCACAGGCAAAGCAGGTAAGGAAAAGAAGACACGAACCAGTCTGCTCTCTTCCCAAATTTCCTCTCTTTATTACAAAATTTTCACTTTTAAAGTGCATGTCAAAAATCAAAATTATTTTCATCTAATTTCTAAATTCCTCAAAACATAAAATATCATTGCTATCATTTAAGTGTTTTATATAACTCACACTGAAATGGTCCATTGTGGTAACATATCACAAAACAAAATGAGGTAGGTAAAACACACTTTTTCCTGAAAGGTGTTATGCTGGGAAGTTTTCTTTTTTTTCCCTATGGACAATGACAGTAACAACAATTGTCTTTTTTTTTCTTCCACATAACATATCAACACATGCACATTGCACACATTAACATCGTTCTGAAGAATTGAAGTCGGGGGTGGAAATTAGGCTCGAGCGTTTACGTCACAGCAGCACGGGATCGTGCGAAATTTGCAACAACGCAGCCATTGCGGAAGCACGTCTGCATCACGGGACATTTAAACTTAACGGCAAATATAATTGAACTACGAGTGCCAAAGATGGAAAAATGTAGGGAAAACTTGCCAGTTCGATACAGAGGAAAGTAGTTACCACGGCGAAGGACAGATATGTGAGCAATTTTAAGGATGTGAACAATGTTGACCCTCACGAGCAAGCCGAACACAAATGGAATAAAGATGTCGACAAGCTTCCACCACTACGCGAAATGGACATCATGCTGTATTTAGTGTTTGGTGTATGTTACTACACTCATCAGCAATTCCGAAACTACAAATCACTAACTACAAAGCTACGAACAGTTTTGCTGCGGATGGGTGCAGGATCTTCACATTATGACCATAGCAAACGGCAACACCATCTTTCTAGCAAAGGTAGGCAATGTGTGTTTACATTAGTCTGTGACCACGGATGTACAAATTTTTTGTTGCATAAAATGTAGCCTGTGTACAAATTCTTTGCCACTCTCTCACGTCAAAATATTACAGCTTTTTCATTTAGCAACGACAGGAATTATGTCTTATGAAGACAATGCACATGTATGCATGCTAGTTGTTTAGCTGTAGCTATAGCTAACAACAGGCCGACTTAGGGCGTAAAGTTACAGAAATTTGTGTAAACAAACGAAATTAACTTACCAGAGTGGAAGTGCATAGAGCAAACTCAGTGTGTAACTGGAGAATCAAACGTTATGCCCTTCCTTCTGATCGAGGCCACCCATGCCATTCTTCGACGTTTGGTAAGTTCAGATATGACCTTTCCCTCGCCTTTTCTCCATGTAGGGATCCGGAAGAAACGCAATGGTGTTCCGTCGAGCTGTACCTTTCTATTCGTTCAGTTGTTGCAATTCTTTACCGCACAATAATTTTCAACCATTTTTAAAGAGCGACCTGTGTTGAAATGCCTCACTGTTTATGTTTCTCGCTTCCACAATGGCGATAGCGGCGGAAACCTCGCGAGTGCCACGTCATACGCTCGAGCCTAATAGGCTACGTTCATACTACAGGTCTTAATGCACGAATCCGATTTTTTCGTGTTTTTCCGACTCGAGTGAGGCATTAACTTGACGGTCTGAACGTGACAAGTCGCATAGAACTGGACCATTTCAAATCCGATCTGGGTCACTTTCGTATGTGGTTCAAATCCGATCTGGGCCACATTTTTCCAGACTGTTGCAGCGGTCTGTACTGTCCACTCTCCCAAATCGGATTTCATGCAGCAATTACGTCATCAAATAGCGAGAGAGACGCTTACCGTAGCGGTGCCGCTGCGCGTTATTAGCGCCTAGCTTGCAGTGAGCACGGCTTTTGGGGAAGGGCTGGGCTTGACAACAGTCATAAAAGATAAAAATGGGTTGAGGATAAACCTGAGAATGCTCTGTTTTCTCTCTGCTCCAAGTGAGCAATATTTCAACATTGCCTACACGGCCGAGAGTCGGGGCAAACTGCGCGTACGTGTGTGACATGCAGGGACAGTGCGTGCATGCTATCGATCCATATAAACTTTGAATATAAGCCTAAACGGGGATTATTTATGTCTGTTATTTGTGTCCTCCTTTTGAAAAGCAAAATATGATATCCCTGGAATGACGGATGACGTGTGTCATTTGTTTTGATGCTTCTGCGCATGCGGGTCTTCATGCTCAGCGCGTGTCGGACTCCGAATTAGTGCGCATGCGTAATACTTGAACGGTCTCAATGGACAAAGTCAGTCTGAACGGGCACGCCAAAAAAATGGATTTGACAAAAAATCGGATTCGTGCATTAAGACCTGTAGTATGAACGTAGCCTTATAGTTAGCTAGCTGTATCATATTCAGTTCAACACTGGCCGTTTGCCATTAGCTCGCGCGTAGCTAACGTTAGCGCATGAATTTGCTACTAAAGTTCGCTAAAAAAAACACAATTCTTTATAGCCTAAATTGAACACCTTAATGTCTTTAAGTGTTAGTGAGTCCAAAAATAAAGCTGGAAGTTCGTTCCAAACGTTACAAACCTGAAAAGCACAGGCAAAGCAGGTAAGGAAAAGAAGACACGAACCAGTCTGCTCTCTTCCCAAATTTCCTCTGAAGGGAGGAGATGAGCGAGTTCCCTCACATCACTGTGAATCTTCAACCTCTTTTTTGACTTTATAGTTCCGCTCTTTTGTTCCTACTTACTTTTTTCCCCTTCTCAAATTAGATTTCAGGGTTAATTTCACATACAGATATTGTATACAATTTTTCCAGAAATAATATAAAAATATTAAATCACAATATTTGTGACCACACTTTTTTTTTTTTTTTTTTTAAGTGCGTCACAAAATGGATGAATAGGAATTCTAAAGTCCTCAATTTTTAGCTACCGTATTTTAGGGGGAAATTTATTTGATAAAATCCATCATCAAGAACAGACATGTCATCTTGAAAAACAATTTAAAATAAAAATAGAGGACAACAGTCTGAATAAGTGTACGGTATGCTCACGTCGCATGACGCGTAAACAACGAATGAAGAAATGGCAATCTTAAAGTGCGTATGAAACGAAAAAGCATGTTTATTTCATATTTCACGGGGTCTTTTATGCTCCTGAATGAAATGGACCGCATAGATGTGTGTTTCATATATTAAATTTTTGAATCCTGCGCCATGAAAATGAGTGACTTCCGGCTCCCGTCTCGGGTTTAGGACGAATGCGAATTAAACGTCACCCGGGTCAGCATCTCACAATACAGCATTGCTTTATAGCGTGCAGAAGGACTGGGGATTCAGCTGACTTTGCGGATTAATTTGTTTATCTTTCGCATCACGACAGCCAAACGGCTGCCGGGTTTTGTGGCTGCACCAGGGAGAGGCGTGTGAGCCTTTTTGGGTTTCAGAAAGTTCCCTTTCACCCCGAGATTGGCCAAAACAAGTGTGCGACAACTGAGGGACCATTGGACTTACGAGGAAGTGAGTAAACATCGAGTTTTTTTTTTTTTTATTTCAAATACTGGGATCATTTTAATACGGTGGTGTCTTGCATTTTGTGGCTGACATGCTCCCTGTTCACTCGGCCTGCGACCGGCGGCTTGTTGCACGTCCCCCCGCCAGGAGACCACTATACTCGGCTTATTGTTCTTCGTGTGCCCGGTGTTCTGTCAAATTTTCCATCCATATTGCAACTTTGTGTTATAGGTTGCCACAAATACAGCGATGACAAAGTAAACTGTGACATATTTATGTCACACTGCTGTTGCCATAGTGTGCACTTCCTGTGGGTGTGGTATTACAGTATAAAAGGAATCTCTGTGATGTCTCTGTGACCCTACCCACGTGACGTCACAACTCCTTCCTCCTGACTGGTGCCGCCCAATTGTCCGTCAACACATCATGTTTACCTGTTACGGCTACGTACATTCCTCCTATTTACGACGTGTTTTTCTGCTCGTTAACATTAATAATCAAAATGGTGAAGGCGTGTGTGGCGGTCGGTTGCAATAACAGAGAAGATAGACGGAGAAGACGGAGAGACTTGAAGTTCTACCGGATTCCGAGAGACCCGGAGAGAAGAGAGCGAGATGGGCTGCTGCAATTCGACGAGAAAACTGGGCTCCAAACGATTACCACAGATTATGTAGTAGTCATTTTATATCTGGTAAGATGCATTTAATATATATTTGGAGGGTTTTGGGCTGACAACCACAATTAAGATCATTGCTAGGCTAATCGCCGACAACATACACGTATGTATGTAGTGAGAGTGCTATCACTAAACCATATAAACATTAAAAGCCCTAACTCCATTGACAAACGACATGAAATACATTAGACTTGACAGTGGATGTTAGCAATAACAAAAGATTTTGAATTGAAAATTTCGTAACTCACCTTTCCAAGCACAAGATAGATTCGTGCCGAATTTTCGTGGACGAGGACCTGTTTCACCCAACCAGCAACGAAGTATTTATAAGCCTCCAAGCTCTTAAAGTTTTTCAAACTTTCGTGAGAATAGGCTGATTTTGTGTGGACAAGATAGTTGTACATATCAGGGTAGCTGGCAGATGTCAGGCAAATACGGCGGAGACAGCGGGTCGAAAAACATCGATTTAGGTATCAAATATGGATCTGGCGAATGGATAAACTGAAGCTTTTCCACATAACGCCTTTTATGCAACGCATCAAGTGAGTTTACGGCATCCGAAAGCACCGGGTCTTCCATGAAATGCATTATAAATTGCTCGATCAATTGAGACCATTGATAATACAGACACAAAATGACGGACAAGGGGGCGGAACCATACAGCGAGCACGTGATTTTGTGACGTCGGTGGGTAGGGTCTATATGCTGAGAAGCACACTGAATAAAGAAGTGTTGTTCCATTCAAGTCTCGGCCTTACATGTACTTACATTAAGGAAGTACATAACAAAAGTGTTGACGAGGACGTCTGGACCTGCGTCAGCTTGGACGTGCTGTTTTTGGAGTTTACCGAGCGTCGCGGTGCTCCAGGGGACAGACGGCACCGACCTCTGCTTCTACTTCGTGACTTCGTGGGAAGGACGAGCGGAGTTTTCAAAAGGAGCGTGAAGGTGCTGTATAACCAGGTGCTATGGTGGGAGTTAACGGCTCTGTTGGTCCTTTTGATGAGCTTGTGGAACAGTGGAGCTCGTACACGGAGCGGTTCGGCTATTTTGTGGAAGCTAACGAAATAGCGGAAGAGAAAGTGGTTGCCCACATTTTTGAGCGTTATTGGGCCAGACTTTCAATTTACTGAGAAACTATATATATATATATTTTTTTAATCACGCAATATAATATCGTAATATATTGCAACCCCCCCAAAAATCGCAACAAGTTTTTTCCAAAATCGTTCAGGCCTATTTCTCTCTGTTTACGTCTTTGCCGTGTAGCAAAGCATTATTTTACGCCATATTCGTGTTGACCATGTGGCAGCTACGCACTCCTCCGACGTCGGCCGGTTTGTCCAGCGGTCATCGTCCAGCTGCTTCCCCGCAAACGAACCGTCTGCTCTCAGCAGGGGAACGACGAGCTCTAACTTGCTCAACGCCAGGCGGGTTGCCGATCGGCGAAGACGATTGATAACCCTGCCGCCGCATGAAATGATCCGGGCTAGTTATGTGTGATTTTTCGCTTCGAAGACTTTGAAACATCACTCGGTTCAGGTTAGCATGTCAGCTAGTTGTCACGCCTCTTGTTTTGTTTACATTCTCCGAAGCCGGGGCAGGGAAATTACAAAAGCTCGGTGGCATAAAATATCGTTCAGGAGGTGCGACAGTAAAGGTGAAGTCGACAGTTTTGGCCATTATGGAGTAATTTTGCTACAGTATGTCGTACTGAATAAATGCATTTTTATTATTTCATATTCCATTTAGCACAATACTGTTATTTGTCATGACAATACCATTTATTTAGCTATTGGGGAAAAATACTTGGATTAAAAGAATATACTGTAAAAATATTGGAGTAGAGAAACTGAAAGAGTGATATTCTCGGCTCTTTTCGTCACATTTTCCTCGTTCTGAATCATTCCCCCTCAATGGGCTGAATTGTAAATCAGATGAAACCATGACCCTGCCGACTTCATCCTCCTGTTGGGGACGGTAGAGCCCTATAATGGTATAGGTGTAGCTAACTGGCAGATTAAAAGACTAATTTCTCATCATCTGCGCTTTGCCAAATTGTTGTATGAAGTCAAATCGTCTCAAAATATGTTTCTAATTAACATAATAATGCTATTTAAAACTTTTTTTCTCCTGTCGTACGCACTTTAACGTAACAGAGCTATTTAGAGTTATTCAGATAACTATAGCATAAAGAACATGCTAACAAGTTCACCAAACCATCAGTGTCACACCAAAACACTAAATCCAATGAAATCGTCATCCTCGGTGTATCTTTTAAACAACTCCGCCAACGTTGGATTTAAAAAGTGCAGCATTTCCTCTTCTACATTGCTTACGTCATTCATCGCCAGTTGCAGTTCCAAATATTCCATTCCATTCCATTCAATTAGTGCCATTTTGTTCAGCCCTTCTCAGTTGTTTTTATAAGTAACCACAAGTGCCTTGAGCGCCCTCTTGCAGTTTTGTGTAAAAATAACATGTGAAATTGTATAATAATGTGCTAATTTCACACATAAGTCGCTCCGGACAATAAGTCGCAACCCCGGCCAAACTATAAGAAAAAAGTGCGACTTTTAATCCGAAAAATATGGTAATAACATGAAGCGGGCTGTAGCAAATGACAAGGTGTGCTTGATCTAGCTCTCGAGCCACAAGCTTGACACTTGTGATCCAAATTGACTAAAAGAACGTCTTTGCCTTTTGTGGTTGTTTTTTTATCCAGAGAAAATGCAGCAGGAGATTGACGCCGTGATCGGACGAGAGCGCTGCGTCTGCATGCAGGACAGGAAGTCCATGCCCTTCACAGATGCTGTCATTCACGAGGTGCAACGATTCTTGGACATTGTCCCTTTTAGCCTGCCGCACTACACGCTCCGTGACATCACTTTTCGTGGCTACACCATTCCAAAGGTACCGTGAGTATAGTGTTTTTGTCCCAACTTAGTTTTTTATGGCTTGACGTGACTTGGTCTGAATCTCGGGTCGCAAATAGGACACCATCATTGTGCCACTGCTGCACTCTGTGCTAAAAGACGAAACGCAGTGGGCGCATCCTCAATCCTTCGATCCACAGCACTTCTTGGACCACAACGGCAACTTTAAGAAGAATGCGGCATTCATTCCTTTTTCTTCAGGTAAACCATAAAGTCTCAAGCCTATGAAAGCGTTCTGGACTGTGGCAATTGACCTGTGAGCCAAACACAATGCGTTCACTTTGTTGTATCCGAAATCTGACTACAAGAACACGAACTGAGTCGACTACACTTAAAAATAATGAGAACAACGATGAAAACTGGGCCCAGGGTCTCATTCTAGCAGCATTCAGACAAGTGATGACCTCTGACGGAAAAGTTCAGTCTTTTTGAGGATCCTGGGAGGTGGGGAGGCAGATTGGACGAGCTGTCGGGGCGGTTTCCAGGGGTGTCGCCAGTCTTGGATCGGGCTAAAGAGTTCGTGGCCACTGTTGTCGGGGCGGTTTCCAGGGGTGTCGCCAGTCTTGGACCGGGCTAAAGAATTCGTGGCCACTGTTGTCGGGGCGACGTATGGTCCGTCTGTTATCATTTGGCAAGGTGTGACCAGTGTTGCCAACTCCCCAGTAAGGAAAGTAGCTATTGGCTGTCCTAAAAGTCGCTAGATGACATTATCTCCTAATTTGAACAATAGGCGTTTTGCATGAAATTGTAATGGACGTGGTAGGAGAGAGGAATATACGGTGGCCTAGAGGCGAAATACAAAGTACACGAGAGGAGATTTTGTATATTGCTATATGTGCTTTGTGACCATCTCTGTGGACGTCCTTGAAGTTAGACACATCAGACACAAATTTATATAAAAATGATTTCAATCGTTTGTGCTGTAAGTTTTGTTTGTGCTGCTTTCATTTTTTATTTCCTATTGTTTTATAGGTTAATCAATAACAGAGGGGTGTCCCAAAAACTAGCACGATTATAACACAAACAAATTCGGGTCCGTTTTGTAGTAAATTGGGGGACTCGGGATATTCATTTGGAGTGATGATGTCACTCTAAGCCCCTCATTTGCTGCAAAACAGTCCCAAAGTGGTGCCTTTAGTTTGTGCTACGTTCGTGCTAGTTGTTGGACACCCCTCTGTTACTGATCGATTCGGTACGCTCCGTTAGCCGCAGGAGCTAAACTAAGGAAAAGCTACGAGTGACATCACCACTTGAAATTAATATCTCAATAAAAGCATAATACTACATAAATCTACAAAACCGTAGCAGCACAAACCAGCACAAACAATTGACATCATTTTTATATAAATTTGTGTCTACTGGGGTGGGGTGCAACTTCACGGAGGTCCGTAGAGATGGTCACAAAGTGCATATAGCAAAATACAAAGTGTCGTCCTTTTTTAAAATTTTATCTGATTTTTTTACTTCCAGGTCATCATCTTGCCGCCAATTTGCAATCGCGCTTTAGGAATTGGGGATCATGTTGTGGCAATTTGCATTCGTGCTTTTTTCTTCTGCAAAGCGTTTGTGGTTGGGGTTCGTGCCTTTTTTCTATTTGCAAAGTGTTTGGACTTTTCATTTCGCCTGACACCTCTCACCCACCGTAGGAATAACATTGTGGGAAATGCAAAAAAAAAAAAAAAAAAAAAAAAAAAGAAACATTACCCTAACTTTTTTTTTTTTTTTTTAACATTGTCAAACAAAAAGGACCAGAAATACAATCCAGTGCAATAGTAAAAAACAAAATGATGGTAACTTGTCGCTAGATTTGTCGCTAGTCGATTTCGGCAAAAAAAAGTTGCCAAGAGGCTTTGGAAAGGCACCGGATTTAGGGAGAAAATCGCCAAGTTGGCAACACGGCTAGCCTCTAGCCCCAGTGCTAGCCACTAGCCGTGTTGCCAACTCCTCAGTATGGAAAGTAGCAATAGCGTACCGCACAAACGGTATTTTTAGACCATTATGTCGCATTATAGACGCGACCTCGCATACAAACCATTATATTTCTGGTAGTTTTCTCAGGTAATCTTTTAAAAACAAACATGCCGATCATGCACTGCTACTATGGAACTTGTAGAAACGACTTTAGACATTACGACATTTGAAGGATGTTTTCTTCATACGTTTCCCGAAACCAAAAACTCGAAGGAAAAAATGTGAACAATTAATCAACTTGCACGGACGTTTAACGCCAATAAGATGAAGCCATTCACATTTCAAATGCAGTAAACATTTTGTTGGGGGGTACGGTCCTTCAGATATTTTTTACTTATTTTTTTAGTGTGCCGTTTTGCCGTGCTGTTTCTGTCTTGACAATGAATGACCTGAAAAAAAAATTAAAATGGTATCTGACTGCCACTGTTACCTTTTCTGTTGTAAAAAAAGCAACTTTAGTAAGGGCGAAGTGTAAATAATTTATAGAATTAAATTTGTTATTAATGAAAAAAAAAGTGTTCATTGGCTGTCAACGAGTAGCATTTGCGATCGCTACACAAAAATTTGCATTATTGGCACTTTGAATGTGTCCCACGCTGTAGGAGAGAGGAATAACGTCGTTGGAGAAGCAATTAGTGAGTGAAAAAAAAACTAGCTAGTCGCTTTTGACCAAAAAAAGTGGCCAAAAGGCTTTGAAAACTCACCAGATCGATCACATAGTCATTCATTTCTTGCATGCAGGGCTCTTTTGTCTGGCCACACGGATATTTTAGATATATTTTATCGTTGGTTACACTAAGGTAGTAATATCTTTATTTGATCATGTAGCTACTAAAAAAAATGCAATGTAGCATTTGGCTTTCAAACGTTACGGTTTCGTGTACAGATGTGCTGTGATGATTAGAATAGAATAGAATAGAATAGAATAGAATAGAATAGAATAGAATAGCCCTTTATTGTCATTATACGGTTGTAAAATGAAATTGTGGAGCATCTCCCTTTACAGTGCAGGACAAGTTAAAAAAAAAATCTCGAAAGTGTTTTGCAAGAATAAAGTATAAAATCTAAATAAAATATAAAATATGTATGAGGTAGTCTATGTTCAGGCAGTGCAAATAATTGAAGTGAGGTAGCAGCAGTTGGCAGTGCAGGCATTGAATATTGCACAAGTAAAATTTCGAAAGTGGCTTGTAAGAATTAAAGTATAAAATCTAAATAGTATAAAATACGAGGTAGTCCTATGTTCAGGCAGCGCAAATAATTGAAGTAGCAGCAGTTGACAGTGAAGGCATTGAATATTGCAGATTAATATTGCACGTAAATAAGTATTGCACATAGAATATGTGTGAAAAGACGTTAAGTTGCAGAAGTTGTCCGTGAGGAATTGAATGTTGCACAAGTAAAATCTCGAAAGTGGCTTGTAAGAATTAAAGTATAAAATCTAAATAGTATAAAATACGAGGTAGTCCTATGTTCAGGCAGTGCAAATAATTGAAGTAGCAGCAGTTCACAGTGAAGGCATTGAATATTGCAGATTAATATTGCACGTAAATAAGTATTGCACATAGAATATGTGTGAAAAGACGTTAAGTTGCAGAAGTTGACAGTGAGGCATTGAATATTGCACTTAGTAAGTCTTGCACATTGCATATAAATGAATATTGGACATTGGGTGATGTGTTGTGGAGATGGCTTTAGCAAAGAAACTGTTCCTCAGTCTGTTTTTTTCTTGCTTTTAAACACCTATAGCATCTCCCAGAGGGGAGCAGTTCAGACAGCCGGAAACCAGGATGTGAGCTGTCCTTGAAGATGTTTAGAGCTCTGCTGAGGCATCGAGGGGAGTAGATGTCCATCAGGGAGAGGAGAGGACAACCAATGATCCTCTGCGCCGTCTTGACTGTCCTCTGAAGCCTCTCCCTGTACCTGTAGCAGTGCTACTCCCGTACCAGGTGGAAATGCAGTACGTTAGCATGCTCTCAATGGAAGAGTGATAGAAGGCTAGCAGCAGCTTCCTATCCAGCTTGTTCTTCCTAAGGACTCGCAGGAAGTGCAGATGCTGATGAGCTTTCTCTATGATAGCTGTAATGTACGTTGTGGCTCCGAGTACTTCACAACTAGACACTGTATTTTTTAAAAAATGTAAATTTTTCCGGAAAATTAATAGAGGATTAATTTCGGCTGGATATCTTCATCTCTATAATGGCAATTTTGTCTGTGTGGCTGTCAGTGTGTTCGTGTTCGAAACGGCTGGGCGGATTTTGACGAAATTTTACACAGTTGTACTTTATGTGCCCGGGAGTGTTCTTAGATGGGTTTGATCTCTGTAGATCTCCATTTATTGCGGAAAATGAATTAAAAACTCCAAAAAATTAGCATAGAAAATGCCAATTTTCACTTTTTTGCCCAAGCAGCGCCGGGCCATACTGCTAGTTAAAGCATAGATCCTCGGATACGTTCCGGGACAGGTGTTGGGCGCTAATTTCTAAAAGATACCATTCATCTAGTCATGTGATGCCTCACAGTAACAATGACCTTGGTGTGTGTTTTCCAAGGAAAACGATCTTGTGTCGGAGAGTCTTTGGCCCGAATGGAGCTGTTCATCTTCTTCGTATCGCTGTTACAACATTTCAGCTTCTCCTGCCCGGGAGGTCCAGACAAAGTGGACCTTACTCCAGAGTACAGTAGTTTCGCCAACATGCCACGAAGACACCTGCTCATTGCCACGCCACGCTGATACAGGAACAAACAACCTGTATATCAAATGCACTATTTTTTTCGAATGGGTTCTCCTGGGACCATAGAGAAATTTTTCCAAAGACCATCCTCCTCTCTGCGATCTAACAATTTATGCATTATCTACAACGCTTATCATCTTTGCCGACCAATTTCAGTCCTTAGAGCTTAAATCATTGGCAGCCATTGATGGTGATAAACCTCCAATCCGTTGGAAGTGAAAGGGTTGGAAGTGAATGAACATTCGTTTATTCTTCCTTCTAGCAATAAAATCATTGAAATTCTCAGCAGAATGATGAAAAAAAACAAGAAATTGGAATGGAATAGCATAAACCTACAAAGAGGCCATGTTATAACTACTGAATCTATAGAATACAGTATATAATAAAGACGTTACTGCAAAACGTGGAAGCCACCCCTTGAATTTCTGTGTCATTTATATATTCAGCTAGTCACAAGAATTTCCCACATTTTGTGATTGGAAATGTCACATCAAAAAAAACAAAATAGACCCTCTCGAGACAAGTGGCAATAAAAGAGACCTTCATGTAACTTCAGCTAAATGCCGGTGTGTAAAAATGATATTGATCACTTTTGAGTGACATTATTCATTTCATACTAGAGATGTGTTAATACAGTAATATTCGTATGGTTTTAAAACATTTAAAAAATTAGCTAGCTAAAATGTTTTTAAATAACTAATACAACTAGCACAATTTTAAAAGCAAAATATAGTTGTAAGGATTTTAAAAATGTATACAAAATTTTTACAAAATCTTTTTTTTAGCAATATTAATAATATATTAATAATGATGAAACTCATATTATTAAAGTTGCTAAAATATTATCACTAATCCAAACAATGATTACATATATTGTTAATTTCTAGTTCATGTTAATTTAATCTAATCTAAGAAGTAATTCAAATAATTTAAAAACATTTACACACTAAAACAAGCTTTAGAAAGATTATAACCCCCGACAAAAATACTATAGTAAAAATATTTTATTACTTGTAATTTCGATAGATGTCAATTTGTTTAAAAATAAAAAAAAGACATGAAAAATGTAAAATAATTTGAACAAACAATATTTGCAGTAAAAAATGACAAATAAGAAAAGGAACATTATCAAAGGAACATTTTATTATTATCAATTCTAATGAAAAGGCATCCAGTTTAGGGTGTACCACGCCACCTTCCTATAGTCAGTTAAATGAATGAATAATAATAAGGTAAGCAAAATATTACATATTAGCCATATGTTTTTGAATCCTCTCAATTGGAACTAGTGTAAATATTAAATACTGGTTTTGGTTATACAAACCTACACTCAAAAAAATGGGGTGTTGAACTGACATAAAAAAAATTATGGAAAGAATTTGCACCTGATAATATTGCTTTCCTTCAGCATTTAGCAATTGTGTCCTTTTAACATAAAGCACACGTCTCGCCAACATTAGCACTTATGTTGCGCGAACATAACGCACTCTTGTTGAGCCAACATAAGGCACTCATGGTCACCCCAAAATACATGTTGAACCGACATTAAAGAAATACATAATTTTCACCTGATTAAATTGCTTTCCTTCAGTATTAAGCAATTGTGTTCTTTTAACATAAAGCAGACATGTTGAACCAACATAAGGCACAACTAGGACTGTCGAATTTATCGCGTTAACGGGCGGTAATTAATTTTTTAAATTAATCACGTTAAAATATTTAATGCATGCACGGAACGACCCACTCACACATTGCCGTAAACAGATTTCAATTTCGCCGTTCTACGCATATATAGAGTTAAGAGGCAGTGACAGGTGAGTAGAGTGGATGCAGGCATTCATTTGGACCGTGCTTTTATTTATCTATAGCTTTGACATGTCTTCCACAACAATACTAACTATTGAGGCGAGCAACGTTGGGAAGACTAACAGGAATTGCTCTTTTTCTTAACACCCTACATTGTACACAACACAGAGACGATATAGTATTTGCAACCGCTACACACAGTCATGGTTACCCACTTCCCATCATGCATTTGGGCAGAACAGTTTTGTCACTACATTAACTTTTACTGAAAGCTCAACAAATACACTACATGGCAATATTTAGTCACAATATACAAACTCACATTTATCCTTTAACAATCTATCCGTGGATCCCTTTCACAGAAAGAATGTTGAAAGAATATTGTTAATGCCATCTTGTGGCTTAATTGATATAATAAACAAAAACAGTACTTATGTACAGTATGTTGAATGTATACATCCATATTGTCTTATCTTTCCATTCCAACAATAATTTAGAGAAAAGTATGGCATATTTTATAGATGGTTTGAATTGCGATTAATTACGATGAGTTAATTTCTAAGCTGTGATTAACTCGATTAAAAATTGTAATCATTTGACAGCCCTAATTTTAACATAAATGGCCGTCAATGGCATCAATTTATACATGCCTCAATGGAATCCAGTACATTGGCGTCAATAGTAGCGAAATACATGATAGTCAATGGCATGGACGTACATAGCTGTCAGTGGTATTGACTTACTTAGGCGCCACTTCAAAGTCAATGGGCTGTAACGGTAAGTGGTCAAAAATCACAACCACCTATGTTTTCCTGTCATTGAAAATGATGTGAAAATGCTTGCTGTTAAAAATGAATGGAATTCCGGTCATTTTTTGATATTTAAACGGTGCCGGTCAGTCAAACGGTTTGGAGTCTCCAGTTCGCCGAAAAAACGTGGATAATAAGATTATGTATGAAAGAAATAAAAATAAAGTTGAAGAATTTTACTAGCTAGGCCTGTGCCTTGCAAAGCCCCATCTAATTAAAAAAAAAAAATCACTTTTCACAAACAAAATAATAATTAAATGGTGACGGTTATTGGGCCGGCCGGCTCTACCAATGAGGTGTCACTTAGGGAGTTGGCAACCCTCCTTTTAAATCTCGCGAGAAATGACGAGACTATTGCAATTGGTTGGAAAGGCACGTTAACATTATGTTGCATCAACATGATCTACTCTAGCTACTCATTCATTGTTCACATTTATGTATGGACTGCTCACCTTGGAAACATGATGTGCTCTTGCTGAAGATGCACATTGTCTTTTAGTAAACTTTACAACCTACTGGAGTAATTTTTTTAAGTGTACTTCCAGTTCAGGTCACAGAGTATGTGTTGTGGTAGTTAGTAAACAAGGGAAATTGATACTTAAAACAGCTATTGATGTGTATTGCTGTCAAGGGCAGCCAAAGAGTTCAGCTATGTGAGGTCACAAGAGACAAGAAAAAAAAACCTCCCAGAGGTGTTGCTCCATCCTATGGCGGCCTCTTGGCGTTGTCCAACGTCCGCCTTCCTCTCCTCTTTCTACCCCCTTCAAGTGGGTGGCACATAGGGTTGCCAACTCCCTGGGGAAAAAAAGGGACACCTCATTGATAGAGCCGGCCCAACGTCACAATTTAATTATTATTGTCTGTATGGAGTGGCGCCCCCAGGGGGTGGCCATGAACCCCCCAATAATTTTGTTGGCCACCCCACTGGCCACTTCGCTTGCCAGTATATCATTAGATTGTTGTAGCATCAGTTATGCATTTCATCCCATCACATGTCCTTAAGTATTTCTGATAGTTTTCACCTAACCTTTTTGAATGAATCAATGAATGAAATGTTTACTGTCATTATCATCGGTATCATTGACAATTGCAAAATGTGATATGATTTGCCTGAAGAAAGAAAGAACCGAAGAAAGACAAGGGCAGACGGTAGAAGCTTACGCTTATCATTACCCATCCCCCTACAGCCAAGGATGCACAACTTGGCATACATCAACTTTTACTGCAATAATATCATGAAAACCTGAAATTATGGCTTTTAGTTTTGGTGTGCCACCCCAAGATTTTAAGTGGCCCCATCTGGCCACCCCAATGAAAAATTTCTGGAGGAGCCACTGATAGTATTCAAACATTGAAAGTAGAGATGTCCCGATGCCGATCAGTCGGGTCCGATCACGTCATTTTCAAAGTATCGGAATCGGCAAAAAAATATCGGACATGCCTTTTTTAAATATATATATATTTTTTAATTAAATCGTTTTCTAATTGTATTTAACGTTACAGACATAATATGTTACACTCATCCAGAGTCTTTAGTTTAGGCTTAAGGTAGGGTTATCAAATCTATCCCGATAACGGCGGTAATTAATTTTTAAAAAAATGTATCACGTTAAAATATTTAAAGCAATTAATGCATGCGCTGCACGACCCACCCACGCATTGTCGCGCTCACTCTGTAATGGCGCCATTTTACCTATATAGAGAGCTAAAAGGCAGCGTAAAATGAGTAGAGTGAATTTTGGCAGCCTTTGGTGCCTTTTTTTAATTGGCTAAAGCCTTACAATCCCTCTCCCTCCCAATCCCTGTTAAACCTCCTAAAACCACAAAGGGAAAAAAAAAAAGAAAAAGAAAAAAAGAAAATCAGAGCTAACTATCCATGCTGATCACTTGTCAGTATGTCAGCCAATTGAATTGAGAACTGGAGTCCACGCCACGGAGGGTGGTTAGCTGAGCCATCAGACTCAGATATCTGCTGCAGCTGTGGAGCTCCGTGCTGTCCGTGGAAAAAAAAACATTTTATAAAAATCCGTTGAAACGGCTGACGCGAAACTAGCACTTTATTATGCTTGTTGTCAACACTTGTATACGTAAATCTGATGTTAGTAGATAGCTTTGCTCTTGAATATGCCCATGTGGCAGCCAGGCAGGTTGTTTGTAGGATGGTGTCTTGACAGTTGCTGTCCTATTTTCGGGATCAAAGCACCGGTCCGCCATAGGCGGAATTTGACTTTTGGGGCAGGGGGGGCACAACATGTTGCTGACCCCAAAATGCAGTGTCAGCAATTAAAATTAACTTACAAGAATATTTTAAAAATAATAAGTTGACTAATGCCCCTTTCCCACTGAAACTAGTGGGTCAACGCGCGTTTTTTTCCAAGCCGATGCAACCCACTAGCAATTGGCATTTGGCACCTTTCCCATTGACAAAAAAAGCCGTGTCTTTTTTATTATTTTTTTTCACCCGTCTAACCCCCCACCCCTCCTCAGCCGTGCGTAAGGTTACGTGACGTCACCACGCTAAGATCAACGTCGACAAGTGCGACCGAATTTATTCAGTTCAAGGAAGTAAACAATGCAGAGCATTATGGAAGCCTCCTTTCCGTTTGTGTTCTCTGTTTTCATGCTTTTTACTGCCCTCAAAATGGTCGAAATGCGGCAAAGGACCAACACTCTGCTTGTGCTGAGGCAACGTAGGCGACGTGAATTCTTCTTCTTCTACTAGCTTTGTTGTTAGCATCGACGTAACTACGGTTGTGGGGCGTGTTAAATGGGAGGCAACTGGCATGTTGTTATGACGCATCACGTAAGAGCCGACGTCACCACGTAGATTAGGGTGTTGACTGTTGACCCGGGGTTTTGCTTTCACACTGCATGACGATCAGAGCCGAGGTGATTTTAACGCGGGTTGATTGACACGGGTCGAGGCGGGTCGCTGCACCTTTCCCACTGCCACCAAAAGCCGATTATTAGTGGCTTGACACGGGTTTTTTGGTCGGTTGGAAAGGTAAATGAGTGTTTTTTGTTTCCCATCATTCTTGAGGGGAATTCTAAATCAGGCTGCTTAGGCAATACTTTTCGCCAAGATCGTCATCCATTGAATTTGGTACGCCCGCTGTTGTCGTGCCAATGTAGTTACCCCAGTCAAAATTTGTATTGTATTGTATTGTAAAAAGTATTTTTTTTTGATTGAAGCAACTTTTTGATTGAAGTAATGTTGATTTGTTTTTGGGCCACATTTTGGGTAGCACATTTTTGTCTTTATTATTCAATCAAAAAATAAGTTGCTTCAAAAAAATATAGATTTTCAAAAAGAAAAATCACTTTAATCAAAAAAAGAAAAATTTAAATCATAGAAAAAAGTTTTTGAATGCGAAAAAATATTTGAGATTGAAAAATTTGCCTTTGAACACTTAATTTTTCATTGAAAACGTTTTCTTTGATTGAAGCAATCCTTTTTGTGTTTGGGCCATATTATGGGTAGGACATTTGTGTCTAAAACATTCAATCCCCAAAAAAGTTGCTTCAATGAAAAATATATATACTGTATATGTATTTTTTTCAATCAAAGAAAAAAATCATTTAAAAAATATATATCTTTCTCTAATATATGCAAAGCAAATGACTAAGGTGCTCGAAAAATAATTTCGACCCATTATAAAAATATGTTGGGTTTTTTTTTTTGTTCCTTTCATTCATTTTTGTTGCAGTTGTATTGTTTTAGAACTTATATATATATATATATATACTGTATATAGGAAAGTCAATTACATGCAATGAAACTTTTCGGCGGTCCGCCCTGTTCCGGCGCCGAATCTCTTACCCGAACAGCGTTCCAGACCGTTCCGGCCCACTTTCACCCCTGTTAAAAGCATTAAAAAAGCTGTAAAAAGAGTAAGTCGACTCTGGATATCTTTACCACAACTTTTATCTCTTCGGGGGACCAGGGAGAAATTCTCCCCCGTGATCTATCAATTTATTTTCTATAACCCTTATCCTGTCCAATCTATTTGAATTGGGAGGGTTTGTTCCCTCCCACTTGAAATGGATTGGAGGTCTACTAGTGTTAAACTAGTCATTAACTCAATTAAATTCACAGCAGAAGGATGTAAGAGAGAAGCACCTTAAATGTGTTTTATAAACTAATTAAGTTCTAATAGTACAAGCCTGCAAAAAGCCATGTTATAAGTAGTGACTCTCTGTATAAACTAGTGCCGTCGTTAATCATTTTTCCATATTAAAAACCATTATTTTATCAAATTTTAATACTTGTGACGTCAAGCGATTAAAAGATTAATCGCATGCTGTCCATAGTTAACTCGCAATGAATTGCATTTTGTTTTAATTTGTTGAAATGCAAAAATGCGTATATATTTTCAGTTATAATAAATACACCTAATAGCTCAGGAGATGACCAAAGTAAGAGTTAAAATAATGATAATAACAATAATTCATGCATTAAAGAGTTTTAGAAGGGTTCATGCCAGCTTACTTTACTAAATAAAATTTAGTTTTGGATTTATTTAGATTTAGTTTTACTCTTGCATGTTATAAACTAAAAACCAATGTAAGTCCAAGAAATGTTAACCTTTGTGACTTTATTTCAATTTCACCTACGTGGCTGTGCATGTTGCTAACTTGACCTGTGTTTGTTTTGGCCGATGACGACTGGGTGAAGGTGCAATTTAGAGTCATATAACTTCTTACACTTTGTCTTCCATTTGAGAGTAACCCCTAGTTGTGTAGGTGTCATGGAGCTTTCTGGACCAATTTTGCTGCTGGTGCTGCTTTTGGTTCTGCTGTGGTTACTTTACAACAAAAACACAGGTCGTCTTCCTCCAGGCCCACTGGGGTTTCCTCTGCTCGGAAACCTGCCGCAACTGGACAAACATGTTCCTTTTAAGAGCATGCTTCAGGTCAGACAATTACGGAATTACACTTATTGTCTTTTACAAGTCTATACAAACATTTACTATACTTTAAAGGTAAAAAAAGCAGTTTTCCACCCATAGTAATCATTTTGAATTTAAATTATTTGTATTTTGTAATATGGCTTAAAAAGCGCCTCCCTCAAAACCATTTGACTGGCTGATCATGATCATGATTCACTGCCATTGACGGCAATAGCGTGGCTAGCAGATTTGTCAAATTGGTTTGTACGTCTATTATATTCGATGGCAGCCAATGAGTTAATAATAATGCAGATGAGCTGTCCCGAGCAAAACGCATAGTCTCACTCTCCATCCAACCCTACCTCTCCCTGCACGTTGTTCGTGAGGCAGTGCACTGGAGTTGGAATGGAATGGAATTTTATTGTCACCCTCATCGGTATCATTGACCAACCTATTCCACAAAGGCCCACTGTGGGTGCAGGATTTCATTCCTACCAAACAAGATGACAACACTTTTTCCCCAATCTGGTGTTTTACAAGTGCAATCAGTTGATTGCAGTCAGGTGTGGTTTGTTTTAGCAGAAGCCTCATTGGTTCAACTGTCTCTGCTGGATCGGCTGGAACAAAACCCAGGACCCACAGTGGGCCTTGAGGACTGGGTTGGAGACCCCTGTCATTGACAATCATTGACAATTACAAAATGTGATATGATTTGCCCGAAGGAACCGAAGAAGAAGACAAAGGCGGACGAGATGAAGCATATGCTTATCAGTTTCCCGTCCCCCATATTACTAAAGACGCACATTCAGGCATGGAACATACATCAAAACTGTACAATAACACAATCAACAATCTGAGTTTAGTAACTTAGCGTCCAGTCAAGCAGCTCAATTAATTTCAGGGCGTACAAGGTTATGGCTTAGTCATGTCCCTGACATTTTTGCATCTGTTTGCTGTGGAACATTTAGTTGTGGCTATGTGTGTGGCAAAAGTGATTATGTGTTATCACAGCTGGTGTGAGTAGCGGCAACAATTGGCGCACACAAAGGTCACTGTAACAGTTTCATCAGACATGTATGTATAAAATCAAACAACATGCTGTATATATTTTATCCCAAGATTAATGTCTCCACAACGAAAACATGCTTATTATTCGTTTTATACAGTATCTTTTCCATATACTAGACATTTGAATCAGGAGCTCGGTAGACACAGCAGATAATTATGTTTTTACAATTGGGGATTAGGAGCTCAATTGCAATACATTCAAGTTGATTGTCAATCATAATTGCAACACCCCCTCCCCCTTAGATGCCCGATTCATTCGTGTCATGTTATGTCCGTGCAAATTAAAGTCAGAGCCTTTGTTATCTTTAGTAGGTAATCCTTAGTGTGTTCGAGATTCTTGTAGAGACTCCTGCCATTGATAGGTTTCAGCTTACCATCCACATCCACGAGTTGATATACTGGTCCGCTGTGTAGTATTTACAGTTATCCAGCTATTATAGTTAGCTGGTCAAGACTCGTGATAGCTTTTATCTTCATAACCTGCGTCTTGACAAGGATTCTGCAATCCGAGACCAAGGTGTTGGCTATTTTCCCAGCTTTCTTGAGTTGACGTGCTTTTCTTGCAATTTTGGCATTTCGGCGAGTCAAGTTGTCATTCAAAAAAAATCTTCGACCCTATCAGGTGGTGGCACTGGTTAAGCAGGGCAGTTTTGGTCTTGTGGTCTGCCAGCTTCATGAGCACCGTCGCCGGTCCTCTCCCCCCAGATGGGAGCAGAAGACAGCGACGTATGTCCAGCGGTTCCATGTTTATTCCATACTCTTTCAGTTTAGCAATTGCCAGTTGCGCCACTGTGTCCCCTGGGCTAGGCGTCAGTTGTAATCCAGAAATGATGCTCATCTGCGTGTCGGCACTGGTCGAGATCGTCAGCCAAAATTTCCATCCTCTTGATGCGATCATCTCTCTCCTCGACCGCCTGCTTGAGTTTCTCATTTTCAGCGCGAAGTAAATGGAGCTCTCTGACGATTTCTTGATTCTGGTTTTGAATCAAGCCAGTCAAGGAGACCTCCAACTTCTGTATGGAGGATTTTATTTCATCCAAGTCTCCAGGTTTCAGATTCTTTGGAGCCATCTATTTTAAATGTGTAATTTGTAAATATATATTTTTTATATAGTTACTATTATTTCTTATTTTTCTTTTATTTGAATTTTTCATATCACGATTTTCTTTTTTTTTTGCTGCAATTTAATTTTCTATATTAGGTGGGGGTTTGTTCTTTTGTAAATCTTTTTTTTCTTTTTCTTAGTTTTTTTAACAAAACACTTTTTTCCCTGAACCCTAAAGGCCAAATGTCTACAACCGCCAACGGCAGTCAGTCTTAATTAACTTTAAAACCGTTAGAACAGTAGGAAGGTTGTTGAATTTGAATGAATTTTCTTATTTCGAGTGGTATAACTTGTAATACAGTATATTACAGTTACTGTGTACTCAATGTAAATACAGTTCATTTTAAGTGCAACTCTGGTTCGTCTATCACTGTCAATGTCAGCCAGTGATTTAAAATGGAACGGCTTATTCACATATTTGTATTTTTTAGCTGAGTGAAAGGTATGGCCCAGTGATGACACTGCACCTAGGCTGGCAACGCACAGTGGTCCTGGTTGGCCACGAGACCGTCAAAGAGGCTCTGGTGGACAACGCCGACGATTTTACAGGCCGAATGCAGCTACCGTTCCTCGTCAAAGCCACCCGAGGATATGGTGAGTCCTCCAAGTTCAAATGGATTGGACGCAGGGTGGAAAACTAAATCATTATAACACCGGCAGAAACCCTAACCCTATGTAAATCCTGGTGGCCCGCCAGGCGTATAAAGCATTCTGGGATGTCTATGAGTTTTTTGGGGGGCGTTAATGTTTCTTTTACCCAGGTTTAGGCCTCAGCAATGGTGAGGCCTGGCGTCAGCTACGACGCTTCACGCTGACGACGCTGCGAGATTTTGGGATGGGTCGAACAGGGATGGAGGCGTGGACCCAGGAAGAGAGCACACACTTGGTGGCACGATTTCAGATGCAGAAAGGTGCTCTTTTAAATCCACGTATGCGTGTGAATAAGTGAATAAATATATCAACTTGAGTTTGATGTTATTATTGTAATATTTTTGTTTAAATATATACAGGCTAGAGCAGTGTTTTTCAACCTTTTCTGAGTCATGGCACGCTTTTACATTGGAAAAAAATGTTGCGGCACACCACAAACCAAAAATATTGAATAAATATATGATAATTAAATAAATCGATATTTATACTTACTTAGTGTGGAACTTGAGCCTGTTTAGATGAACACAAAGACGATATCCTGGCAGGAATCTTCTTCAACAGCTCTGTCTCTCTCCGTTTTTATAGCAGTTTGGCTTGAAAAGCTCCAAATTATCAGACAGGGGGACTTTAGCAATGTCTTTAATCGCGTCACGGCCGAGCATCTCGCTGACAATGTCTTTGCAGGCAGGTAGTCTCAACGTCTCTGCCACAACGTGGGACTTTTGGGGATTTAGCAACAAGTTTGGCAACAAGGCTTTGAGGGCTTTCTCATTTACCTTTATAGTTTTTCTCAAAAAAGTTGCCTGTTTCTCTGTGTTTTCTAGCGGGGTCGGATGTATGGACGGGGCCGGGGTGGCCACGGCCCACCCAGACGTGAGTCGTGCCCACCCAATTAAAATGTCGGGAATATCTATTGTAGCGTCACGCTGGATATAGACAACGCACGGAGAGTTGGCCTCACCTACTTTTTATTGCAGGATTAAAGGTTACTGTTGGCCACAACCACGCTGAACAAGCAATCACCAAAACAAGCTGTTTTTCCAACCTCGTTTGTTATCCGCGCACTTCCTCTCTCTCCTCCAGACACATTCTAGTGGTCGGACATCCGGGCATTAATGACGTCACCAGCCACAACAAA